>NC_086328.1:4204104-4804104 GCF_036172605.1 Pelobates fuscus | reverse complement strand
GCCAGACACCAGCCGGGAATAGCTCACGGTGTCTATACTGGGCACACACCATCGCACGCCCATCATTTTGTGGTAACAGCCTCAGGTATAATCCGGTGCTGTCCCCCTGGGAATACAGCTTGTTAATATACTTACAGTGTACATGGGACATTGTTACAGCGAAGGGTCAGTAACCGTATATGTGACATTTACAGGAACCTTAGACATGTATATTACAAGACTCTTTGAGCCTTTCCCGTTTTAGAAAGGTTGTCCTTTACTTCAATGCACCTAGGAGCTTGTGATTTAGGGCCTTCAGAATCTCCTCACAGATGAGGTGAAGAATCTACAGACTGGACAGAGCCCTCTCCACCAAGGAATTCATCCAGCCTTGCATATAGCGTACATCATAAAATGTAACAGACACAGCCAAAGAGAGCAGTGCAGGTCATCAGGGCAACCTTGGTCTATTCTGTTATCTAGAAATAGAATGCAAGGGAAGACTATGAGTGAGCAGTGCCGGTAATCAGGGCAACCTCTGGCTCTTCTGTTATCTAGAAATAGAATGCAGGGGAAGACTATGAGAGAGCAGTGCCGGCAATCAGGGCAACCTCTGCCTCTTCTGTTATCTAGAAATAGAATGCAGGGGAAGACTATGAGTGAGCAGTGCCGGTAATCAGGGCAACCTCTGGCTCTTCTGTTATCTAGAAATAGAATGCAGGGGAAGACTATGAGAGAGCAGTGCCGGCAATCAGGGCAACCTCTGCCTCTTCTGTTATCTAGAAATAGAATGCAGGGGAAGACTATGAGAGAGCAGTGCCGGCAATCAGGGCAAACTCTCTGCCTCTTCTGTTATCTAGAAATAGAATGCAAGGGAAGACTATGAGAGAGCAGTGCCGGTAATCAGGGCAACCTCTGCCTCTTCTGTTATCTAGAAATAGAATGCAGGGGAAGACTATGAGAGAGCAGTGCCGGCAATCAGGGCAACCTCTGCCTCTTCTGTTATCTAGAAATAGAATGCAGGGGAAGACTATGAGAGAGCAGTGCCGGCAATCAGGGCAACCTCTGCCTCTTCTGTTATCTAGAAATAGAATGCAGGGGAAGACTATGAGAGAGCAGTGCCGGCAATCAGGGCAAACTCTCTGCCTCTTCTGTTATCTAGAAATAGAATGCAAGGGAAGACTATGAGAGAGCAGTGCCGGTAATCAGGGCAACCTCTGCCTCTTCTGTTATCTAGAAATAGAATGCAGGGGAAGACTATGAGAGAGCAGTGCCGGCAATCAGGGCAACCTCTGCCTCTTCTGTTATCTAGAAATAGAATGCAGGGGAAGACTATGAGAGAGCAGTGCCGGCAATCAGGGCAACCACTGCCTCTTCTGTTATCTAGAAATAGAATGCAGGGGAAGACTATGAGAGAGCAGTGCCGGCAATCAGAGCAACCTCTGCCTCTTCTGTTATCTAGAAATAGAATGCAGGGGAAGACTATGAGTGAGCAGTGCCGGTAATCAGGGCAACCTCTGGCTCTTCTGTTATCTAGAAATAGAATGCAGGGGAAGACTATGAGAGAGCAGTGCCGGCAATCAGAGCAACCTCTGGCTCTTCTGTTATATAGAAATAGAATGCAGGGGAAGACTATGAGTGAGCAGTGCCGGTAATCAGGGCAAACTCTCTGGCTCTTCTGTTATCTAGAAATAGAATGCAGGGGAAGACTATGAGAGAGCAGTGCCGGCAATCAGGGCAACCTCTGCCTCTTCTGTTATCTAGAAATAGAATGCAGGGGAAGACTATGAGAGAGCAGTGCCGGCAATCAGGGCAAACTCTCTGCCTCTTCTGTTATCTAGAAATAGAATGCAAGGGAAGACTATGAGAGAGCAGTGCCGGTAATCAGGGCAACCTCTGCCTCTTCTGTTATCTAGAAATAGAATGCAGGGGAAGACTATGAGAGAGCAGTGCCGGCAATCAGGGCAACCTCTGCCTCTTCTGTTATCTAGAAATAGAATGCAGGGGAAGACTATGAGAGAGCAGTGCCGGCAATCAGGGCAACCACTGCCTCTTCTGTTATCTAGAAATAGAATGCAGGGGAAGACTATGAGAGAGCAGTGCCGGCAATCAGAGCAACCTCTGCCTCTTCTGTTATCTAGAAATAGAATGCAGGGGAAGACTATGAGTGAGCAGTGCCGGTAATCAGGGCAACCTCTGGCTCTTCTGTTATCTAGAAATAGAATGCAGGGGAAGACTATGAGAGAGCAGTGCCGGCAATCAGAGCAACCTCTGGCTCTTCTGTTATATAGAAATAGAATGCAGGGGAAGACTATGAGTGAGCAGTGCCGGTAATCAGGGCAAACTCTCTGGCTCTTCTGTTATCTAGAAATAGAATGCAGGGGAAGACTATGAGAGAGCAGTGCCGGCAATCAGGGCAACCTCTGCCTCTTCTGTTATCTAGAAATAGAATGCAGGGGAAGACTATGAGAGAGCAGTGCCGGCAATCAGGGCAACCACTGCCTCTTCTGTTATCTAGAAATAGAATGCAGGGGAAGACTATGAGAGAGCAGTGCCGGCAATCAGAGCAACCTCTGCCTCTTCTGTTATCTAGAAATAGAATGCAGGGGAAGACTATGAGTGAGCAGTGCCGGTAATCAGGGCAACCTCTGGCTCTTCTGTTATCTAGAAATAGAATGCAGGGGAAGACTATGAGAGAGCAGTGCCGGCAATCAGAGCAACCTCTGGCTCTTCTGTTATATAGAAATAGAATGCAGGGGAAGACTATGAGTGAGCAGTGCGGGTAATCAGGGCAAACTCTCTGGCTCTTCTGTTATCTAGAAATAGAATGCAGGGGAAGACTATGAGAGAGCAGTGCCGGCAATCAGGGCAACCTCTGCCTCTTCTGTTATCTAGAAATAGAATGCAGGGGAAGACTATGAGAGAGCAGTGCCGGCAATCAAGGCAACCACTGCCTCTTCTGTTATCTAGAAATAGAATGCAGGGGAAGACTATGAGAGAGCAATGCCGGCAATCAGAGCAACCTCTGCCTCTTCTGTTATCTAGAAATAGAATGCAGGGGAAGACTATGAGAGAGCAGTGCCGGTAATCAGGGCAAACTCTCTGCCTCTTCTGTTATATAGAAATAGAATGCAGGTGAAGACTATGAGAGAGCAGTGCCGGCAATCAGAGCAACCTCTGCCTCCTCTGTTATCTAGAAATAGAATGCAGGGGAAGACGATGAGAGAGCAGTGCCGGCAATCAGGGCAACCTCTGCCTCTTCTGTTATCTAGAAATAGAATGCAGGGGAAGACTATGAGTGAGCAGTGCCGGCAATCGGGGCAACCTCTGCCTCTTCTGTTATCTAGAAATAGAATGCAGGGGAAGACTATGAGAGAGCAGTGCCGGCAATCAGGGCAACCTCTGGCTCTTCTGTTATCTAGAAATAGAATGCAGGGGAAGACTATGAGAGAGCAGTGCCGGCAATCAGAGCAACCTCTGCCTCTTCTGTTATCTAGAAATAGAATGCAGGGGAAGACTATGAGTGAGCAGTGCCGGCAATCAGGGCAACCTCTGGCTCTTCTGTTATCTAGAAATAGAATGCAGGGGAAGACTATGAGAGAGCAGTGCCGGCAATCAAGGCAACCTCTGCCTCTTCTGTTATATAGAAATAGAATGCAGGTGAAGACTATGAGTGAGCAGTGCCGGCAATCAGAGCAACCTCTGCCTCTTCTGTTATCTAGAAATAGAATGCAGGGGAAGACTATGAGAGAGCAGTGCCGGTAATCAGGGCAACCTCTGGCTCTTCTGTTATCTAGAAATAGAATGCAGGTGAAGACTATGAGAGAGCAGTGCCGGCAATCAGGGCAACCTCTGGCTCTTCTGTTATCTAGAAATAGAATGCAGGGGAAGACTATGAGTGAGCAGTGCCGGTAATCAGGGCAACCTCTGGCTCTTCTGTTATCTAGAAATAGAATGCAGGGGAAGACTATGAGTGAGCAGTGCCGGCAATCAGGGCAACCTCTGGCTCTTCTGTTATCTAGAAATAGAATGCAGGGGAAGACTATGAGAGAGCAGTGCCGGCAATCAAGGCAACCTCTGCCTCTTCTGTTATCTAGAAATAGAATGCAGGGGAAGACTATGAGAGAGCAGTGCCGGCAATCAGAGCAACCTCTGGCTCTTCTGTTATCTAGAAATAGAATGCAGGGGAAGACTATGAGTGAGCAGTGCCGGTAATCAGGGCAAACTCTCTGGCTCTTCTGTTATCTAGAAATAGAATGCAGGGGAAGACTATGAGAGAGCAGTGCCGGCAATCAGGGCAACCTCTGCCTCTTCTGTTATCTAGAAATAGAATGCAGGGGAAGACTATGAGAGAGCAGTGCCGGCAATCAGAGCAACCTCTGCCTCTTCTGTTATCTAGAAATAGAATGCAGGGGAAGACGATGAGTGAGCAGTGCCGGCAATCAAGGCAACCACTGCCTCTTCTGTTATATAGAAATAGAATGCAGGTGAAGACTATGAGAGAGCAGTGCCGGCAATCAGAGCAACCTCTGCCTCTTCTGTTATCTAGAAATAGAATGCAGGGGAAGACTATGAGTGAGCAGTGCCGATAATCAGGGCAAACTCTCTGCCTCTTCTGTTATATAGAAATAGAATGCAGGTGAAGACTATGAGAGAGCAGTGCCGGCAATCAGAGCAACCTCTGCCTCCTCTGTTATCTAGAAATAGAATGCAGGGGAAGACTATGAGAGAGCAGTGCCGGCAATCAAGGCAACCTCTGCCTCTTCTGTTATCTAGAAATAGAATGCAGGGGAAGACGATGAGAGAGCAGTGCCGGCAATCAGAGCAACCTCTGCCTCTTCTGTTATCTAGAAATAGAATGCAGGGGAAGACGATGAGAGAGCAGTGCCGGCAATCAGGGCAAACTCTCTGGCTCTTCTGTTATCTAGAAATAGAATGCAGGGGAAGACTATGAGAGAGCAGTGCCGGCAATCAGGGCAACCTCTGCCTCTTCTGTTATCTAGAAATAGAATGCAGGGGAAGACTATGAGTGAGCAGTACCGGCAATCAGGGCAACCTCTGCCTCTTCTGTTATCTAGAAATAGAATGCAGGGGAAGACTATGAGAGAGCAGTGCCGGCAATCAAGGCAACCTCTGGCTCTTCTGTTATCTAGAAATAGAATGCAGGGGAAGACGATGAGAGAGCAATGCCGGCAATCAGAGCAACCTCTGCCTCTTCTGTTATCTAGAAATAGAATGCAGAGGAAGATGACTGGTTTCTGGATCCTTCTAAAGAACGTCAAGGTATATTTTAGCATGACTCAGATACCTTTTAAACATACACATTTATTGCAGAAGCAGCAAATTATGTAAAATAGATAAAGAATGGGTGGATGTTGATGAACGCAGGTTAGAAGGTCTAGCCGTGTATCCACCAGCCCTTTCATTTCACAGGCTGAATATACTAGTGAGAACATGAAAGCCAGCCGTTTGAGGAGACAAATGCAAATCTGGAAAGAAAGAAAGAAAAGAAAGAGAGCAAACATTTTGAGAGCTTACTGGAAGAACGCAGCCACTAGAAACAATCGTGTGTCGTCTTCGCAGAGTGGACTTCAGCTCTTTAAATAAGATTTTTAGATAAAGTTCTGGGCCAGCTCAGAATGGATCTCTTACATAATAGGTACATGTAGGATCACATTAGGTGTCATCATGCCTCTCAATAGGATACCTTCAGCAGCCTCACTCTGTGTGCCGGAGGGCTTGTAAGAACACACTCATGATCACACGCGCACCCTGCACCCAGATATAGTGGTGAAGACTGAATTCTTATTTTAATCTTGGTGCGAAGCGCTAAGATGACTTTGAAACTGTGCATAGCACTCTATAGCTTTTCGTGGAATCTAACACCACTCATTCTACTAAGAAAACTGCCCAGCTGTGTGTCTAGGTGCACCGTCACCACTGGGTGGAATTTATAAGTGGAATTCCGTGCATTCAGATAATGGCGCCTGCCAACTGCAAAATTCAGCTCTCCAGAAAAAAAAAAAAAAAAAAAAAAAAAAATGAATGAACCCCTCTGAAAGCCTCAGCCCTGTCACCACATTTCCTACAAAATAAAAAGTTGGTAGGCTGAGAACTGGAGAGGTTTACGGTTGTGCAGCAACTTATAGTAGATGGTGGGATGTTGGGAAGGACTTGGATTGGCTTTTTCAGTAAACTACCAGAAGATGCTCAGATATCTGTTCTGTATGTACTGGGGAACAAGGATTTATTCTTCCTCAATAGGTCAGGTTTATGAAACGATCCCATTCTCTGTTCCCCCCCATTAGTATGGAGATTTTGCTTTATTATTTGAACCTGCATTTAGGGGACACACAAACATCACCGAGCCTGCATTGAGAAGAAACACAAAGATCACCAGCCTGCATCAAGAAGAAACGCAAAAATCACCGAGCCTGCATCGAGAAGAAACGCAAAGATCACCGAGCCTGCATCGTAAAGAAACGCAAAGATTACCGAGCCTGCATTGTAAAGAAACACAAAGATTACCGAGCATGCATCGTAAAGAAACGCAAAGATTACCGAGCCTGCATCGTAAAGAAACGCGAAGATTACCGAGCCTGCATCGTAAATAAACACAAAGATCACCAGCCTGCATCAAGAAGAAACGCAAAAATCACCGAGCCTGCATCGAGAAGAAACGCAAAGATCACCGAGCCTGCATCGTAAAGAAACGCAAAGATTACCGAGCCTGCATTGTAAAGAAACACAAAGATTACCGAGCATGCATCGTAAAGAAACGCAAAGATTACCGAGCCTGCATCATAAAGAAACGCGAAGATTACCGAGCATGCATCGTAAAGAAACGCAAAGATTACCGAGCCTGCATCATAAATAAACGCAAAGATCACCGAGCCTGCATCGTAAATAAACGCAAAGATCACCGAGCCTGCATCGTAAATAAATGCAAAGATTACCGAGCCTGCATCGTAAAGAAATGCAAAGATTACCGAGCCTGCATCGTAAATAAATGCAAAGATTACCGAGCCTGCATCGTAAAGAAATGCAAAGATTACCGAGCCTGCATCGTAAATAAATGCAAAGATTACCAAGCCTGCATCGTAAAGAAACGCAAAGATCACCGAGCCTGCATCGTAAATAAACGCAAAGATTACCGAGCCTGCATCGTAAAGAAACGCAAAGATTACCGAGCCTGCATCGTAAAGAAACGCAAAGATCACCGAGCCTGCATCGTAAATAAACGCAAAGATTACCGAGCCTGCATCGTAAAGAAACGCAAAGATCACCGAGCCTGCATCGTAAATAAACGCAAAGATTACCGAGCCTGCATCGTAAAGAAACACAAAGATCACCGAGCCTGCATCGTAAATAAACGCAAAGATTACCGAGCTTGCATCGTAAATAAACGCAAAGATTACCGAGCTTGCATCGTAAATAAACGCAAAGATTACCGAGCCTGCATCGTAAAGAAACGCAAAGATCACCGAGCCTGCATCGTAAAGAAACGCAAAGATCACCGAGCCTGCATCGTAAAGAAACGCAAAGATCACCGAGCCTGCATCGTAAATAAACGCAAAGATCACCGAGCCTGCATCGTAAAACGCAAAGATCACCGAGCCTGCATCGTAAATAAACAAGCCTGCATCGTAAAGAAACGCAAAGATCACCAATGTGTGTTATGTTCTGAGTAGATGTTGGGCACCTATCACCTATGCACTAAGGGTGTCTATTTAATATAGACATGCAGTGTTTTCACTGATTTAATTATTCTCTCACTCTTTTCATTCTGTCTCTGCTAACTATCTAGCTGGCTTACTAGGGAGCGAGGCTTTTAATCTTACTGTCCTACAAACTTTCTAATTAACCTTTGTTAGGACTGTATACTACTCCTTAGATATTGTGTCTATTGGTCTCGGACACCCCCACCAATAAGGTATTTACGTTAATCTAGATTGGGGTCAGGACAAATCCTGGGCTAAAACAAGCAGTCTAATAAAGCTAGCATTAGTTTAAGCAATTTACTGGATGACCCTATACTCCCATTATGAGTTGGTGGAGAAGCCATATATGACTAGCCATTTTCTTACTTTGTTTCTGGTTTTGAGACACGTGTGTATATATGCACATTTAGTGCTGGTTCAGCTAAACTTAACAGTTATTTAAACAAGATACTTACCTACTATCCAGCTTCCACTCACCCACTTTGTTGTGGTTTGAGTGACTTCATTGGTTTTGTTTCCTTATGTATATATATATATATATATATTATAGGGTTAAGCCCTGCAGACACAGCTGGAGTGCCTTTACTGGTGTTCCCTTAGGTATCTGATCATTTGTTTGGTTTATCTTATTTTTACTAACGTCTATATTTTCATATTATTTGATATTTTGTTGTCATGTTTTGTGTCTTTGTGTAATATGAAGTACTCTAATTTTTGAAGCACAACACACTACTACAAACATGTAAGCTTGGCATTAACCTTTCTTTGATACAGCTAAGACATAGAGTATTGCATTCTGAATAATAAAACCTAATGAATGAGTAAGGAATAGCCCGGTCTCCTACCTTCACTTGATGCGGACAGTCACTGGAGCAGAATCCACTGAGCACTGTGAACAGAAGGGAGATGGGGTGAATACAGGCAGACAGTAAGATATTTCAGAACATTGGATTTCAGAGATATGAAAGCAGTTACTACGGAGCAGGACACAGTCATCTGAACCTAGGAAGACAAATTGATTGCATTTTCGCTAATAATGTGCTCTAATGTGACCTTCTACATCCTAATCACTTCTTAGTTCAGGTTAATGAAGCGGAGTCATGGTAACACACATTAACAAAATGCCAAAGATCTAAAAAGTATACATTATCTATAATGACTGTTCTCTGCGGCCCATTAAAAGTGGGATAAAGCTGCACCCAGAATTGTTAACACTTTAGTGGCCAGCAAGCCAATTACTACCTTAGTTTGCAGGTCCGATTGCACTCTAATGGTTTAGAGAACTCTGGATAGTCTGACAATTATTGTAGGTGGCAGGATGGAAATGGCTCATTAACAGCCCTTGCCTCGCTCTCCATGTGGAGGACTGGGCATGGAAACTTTGTAATGTAAGAAAACGTCACATGCCTGCTTCAGGTATTTCACCATTTATTTATTCTATACCTGCTTATTAGCCATATCGCGTTAACCCACAAAAGCACGACACCTTGTGGATTTCATACTCTGAATATGATCCGTGGGACAAGGTGGGAAATGACATCATATAATAAGAGCGTAGAGACGGGTATTGTAACGTCTCATTAAGCCACAGTCAGCTCAGTGTCCCTCATCCCTCCGTAATGACATGACCCCGGCCCAACCTCCCCTGGGGGGCTTCATGGACCCACACTATTTAAGAGAATTACTTTACTTCCAGGAATTACTTCTTCAAGAGTAATGCTAGCACGTTCAAATGGAAGTAATAAAATGATAGGTTGCATTTCTTTCTTTACACAAACAGAAGGCCCAAGTGACTTCTTAAATAATGTCACACAGAGCAAGTCATTCATTTTACTACTGAATTGATTATAATTCATCTTCCATGCTTGAGCAGACTTGTAAAGGTTTTACGCAGTCGTGGAGAGAGAGGAAGAATGTGTGAGAGGGGGCTACATCCTCCAGTTTTGGCCCGTGATGGTTACAGTCGCTATTTGTACATACGGGGAATCAATGAAACATTACTGAACGGCTTTAAAGAATATTGCAATGAATGATGGCATTTTCACATGGGCATAAATTGGTGAATTAAAACCCCTTTCACACTTACCGATCACTTTAACAAAATAGGCATCCGCCTCGAAGTTATTTATTAAGACATGCACAGCATTATTTCCTTCAGAAAGTCCTTTTCCCAGGACGAGGATATCCAGAATTCCCTGCAAACCAGAAAAGACCACTTTATAATTTACAACAGTAAATAGAAAGCAAAATAGAGGTTCTGTCTCATACATACAGAGCTGTGATTGGCTCAAGGAAGTGAACACTGGCTATTCTACCAATAGCAGGTCAGAGCACGCAGCCGACAGTCTGACATCATGACGTGAACCTGACATTAGAAGAGGACGTGCTGGGGGAGAGGCTTGTTACTCTGCTTCAGTTCCATAATGAACACTGAAAGGGTTAATTGTAAAACTGAAGGTTTGCTTTATTTACATTACAGCATACATTGCTGCCATTCACCAAACAGAAAATATGACCAGTCTCCCCAAAATGTCACGGTCCCCCCCTTTATGATATTTTTCAATGAATTCAGAAGATAATTTAGGGGTAACCTCTTTTCCTCCATACGTTACAGCAGCCCTGGAGTGTTATCCAGGAAAGGGGCAGGGGGTGCTGGAGATACAGAATATGTATTCGATTCACTGTAAAATCTTGGTGAAGTTCTGGAAGTGGCTGCCATTGGGTGCTGCCAATGTATTCTCTATGGCTGCTTAAAACACCTCTATATGGATACAATAAATATCTCAATGCTATCCACTAATTAGTGATAAACCAGTTCTAAAGGTGACATAGGACATAACTGCCAGAGAGGGAGAGGAGCAGTGCAGTTAACCTAGCGTTTGATATGAATGGATCTCTACATTAAAGATGTCCGTGACATGTGAGAGCGCACATGTGTGAGAACGCATGATTATATTAAAAGGAATTGATAAAACACTGCAAAAACGGTAAAAACAAAAATCTCACACATTTGTAGCTTAATTCCTGAAGGTTTAAACTGCCAGCATTATCTCCAGCATCAAAGTAATGAATTTGTACAGACTGGCGTGGTAAATAATTTAAACTCAGATTTTATTAAAAGTTACATGGTTGAGATGAGTGTCTGTACAAGCGCTAATAAATTTATGATATCAATTATTCAGAAAACCGAGCATTACAAATTCCTCTTTCCTTAACTCTCCCCGTGCCAGGTGGGGCTGGGTAATGTAGGAATTCTGGAAATCGGAGTGAAATGTGACACTAAACTCATGTAATAGTATCGTGTCATATGAAAACTATTAATCTATTAAACCCCGTAGGTCGTGTGTGGTGGGCTCTCATTGGACAATGACAGAGGATAGTGACAGCAGGCTGCCTGGATGGGGAAAACTGAGGGTAGGAAATAAGCGAAGGCAGAGCTTTTCAACCAGCGTGCCACAGGCCACCTTAATATGTGACCTCAGGGCTGCACTGAGGTGAAAACAGCCCTTAACACTGGATTGATTTAATTTGTGTAAATTCAAATTGTGATTCTAACCTGTGAGTTTACTAAAACTAGTAAGTCAGTTTAGCTAGAAGCATGCACTATGGTATATAAATTATAATCCACTGAGGAAGGTGTGTGGTGGCTGAACAGTATGGCTGGAGGAACATACGGAAAGCTCTCAAGAAACAGAAGGATAGCTAACTAATATAATTGGTGGCTGAGACATATGGGAGCGATGGATACATACGGGTAGGACTGGGAGTGATAGCCACATATGGGTGGGACTGGGAGACGTGGGAGCAATGGGTATATACGGGTGGGACTGGGAGACGTGGGGGCGATGGGTACATACGGGTGGGACTGGGAGACGTGGGGGCGATGGGTACATATGAGTGGGACTGGGAGATGTGGGAGCTATGGGTACATATGAGTGGGACTGGGAGATGTGGGAGCGATGGGTACATATGAGTGGGACTGGGAGATGTGGGAGCGATGGGTACATACGGGTGGGACTGGGAGTTGTGGGAGCGATGGGTACATATGAGTGGGACTGGGAGATGTGGGAGCGATGGGTACATATGAGTGGGACTGGGAGATGTGGGAGTGATGGGTACATGCCTGTGGGACTGGGAGACGTGGGAGTGATGGGTACATGCCTGTGGGACAGAGAGATGTGGGAGTGATGGTACATACAGGTGAGACTAGGAGACGTGGGAGTTATGGGTATATACGAGTGGGACAGGGAGACGTGGGAGCGATGGGCACATACAGGTGAGACAGAGACGTGGGAGTGATGGGTACATACGAGTGGGACAGGGAGATGTGGGAGCGATGGGTACATATGAGTGGGACTGGGAGATGTGGGAGCTATGGGTACATATGAGTGGGACTGGGAGATGTGGGAGCGATGGGTACATACCTGTGGGACAGAGAGATGTGGGAGTGATGGTACATACAGGTGAGACTAGGAGACGTGGGAGTTATGGGTATATACGAGTGGGACAGGGAGACGTGGGAGCGATGGGCACATACAGGTGAGACAGAGACGTGGGAGTGATGGGTACATACGAGTGGGACAGGGAGATGTGGGAGCGATGGGTACATACGGGTGAGACAGAGACGTGGGAGCGATGGGTTCATACGGGTGAGACAGGGAGTCGTGGGAGTGATGGGTACATATGGGTGGAACTGGTAGATGTGGGAGCGATGGGTACATACCTGTGGGACAGAGAGACGTGGGAGTGATGGGTACATACGGGTGAGACAGACGTGGGAGCGACGTGTCCATACGGGTGGGACTGGGAGAGGTGGGAGCGACGTGTCCATACGGGTGGGACTGGGATATGTGGGAGCAATGGGTACATACAGGTGAGACTGATGGATGTGGGAGCGATGGGTACATACGAGTGGGACAGGGAGACGTAGGAGTGATGGGTACATTCGAGTGGGACTGGGAGACGTGGGAGCAATGGGTACATACCGGTTGGACTGGCTATGCCCAGTGAGTAAGAGGCAGTTAGGGGCCGGTATGTTATTACCTACTTTTAAATGAGCTTAACATGGGGAAAACTAATACATTCTATCTCATGGAATAACAGCAATCAGACCGTATTATCCAATGGCTGGACCTTTTGATAATACCTGCCTTTAATACGGCCCTCGCTGCGGTGGGCAAGCAGACACTATAAGTTAAAGACTGAAGGAAAATGCATTACGGCTATTTTGGTTTTGGTGGCTACAGAGTGCCTATTGGGTCACATGCTGCATGGGCTAGAGTGTGCTGGGCTGTCCTGACCGTAATTAGTGGTTTGATCACGTTGGTCATTGTTGCAATAGCCAGTCAGCGCAGCGCATGATGCTGAAAGCATAAAGATCCTGTAACAGGATAATAAAGTGATCGCTTTCATGTGAGTTCAGGCAACGAGTCACTATATAGTCCTCGTCAGACGTCTGCTTTCATTACCCACACGGCACGGGAACGTGCGACACCCAACAGGCACACAGCAATTAAAAATAGCAAAAGTAGGAAAATCACTGAACTCACATCTTCATAAATGTCAAAGAAAGCAGCTGCCAGAGCGTCCTTGATTTGATTTAAATCGGAAATCTCCCAGTGGACGTCGAAGACTCTGGAGCAAGTTGTATTTTTACAGGGGACGTTCTCCAATAAGAACGCTTGCTGATTGCTGTCAGGGAGAAAGAGGGACATGGTTAGACTTCGATTAATCCCATATACAAACATGCTCTGCCTGGATACTATTCAGCAGTGCTTAATATTTAGCAAACTACTAAGGAAGACTCTGTGGTACTGCGGTCTTCTATTCCTTCTCCAATAGCTGAGCATAAGTGATTATAACTGCAGTAGGAGGTAGAGGAATAGTGTAGATGAATGCAGCTTCCAAGATGATTCTCCCCAGCAAATAGAATATTCCCCAAACATGAGCCTAGACTTCATGAAGGGTGTAACAGGAATAATTTGGATTGATGCCACACTGGCTTTTATGAGAAATCCTCCTGCAAGAGGACCTCCCACAGTAAACAAAGACAATAACCAATCAACATACAGATTTACAGTAACCCCTGCCCTCTCTCTGCCTGGGAGATATTGGGATAAGTTAAGGAATAACCCAATTATCTCCAGGCAGAGGGCACACAATTTTACCAAAAGTTAGAACACCCCTTTCCACACAAGGTATCCCCTGATAGACCCGATCTGGGGGACCAACATATCCAAATTTCACCCAGATCGGTTCAGGGGTTCTTAAAAGGTATGGAAGTCACAAGTTACCAACCACACACGAGGCTCCTGCCCAAAACAGTTCCACGAATCCAGCGTGTGCGGTCGGTCAATTCAGAAAAAGGCATAAAACGAATAAAAGTCCCAAATGGATCCTCCTGGCTCATAGGAGCAATTGCTCCCCTTGTCCGTATGAACAAAACTACCGAATGGTGCTCTCCTGGCTGTTCGGCAACTAAAGGAAGCAGGCATTCGGTAGTTTCAGCGGTGGTTCGGGAGGTCAATTGTCCGATTTTAGTTCCAGACACTCGACGACCAAGTCCCGCTGCCTCCTTTCGTGCAAACAAGATGGCCGCGGTTTTCTGTTCCACGTGGCATTCGGCTATACGAACAGCGGCCGCCCAGAGAGCGCTTAATAGATGGTTCTTTTGAAGTTAATAAGCCAGGAGGGTGGTCGGTGTTCGTTAGTTTTAAACTACCGAACTAATAGATTCAACATGCACAAAATACTGCAGAAAAAGCCAGAACGTAGGAGAAAATACCGAACTCAGTCTATTTTCTTCACACCAAATTCTTAGGAATTCAAAATGAGTACCACATTTTATGTCTAAAGTAGCCGAAGTGAACATTTTATTTCTGTTAGAAATTCCATTTAAATTCCAAAAAATGTTTGCTTTGGTGAATAACCCTGTCAGACTTTATACACCATTAAGATGAAGTGTATAAATGAATCCCAAGAGATGTTAGGTGCCTTTGACCGGGGACCCAATTAGGTGTGGAACATGTTTTTGATATATATCGCCATCCTATGCAGCAGAGTGGTACAATGTCTCAGAAGATAAAAAGTATCCAGAACGTGAAATAGTGCTCCGTCATCCACTTTTCACAAGATCCAAACCATAAAAAGGGAATTCGCATTTTAAGGAAACCTATTCATCTTTAAACGTGATCTTAACCCCTTAAGGACACATGACGTGTGTGACACGTCATGATTCCTTTTTATTTCAGAAGTTTGGTCCTTAAGGGGTTAAACAAGTCAGTTTCCCCAGCAGCTCTGCATATAGCTTTGAATTCCAGAATGCGGTGCTCTGAAAACATCTTATTGTTGTATGGATACTATATTACTACAATGGTGCGGTAATTACAGAGGGCACTCGGTGATAAATTAGCCCTAATCAGCATGAAGGGGGAGAGTTTGAATTGGATCGTTGCCTTTCTACAAAAACTAAACTTGTTGAAGCCACTCCTGCCATAGAGACAAGGCACACGGTCCCCAGCCATGGCATTAAGGGGGTCACGGATTGGCCTGAGAGTGAGGCTTGCTAAAAGCACCTTTCATGACAACAACCCTGGATAAATGTCCAGCATCACACGATGCTCTGTGCCACCTCATACCCCGCTCCTGCATGTTAATGCTCGATTTCTAGAAGATTGCAGTAATTGTTCTCTCTGATTATACTTAATGCAAAGCATAAGAAACAGGACCATCAGCAAACCTGACTATACAGTCTTCAATTCATATATGCTCTTTCATTACCAACAGCTGGGCCTAGCAGAATATGTGCAACATAGAACATCGTCCCCTCATTTGGTGTGCAGTGCTATATAATAAGCGCTTTGCATCGGGGTATTTAATGCCATAATCTAGGAGAGAACCTTTTGTTTGCTGATCAGGCTGAGTTTGGCCTCTCTGACCAAGAAAGGGTTATAGTCTTACCGCAGGACTTCACAAAGTAAAATAATAAAAAAACATAGCCTGATCCATCTGAGCCAATACACAGTGATTCTAATAGCCAATTTCAGTATATACATGGTGTCGGTGCTGAGGAGGCTTTAACCGAGGGCTTTTTAATGAGCGTGACCTTCAGTCTGTCTCCTGAAGGAGAATCTAATAACAATGAAGACAGCCCTGCTATGGTTCATTATGGCCACACTGCTCTAAATAATGTGAAGAGTTTGGTCGGGGTGATTTAATGGGAATCTCTGCAATATTTAGTTATGAAACCGGTGCATTGGGGTCAAAAGCCATAATCCAGCAGGGTTTTTATACGTCCACTCGACACCAGTCATGTCCATGGCGTATGAGCAATGATTGAGGGTATTACCCTGAGCCTTACCAAGGACGCCCTCACCCAGCGGGCACAAGCGCTGCATGTTACCCAAGGTGCTTTGGGAGAAAGAACTCCTCCAAGGCATCAGCCCTCCACATCCAGCATTATCGTTGGATGTACACCAGAACATGTTATAGTATTTACATTTTATTTATAAAGTGCAGCACTTCACAGCAGTAGATTCATATTTGCCGTCTTTGGGGAGGTGAACCTGATTTCATTAATCTGGTACTGTACACCCAAGATGGCGGCAGTTCGCAGCGCGTAGGAGATATTCACGCCACGTGAAGGTCTTTGATAAACACATTTGCGGATAGCCTTCTGCAGACAATGCCCCTCAGAGACTCCTTGTACCAATCAATGTCTGACAGGAAATCAATGAGAGTGGCTGCTGGCGGTTAAGGGGGCGAAGTATGTTAGCAAAACGTCAATATTCCCGGCCAAGCAAAGAGCACGGGAGAGATGGCTTCAGCACGCATTCAGTAGAAATATGGAATTCCACACACTGTCAGGAAACATACGTTATAAAAATAAACGCACACTATATATATATATATATATGAACCTGTGGCTAGGTACTAGGTACACCAAGAACTTATTATATATAGGAACCTGTGACTAGGTACACCCAACACTTATGCAACTATGCCTAGTCATCCAATGGGGGTAAATTGCAACTATGCCTAGTCATCCAATGGGTAAAAATACAACAAGGTTGTTACAAAACAAACCGTTTTCCTTTAGAGAGGATGTAGGTAAAAATACCCAAACTCTTCAAAATCTGGTTGACATACCCATAACCCCGAGTTTGGTAAACTCAGCAATAACAGCTAACCGCACTGACTCCTGTATGTACGTTAGGAAACCATTATGGAGACACTACACTAGGAATCCTCCCTCTATTGCTCAGGTCATATGCCCTCCTAAAGCACCATATCCCAGCTCTAACAGCCTGCCGATACTGCTGTATGCTACACATAGCCCCCTAACCTGAATCTAACAACCAGTAATAGTACATGATGTGCGGACACGGAGTATAGGAACACACAAGGCTTTATACATCGTATCACACCACACACTCAGAGAGTAGCTTGTCCAAAGAGCTTGCAAGTAGCGCTGTCAGACATGTTAATCAGCTGCAGTCTGGGAAACTATTTATCGTATTATAGTGTCAGGATCTCCATCTGATAAGCTGTATCCATTTCTGACATGAACTACTCCGATGGGAACAATACTTTATTGTTAATCTGGACAATAGCGGAGCATTCCGTCGTATGACCATCAATTCTGGTTTAGCGTGCTGAGTTCAGGGAATTGTTTGAATAAACAGAGCAGTGGAAGACTGGACAGAAATGATTTTGTGATGGAGGGGACCAGAGGGAGCCACAACGTATGGAAGGATTAGCTCAAATTCATTCACCAAGATTCTGTTTTGTTGTGAACCCCCCCACGCTCTGCCCAAAAATACACAAAACTACAAGAAAATCTGTAAGATTAAAAAAATGAGGAGAGATATATTAATAAACACCAACATGTTAAAAATAAGAATTAATAAAATATACACAAAGTGGGATATTAAACAAACAAAAAAAATACTAATACTTGCATACCAAACTCTCTAGAAGATTAGAAAAGCCAATAACCCCCTGTTTACCTGATAATATGTGGAGGGACATTGCTAAAAAACTCTGCGTTAGTAGCAAGACACACAGCATGGGTGTGGGAAACCAGTGAGACCAGAACAAATGAGGATTCAATAACATTAAATAATGAATCTAAATTATCTCCGGACCGTGAAGCACAGAACCTACCAGACAGTCATATAATAGCTCATACTGACCGCTTCAACCAAGACAGGGGGTTTCTGCCGTTATATAGTCCACATATTTGATAGTTGCTGCATTGAAATGCCAGCTCTGCCCGATGCTAGTCAAAGTTACAGACCGGCCTTTATCCCTTTAATCAAACTAATCAATCACTGAAATGAGATCGCGTAAAGGTGAAGAAATGAAACGGCCATGGTGGCTTGATCGATGCCTCGGGACTGTATGAGAGGCTCATATATTACATTAACCGACGAACAGCTTAACATGTAAATCCTTTCTAATCAATACTTAACCTTTGCAAATAATCAATGTCTGGGAAACGGATAGATACGACACAAAGTGTTTGTTTTAAAACACAATCCGGCCTGAGGATGGATTACACGGAGATGAATTGGACAGAACACAGTGTAGTGCTGACTATGCATACTTTACTGTGGCCCCAGAATGGGTTCACACAGCCTGAAAACAATGTCAGTAACTTATTTCTTGTTTTTATTACTAATAACCTGAGGGAACTCAGTCTGCTGGAAAATGCTACTAAAAAGCCAGGGTTTCATCAGCAAGCTCCTTGACAGAATATATTGCGTGTATTTAAACATGGACTTCTGCAGGTGAAGCCTTGAAATGAAAGCGAAATATTTTATTAGACAAGATATCAGAGCTCACAGGATTATTAGAAGCAAGCACACATTAGGATTATATTGTAACAACAACAAACTAAACAGTTCATGGATAATTTATATAAGGCTGTGAGTTACTGACATTCACTGCCACAGGGGGCACCCATCGCCTGGGCCACCATAGGGAACACTCATTGCTATTGGAGGCACCACTATGGGAGACTGTGGGCTGCCATAAAAGACAGACACTCACTTCCACGAGAGACTAATCTCCTGGGCCGCCATGAAAGACACTCACTGCCACGAGAGACTGATCTCCTGGGCCGCCATGGGAGACTGATCTCCTGGCCCGCCATGAAAGACACTCCTGTGGGAGACTGATCTCCTGGCCCACCATGAAAGACACTGCCGTGGGAGACTGATCTCCTGGGCCGCCACGAAAGACACTCACTGCCACAAGAGACTGATCTCCTGGGCCGCCATGAAAGACACTCACTGTCACGGTAGACTAATCTTCTGGGCCGCCTTGAAAGACACTTACTGCCACGGGAGACTGATCTCCTGGGCCGCCATGAAAGACGCTCACCGCCACGGGAGACTCAGCTCCTGGGCCGCCATGAAAGACACTCACTGCCACGAGAGACTGATCTCCTGGGCAGCCACGAAAGACACTCACTGCCATGAGAGACTGATCTTCTCGGCCGCCATGAAAGACACTCACTGTCACGGGAGACTGATCTTCTGGGCCGCCATGAAAGACACTCACTACCACGGGAGACTGATCTCCTGGGCAGCCATGAAAGACGCTCACTGCCACGGGAGACTGATCTCCTGGGCTGTCATGAAAGACACTGACTGCCACGGGAGACTGATCTGCTGGGCAATCATGGGGAACACTCACTGCCACGGGAGACTGTGGTCTTCTGGGCCACCAATGGAAGCACAATGCAAAGGGAGGCACCAGTCTCCAAGGCCAGCATTTTTATTTATTTATTACTGGTATTTATAAAGCGCCAACATATTCCGCTGCGCTGTACAATTGGGGAACATTGTTTGGGAACCAATGTCCTGGTCCACCATGTAGAATGTAGATCACTCACTGCCATACCTCACAGACTAGCATGGGGAAGACTTACTGTCATGGAAGGCACCAACCTCTAGGCCATTGTGGGGGACTATCACTGTCATGGAAGGCACCAACCTCTAGGCCATTGTGGGGGACTATCACTGTCATGGAAAGCACCAACATCTAGGCCATTGTGGGGGACTATCACTGTCATGGAAAGCACCAACATCTAGGCAATTGTGGGGGACTATCACTGTCATGGAAGGCAACAACCTCTAGGCCATTGTGGGGGACTATCACTGTTATGGAAGGCACCAACCTCTAGGCCATTGTGGGGGACTATCACGGTCATGGAAGGCACCAACCTTTGGCTCATTGTGGGGGACTATCACTGTTATGGAAGGCACCAACCTTTAGGTCATTGTGGGGGACTATCACTGTCATGGAAGGCACCAACCTCTAGGTCATTGTGGGGGACTATCACTGTCATGGAAGGTACCAATCTACAAGGCCATTATGGGGAACACATACTGCTATGGAAGGCACTAACCTCTAAGGCTATTATGGAGAACACTTACTGCCATGGAAGGCACCAACCATTATGGAGAACACTTCCTGACACTAACATCTAACTCCGTTATGTTCAACATTAAACCATAGAAAGTAACATGTAACAAAAGTCTTTCTTTAGTGAGATTACCAAATAGTGGGAATTATTAGGAGGGTTCAAGGAAGTGTCACTTGGGATAATTTTCCAAAAACTGCACACCATTCTGATATTCGGAAGCCTTGCTATTTGGCTTTGTATTTTATTTTCCCATCTGTACTGCAGCCATTATTCCTCTCGCTGCCGGATTGGTGATACACTTCAATTATCCTTCATTAAGCAGCTGAGTGTAATTACTGTCAAACAAGCAGGACAGTACATATATCGGTGAAATGAAGCTATTCTCTTTTAAATGCTATCTGGAAGTTACAGAAGAATAATGTGGAGCCTTTTCTCCTGAATGTGGTAGGATGACTCACATGTCACTGAACTTCAGACTTGTTTCACTATACAGGAATCATTGCAGATGTAAGCCAGAGTCTGTGAAGCTCGGCAATGTACAACAGGCACCCACAATTCACATTGGACCTACAAAGAAACCCATCATCTCAAAATGCTCTTTATTAAAAGCCATTTCCTTGCTTTTCAGCAAAACAACCAGAAAGTTATTTGTGGTGAGCAATTTAAGGCAGTGATCTTAGAGCGGAGTAAGAACAGACACGCCATCTTATCTCATCATCATTTCCCGAGACCTGCACCAATAATAAGAGAAATCTGTTGTATCATTGCCATCACACTTACCGTATGATAAAAGGCTTACCTTAAACATATGTTTAGTGCATTAAATGAGTTATAAATACAAAACAACCCCAGCCAATGTTTGTTTATAGACATATAAAGCCCATTGCTTATTCCAAACCTTCAGAGATGACATGGGCAGGGTATTGGTGGGTTTCTCACCAATTCTGTCCTGGGAAGCCTATTGTTTTAAAAGGGAGCAACGTGCATAGCTGGGGCTCAAAGGACTTGTCTACACCTTCATTTATTTGTGCTCTAACACCCATGACAGATACGGCACAAGTCATGTAGAAGTTGTACGACGTACACAGACCATATAAGACTTTCCGACATTAAACACGTGTGGGTGGGCTCTTACCTGCAGTGATTTTCTTTCTATTTTTAAATCCTGCTAATACAGACAAACAAGGGGAGATTTACCACCATAACCTGTGGTAGAAGTACAAACTCAAACAAATGCACCCCACTGGCAGCTGATTAAAAGTTACCACAACCCAACTTAAACTCACCCATGATGTCAATCTACAAAGGACAAAATGCTGGGTTGATTATTCGTGGTGTAGTGCGCACGACCCCCAAGTTCTACAGATGGTGCTTTAACCACCTGAACTACCTCATCTGTAGAATAATAAAATGCTCTCAAGATAAAGTGTGACAGACACAGACGGCAAAGCACAGAGTACCGATGCCTGCGCTGGACGACAAACAGGGCTTCACAAAGCAATGTCATTTTTAGGTTCCCAAATCATGATGCATTTCTTAAAGGCCCCCTTCACTGTGTACTGCTGTATAAACGAGAACTTTGCACGATCTGAGATTAGAGGGAAACATAGTGAAACCAGAGATGAAAAACACAGCTGGTGTTCTCCTCCTAACTTTCAAACGGTAAGAAACCTGTGTCTATTCTCGCAGGCTGCGAGGATGCAGCTCGCTGCCGTACAGTGCATTCACCATCTTCCTGTAGCAGATCAAAGCCACAAACCGCACACACGGCGACTGCGGCTGTATGGTGTTCTCATTATGATAACGGTGGATTTTGAGAAACACAAACAAGAATCCAGGAGCTGCACAATGCTTGCGAGTGTACCGACTCAATCAGCAGAATGGCAGTGTACGGCGTGTGAGCAGCCCTGCCACGGCGAATGCTACACGCACTACGTGTTGTGGGCACCAATCTGCTTCTTTTCAAACAAATTCCTCACTTTCTCATCAAATTACCCTTAAGCTGCCAAAGTACACATCTCCTCCAACAGGTGTCAGACCCCAGAAGCCAGACTTAACAATATCAGGTTTATTATATTCCACGGCAAATTGCCTGCGACATTGTGATGAAATAATTACAGGAAAGACAACCGGCTGGCGATTCCCATTTCCTGGCAGATACAAGGGAAGGAGACGCAGTCACTGCTTCAGAGAAATTCTTAACGACATGGAGGCAATGGAGAAAGCGCTGTCGGCAGTAACTGGTTTAAGCATAAAAGGACGGTTAGTAAATACAGACAGTGACTGCTTGAAACTGAGATTGAAAATCAAGATAAGTTACTGCCAATATCTCCATCTGAAGCAATATTTCAATCAACTGGAGAAAGCGGCACGTCTCATCCGCAGTGCAACTATTAGCCCTTTCAATGCCCATCAATGTATTTTATATACACTTCATAAAACTCTAACACACCGGGCCTATAAAGATAAAACGACTTAAACCCCAGAATCTCAGGAATACGATTAAAAAGTCTAAAGCTCCTTGCACATCCCTCTCAAAGGAACAGAGTAAATCTTTTGACCAGTTTCAGCCACTGGAACAGAGTCAATCTTTCGACCAGTTTCAGCCACTGGAACAGAGTAAATCTTTCGACCAGTTTCAGCCACTGGAACAGAGTAGAGCCCCCTCCCCCCAATCGCAGTCAATGGAGCAGACTAGAGCCCCCCCCCCCCAATCGCAGTCAATGAAGCAGAGTAGAGTGTTTCCCCAGACCTGTTTGTAAAATCTTGGTGTTTGCAGATAAGGAGCAGACGGACTGTTGTGCCGATAAATCAGTATGAAAGGCAGGCAGCAATACAGCCTCCCAGTTCTATCTTTGTAAACAAACAGCCTCTTTATCTACTGTTAACTAAATCTTATCCATTCAGATAAAGATCCCGACAAACAGGGAAAAAGAAAAGCAATAAATGTCAAACAAGGCATGGCGACCGTGGCGGGATCTTCAACCCTTCCAAACTCTCTCAGCATAATAATCACAGGCCGTGCCTCTGTGTAACCATCCTAGACTCGGTTATCGGGGCATTTATAGATACAGTCCTGGGAGGGTGATCAGTGTCTTATCACAGGACATGCTTTAATCACACGCCACACGCTTTATGAATACAATAAATCTGCACACAGCCGCAGGCATCCACAACACTCACAGCCGGAGGCATCCACAACACTCACAGCAGCAGGCATCCACAACACTCACAGCCGCAGGCATCCACAACACTCACAGCCGCAGGCATCCACAACACTCACAGCCGCAGGCATCCACAACACTCACAGCCGCAGGCATCCACAACACTCACAGCCGCAGGCATCCACAACACTCACAGCCGCAGGCATCCACAACACTCACAGCCGCAGGCATCCACAACACTCACAGCCGCAGGCATCCACAACACTCACAGCCGCAGGCATCCACAACACTCACAGCCGCAGGCATCCACAACACTCACAGCAGCAGGCATCCACAACACTCACAGCAGCACGCATCCACAACACTCACAGCAGCACGCATCCACAACACTCACAGCCGCACGCATCCACAACACTCACAGCCGCACGCATCCACAACACTCACAGCAGCACGCATCCACAACACTCACAGCAGCCCGCATCCACAACACTCACAGCCGCAGGCATCCACAACACTCACAGCCGCAGGCATCCACAACACTCACAGCCGCAGGCATCCACAACACTCACAGCCGCAGGCATCCACAACACTCACAGCCGCAGGCATCCACAAAACTCACAGCCGCAGGCATCCACAACACTCACAGCCGCACGCATCCACAACACTCACAGCCGCACGCATCCACAACACTCACAGCCGCACGCATCCACAACACTCACAGCCGCACGCATCCACAACACTCACAGCAGCACGCATCCACAACACTCACAGCAGCACGCATCCACAACACTCACAGCAGCACGCATCCACAACACTCACAGCAGCACGCATCCACAACACTCACAGCAGCACGCATCCACAACACTCACAGCAGCACACATCCACAACACTCACAGCAGCACGCATCCACACTCACAGCAGCACGCATCCACAACACTCACAGCAGCACGCATCCACAACACTCACAGCAGCACGCATCCACAACACTCACAGCAGCAGGCATCCACAACACTCACAGCAGCAGGCATCCACAACACTCACAGCCGCAGGCATCCACAACACTCACAGCCGCAGGCATCCACAACACTCACAGCCGCAGGCATCCACAACACTCACAGCCGCAGGCATCCACAACACTCACAGCCGCAGGCATCCACAACACTCACAGCAGCACGCATCCACAACACTCACAGCAGCACGCATCCACAACACTCACAGCAGCACGCATCCACAACACTCACAGCCGCACGCATCCACAACACTCACAGCAGCACGCATCCACACTCACAGCAGCACGCATCCACACTCACAGCAGCACGCATCCACAACACTCACAGCAGCACGCATCCACAACACTCACAGCAGCACGCATCCACAACACTCACAGCAGCACGCATCCACAACACTCACAGCAGCAGGCATCCACAACACTCACAGCAGCAGGCATCCACAACACTCACAGCCGCAGGCATCCACAACACTCACAGCCGCAGGCATCCAACAAGGCTGCGACGTCAGCAAGGCAGTGGTGGAGTCATGTTTTGGGCCGGAATCATGGGAAGAGAGCTGGTCGGCCTCTTTAGGGTCCCCGAAGGTGTAAAGATGACCTCTGCAAAGTATGTGGAGTTTCTGACTGACCACTTTCTTCCCTGGTACAGAAGGAAGAACTATGCTTTCTGTAATAAAATCATCTTCATGCATGACAATGCATCATCTCAAGCTGCAAAGAATACCTCTGCATCAATGGCTGCTATGGGGATAAAAGGAGAGGAAGTCATGGTGTGGCCTCCATCCTCCCCTGACCTCAATCCTATTGAGAACCTTTGGAGCATCCTCAAACAAAAGATCTATGAGGGTGGGAGGCAGTTTACATCCAAACAGCAGCTCTGGGAGGCTATTCTGACATCTTGCAAACAAATTCAAGCAGAAACTGTCCAAAAAACTCACAAGTTCAATGGATGCAAGACTTGTGAAGCTGCTATAAAATAAGGGGTCCTATGGTAAAATGTAACGTGACCTGTTAAAATGTTTAAAAAGTTAAAATGTTGTTATAAGTTTGATTTGAAATAGCTTTTGATTTCAGTAAATATGCTGCAAACACAACAAATTGCAATTTTCAATTATTTACAACCTATAAAGTGTTTTAAAACTTACTGTGCGTAATAATTTGGAACAGGGCATTGTAAGTTTATGTTTACAAAAAATACTGTTATCATTAGGAGGTTTGTTCAATAAAATTTGAATTGTATTCTTAATAGTTGATAACATGAGAATTATGCTGACTTATTTACATCAATTATTTAGGTAAATGAGAAAAATATAATTTGCATAATAATTTGGAACACGGTGTATACTGCTACAAATCTATCACCACTCACAGCCACACGTATACTGATAAATAATTCCACACACAGCAGAGGTGTTTAAGAAAGGCCCTTCAGAGTTTACTGTACTACAGAACCCATTATCCACAGAGGATAATGGGACATTCACTCCAGTAGTGTCAGGTGAGTCAACTTCTACCTACAGGGAGTAACAGAGCAATACAACACAGGGGAGTTTATTTGCTATCCTGAAAACACAAAATGAGCATGTGCAGCTTGGAACCACCAGAGAGAGGCGGGAGGGATCAGATTAAACAGTGTTCTGTCAATAGAACCTCAACGCTCTGCGTTCAGGTAAAGTGGTTCTGTCACATTCTAGATATATTTCAATGAAATTCCAGCGCAGTCATTGGATCTATAGTGGGGTATAGTGAGAGATCGCTTTAAACAATGGTCAACCTGTTCTATCCAGGCAGTAGAGGAGCTAGCTTTCTGCCATAGAAGGTAGCCTTGGACAGTTATAGTGTAAAGGCATTGCGAGGGAGGAGGGGAAATCCTGCTGGAGAATCAATTTTTTTTTTTTAAATCTCAGAAAGCATCAAGTCTTCAACATTCAATTTAATATAAGATACAAATTATTTAAACACACTGTCATAGGAGCACATACCTCCCTGATGTATCCCGTAATATGGCGAGAGCGTCTGGAAAACCGTCCATGTTGTAATCCCCAAAGCGAAGAGTAATTGGCATAGCAGAGGAAGACGAGAGGGGGATGAAGCCCCAGACAGTATTCTGGTTCTTAAAATTCTGCAGCACGGGCACCCACTGTGAAAACAAAATTCTTTTTACAAATAGTCGGTACCGCTATGGGGACAAGGTTTGCTCCCAGCTATGCAAACCTATTTATGGCTTACTGGGAGACCAAGTTTATAGACAACAGCCTAGAGTGGGGAGCGAACCTTGTCTCCTATAAGCGGTACATAGACGACATCTTTTTAGTCTGGAACGGTTCAGTGGATCTTTTAAATAAGTTTTTAACCTTTTTAAACACAAATGATTGGGGAGTGACGCCAACAACAGAATTCAGCAAAGAAAGCGTTAATTTTTTAGACCTGACCATTTTTATAGAGGACAATGAGATAAAAACAAAAACTTTTTTTAAATCAGTGGACGTTAACAATTATATTTATTTGAACAGCTGTCACTTTTCCCCCTGGCTTAAAAATATACCCAAAGCACAACTGATGAGAGTTAGAAGGAACTGCACAGATCAAAGCACTTTTGAAATCCAGGCCATTAAGATTAAACAGGATTTTTTAGAAAAAGGGTATGAGGAAATTTCTCTTTCCAACACGATAAAAGAAGTAAGAGCCATGGAAAGATCTTCCCTGTTAAAATACAAACCTAAAAATAACAATGAAAATAAGAGTCTGCCGCTCATTTGTAATTACAATCAAGAGAGTCAGAAGATCAGACAAATAATTAATAAACACTGGCCTATGTTAAGGAACGATCCCATGCTACACTCCATTTTACCAGAGAGACCACAATTAGTATACAGAGGAGCTCCCAATTTAAAACGAAAATTAACACACAATCATATTAGAGAAAATGCACCTACTCCCTTCTTCCAGAAAGAAGGTTTTTTTGGCTGTGGACAGTGTTTAGCATGTAGAAGCACGAAAAGTGTAAAGAGACATATTACAGAATTCCATGACTCAAAAGGAGAAAATAAGTATAAGATACGCCAGATGATCACATGCTTTTCAAAAAGAGTAATATACGTTTTAAAATGCTCATGTAATTTATTGTATGTGGGCAGGACAAAACGCCCTTTACAAACTCGTGTTAATGAACACATTAGAAACATAAAAAAAGGTTATGACAAACATAGTGTTTCAGAGCATTTTAATTCAGTACACAATAGAGACCCCCAATGTCTGGAATTCATGGCAATCCAAAAAATCACACTCAACTGGCGAGGGGAAGATGAGATTAAGAAATTAGGCAAAATAGAAACAAAATGGATTTTTAACCTCAACACTTTAGCCCCTGCAGGTCTTAACGCAGATTTTGAGCTATGCCATTTTTTATGAAAAAACCATGTATACTTTTTAATCACCAACGTTCGCCTTCCACTGGTTTTAAAAGTATTTTATGTATTTTATTTCCTTTGCATGTTTTTTGTATAGATGTGATACCACTTTTTAAATAAGGGAGGTAACAGATACACTCACCTAAGGAAAAATCCATACTAACTAGGAAAGAAATAACTAAATGTGTATTTGGAAAAATATTTTTTGCAGAAAATAGGATCTATGTATAAAAAGCACATCCTAAGCACAAGTCACTTTTTTTCCCACTAAAGTTAAAGGAACCTGTATGTCTTTTAATTAAAAAGGCTCACATAAAAAGGGTTTATTGTGTTTTTATGATAAGATTATTTATAGAAAACGGAATAACTTCAATGGAAATGCTAAAAAAGGCTAGTAAATCGTTTTTTCTGTGCTATATATAAAGAGTATACATAAGAACATTTAACTGTACACTTCTTTCTTTTATTTTCGTTTTATTATTGCAATTGAGCCAAATAGGCTCCAAATATGGACTTGGCAAATCGCCACTTTCGGACTACAATCCCCATAAACGACCGGACGAAAACCGGAAGTGACGCGCTGGGCGCAAAGCACTCTGGATCCTGTAGTGCCGAAAAACCGGAAGTGACGCGACGGCTGTTTAGCCACGTCAGGTGATCGGAAGGACCATTCCGATTGGAAGGACGCATTTTAGGCGGGATTTTACAGATTTAAAAGTACAGAGTATCAAGAAGTCTTTTACAAGCTGACTGAGGAAGCCGTTTTACCGGCGAAACGCGTTTTAGCTTTTAAAGTGGACTTAACATTTTGATTGGAAACCACTAATACTCATAATATATTTGTTCTTATCTGTTTTTTATTTTCTAGAAAGTATTTTATATTAAGTATTTTATATTGATTATTTATACATTGTAATAAATTCATCTACTTTTTACTACCAACTGTATCCAGTACCAGTGATTCCAGGGAAGGGGCAGTGTCACCCCACAAATTGACACTAGGCCTGCATACTTAGAGCCAGTTACCAAAAGGCTCTAAACAAGGTGAGCATTTTAATCTCATTTCTTAAAAACTCACAAAAACTACAAAGGATGCTACACTTAGCTCGTTAATCCTGTGTCTTTCATATACCGAGTGGAGAGGAGAATACACCATCCAACTTGGAGAGAGGGGTCGTGTGATCTACCTTTAAAGACACAGACGTGCACAAGTTTAGAGCCTAATTCACTTGAAAAGGCTCTAAAAAATGTGAGTGTAGACATAATTGTGAACTCACTCAATTTCCAATCACAGTGTTTAATATACTGCACAATCATTTGTATATATTCTTGTTTTCTTTTGTATATTCACTATATTGGAGAACGCAAAGGGTACCTGTCTTTGAACCACAGGTAACTTACTATAATCCTTCACTTAACACAGCGCTGCACTCTAAAAGGTAGAGGACCCAAGGGGTGGCAACACCAATTGGGCCTGAAACCTTTTTTGTATCTTGGTGATTATCTTTGTATGGTGGGCTTTTGAGGAGTACCCACAGAGTGTTTTTCAGCAGCTAAAACCTACTGTTTATACCTACTACTTAGCGCCATATATTCCACACCTATTGTGTAAAAAAACAACACAAACACTTTGTTACAACGATGTCTGAACACACTGGACAGTAAATTTCATAGGGACGCTCAGCCTGTGTGACAGACACTGCTACAGAATCCCGAGCATCTTGGGAAATGTAGTCCACAAGAGCTGCAGTATAAAAGGTAAGGAATCTCAGATCTAGATCAGTACGTAAAGCATATCTGCCCAAATGCACACGGTTAAATCCCAAGTCAAAGAAAGCCCCCAAATGGAATTAGGGCAGATCTGGCTTTCTGGACACATTCAATTATCTGCCTGGTGCCTGCATGACGACAACAGATGGCCAATATGCACAGAACTGTGATTAGCCAGCCTGGAAATCTTGTTCCACCTGGCTAATGATGCCCTAGTGATGCTGCCGCAAAAGTAAAGGGACTAGTTTCGAAATGTGGAGAATTTCATAGCCAAATGCTGCGCATACAGACTCCAGAAACCACAACCACTTCAAATCCCTGACAGTCATGGTGTTTGGAGTCACCCTTTAATACCTAGATTTAACAGGTGATTGTGAGGTGTGAAATATAAACAAAGAAATTCACTCTTTATCCTGCAAATGGGCGCCTCCATCTTAGCTCCCTGTCAATCATTGTTCTAAGCCCCGCCTTTTACATCTGGCAGTCAGCGAGAGAGCAGACAGAGAGCAGGAGAAATGATACAATGTTTCTATTTCTCCTCCAATACAATTTGTGCCTGGCTGTGCCAGGACTGAACTCGATTGCTGCAGGAGATTTTGAACAGTGCGTTTGTCAGGAAAGTGATGGTTTAAATTGAGCTCTGTAGGTGTAAGAGTATGACAGCCCGTGTTCCGTGTAAATAATATTGGGTTTCAGACACTGATCTCACTCACAATGACTACAATGAAGACATGGATCACTACGATGCCTGCGATCCCAGGGCTGCTATCAGTTAGGATCCCTCCCTCCCCTCAGGATTTCTCCTTATTTCTTTATGATAGATTTACCATTTCACTCCTTCATACACGGACAATAAGCATCTGTTTTTTTTTTTACATTGTGCAGCACGGCCCTGCGTTTCCAACATAAACCGTTTCAATTGTATCCAGGAGGGATTGTGAGCATAACGCACAGCCGGTATAAATCCAAAGTTATATAAAACTGCATATGTAACCCAGTGATCTCCCAGGACAGTGGCGGAACCAGAGACGTGACAGACATCAGGAACACCCAAACCTCTTATTATGGCAGATTCGCAACAAGACAAGATGGGATTTTAACCCCTTAAGGACACATGACATGTGTGACATGTCATGATTCCATTTTATTCCAGAAGTTTGGTCCTTAAGGGGTTAACAAACCATGTATACACCATCACTGTGATCAATAACCGTGCATTAACAACTAAACTGCAATGTGGCCCAATTCTGTAGGCTGCACCTCACTGCGGAGGCTGAAACGCACGCTTGGAATTTCTGCATCTCATGCATAGACAGACATGACATCCAAAAACAAACAAACAGAATTTGGTGGGAAAAGGGAGAAAATAAAACCAATATATATATATATATATATATATATATCACTGCAAAATCCTCCCGCAAGTCGTGAAAGACAGCTGTAAATAATAAAATAGGTGATGTGCGGTGAGAATTCCTCCTCCCCCCATATAATAGGTATATTTACTGTGCCGCACACATAAAAAGACATACAAAAAACCGTCAAGTATGGACTGCCGCTGCGAGTTGTATCACTCATACACAAATAGACATTTCCCTTCATTAACGGCATAAGGTCTGATCTGCCCTGGGGACAAGGAGGTTTCTCACAGATTGCTCGTTGGCTGATAAGATGAAAGTCACATGTCCATCAATCTCAGCAAACTGTTTAGTGAACCAACCCTTAAAAACTCCCATAATGCTTGCCAGAGAATCCTGTAACGAGGACATTGTCCTGGAACTCAGTAACCAGCGGGACCTCCCTGCCATGGAGTGAGATGGTGGCAGCTGGTTATATGCCACGTAAGCTGTACTATCCTTTAAACTAAACACATTGAATTAAAGGGACACTCCAGATCCCTAAAGCACTTTAGCATCCTGAAATACTTTATGTGTGTTTAAAGTGTGTCCGGGTTTAATTTTTTACATTTTATGAATAGTGTAGATTTCAATAGTAATTGGCACGTTTTATAAATTAATCTTGTTACATCCCCCTGGCTGTCAGACAGACACCTGGTCATGTTACTTCCTGGTTTTTATAGCTCATAGGAGATAAATTGCTCAAAGCACCTGCCTTGCAAAGACTTCTCATTACACAACATTGAAGGTCTATGATTGGTCAGCCACAGAATGTCTGGGTGGGGTTAGAGGGAGAGGGCATGCTATAGGTTTATACACTGCCTCAGTGCCTGTCCTCCTGGCATGCTATAGGTTTATACACTGCCTCAGTGCCCTTCCTCCTGGCATGCTATAGGTTTATACACTGCCTCTGTGCCTGTCCTCCTGGCATGCTATAGGTTTATACACTGCCTCAGTGCCCGTCCTCCTGGCATGCTATAGGTTTATACACTGCCTCTGTGCCTGTCGTCCTGGCATGCTATAGGTTTATACACTCCCTCAGTGCCTGTCCTCCTGGCATGCTATAGGTTTATACACTGCCTCAGTGCCTGTCCTCCTGGCATGCTATAGGTTTATACACTGCCTCTGTGCCTGTCGTCCTGGCATGCTATAGGTTTATACACTGCCTCAGTGCCCGTCCTCCTGGCATGCTATAGGTTTATACACTGCCTCTGTGCCCGTCCTCCTGGCATGCTATAGGTTTATACACTGCCTCTGTGCCTGTCCTCCTGGCATGCTATAGGTTTATACACTGCCTCTGTGCCTGACCTCCTGGCATGCTATAGGTTTATACACTGCCTCAGTGCCCGTCCTCCTGGCATGCTATAGGTTTATACACTGCCTCAGTGCCTGTCGTCCTGGCATGCTATAGGTTTATACACTGCCTCAGTGCCCGTCCTCCTGGCATGCTATAGGTTTATACACTGCCTCTGTGCCTGTCCTCCTGGCATGCTATAGGTTTATACACTGCCTCTGTGCCTGTCCTCCTGGCATGCTATAGGTTTATACACTGCCTCTGTGCCTGTCCTCCTGGCATGCTATAGGTTTATAGACTGCCTCTGTGCCTGTCCTCCTGGCATGCTATAGGTTTATACACTGCCTCTGTGCCTGTCCTCCTGGCATGCTATAGGTTTATACACTGCCTCTGTGCCTGACCTCCTGGCATGCTATAGGTTTATACACTGCCTCTGTGCCTGTCCTCCTGGCATGCTATAGGTTTATACACTGCCTCAGTGCCTGTCCTCCTGGCATGCTATAGGTTTATACACTGCCTCTGTGCCTGTCGTCCTGGCATGCTATAGGTTTATACACTGCCTCTGTGCCTGTCCTCCTGGCATGCTATAGGTTTATACACTGCCTCTGTGCCTGTCCTCCTGGCATGCTATAGGTTTATACACTGCCTCAGTGCCTGTCCTCCTGGCATGCTATAGGTTTATACACTGCCTCTGTGCCTGTCCTCCTGGCATGCTATAGGTTTATACACTGCCTCAGTGCCTGTCCTCCTGGCATGCTATAGGTTTATATACTGCCTCAGTGCCTGTCCTCCTGGCATGCTATAGGTTTATACACGGCCTCTGTGCCTGTCCTCCTGGCATGCTATAGGTTTATACACTGCCTCTGTGCCTGTCCTCCTGGCATGTTATAGGTTTATACACTGCCTCAGTGCCTGTCGTCCTGGCATGCTATAGGTTTATACACTGCCTCTGTGCCTGTCCTCCTGGCATGCTATAGGTTTATACACTGCCTCTGTACCTGTCCTCCTGGCATGCTATAGGTTTATACACTGCCTCTGTGCCTGTCCTCCTGGCATGCTATAGGTTTATACACTGCCTCTGTGCCTGTCCTCCTGGCATGCTATAGGTTTATACACTGCCTCTGTGCCTGTCCTCCTGGCATGCTATAGGTTTATACACTGCCTCTGTGCCTGTCCTCCTGGCATGCTATAGGTTTATACACTGCCTCTGTGCCTGTCGTCCTGGCATGCTATAGGTTTATACACTGCCTCAGTGCCTGTCGTCCTGGCATGCTATAGGTTTATACACTGCCCCTGTGCTTGTCCTCCTGGCATGCTATAGGTTTATACACTGCCTCTGTGCCTGTCGTCCTGGCATGCTATAGGCTTTTACACAATATACAGCATTGGGTCAGTATTTTAAGTGGATGTCCTGAAGCCCTGTAATACAGCATGCACAAGGTTAAGAAGGAAAGTGGTGAATTTTGTAAATCAGTGCTCAGCACCTCCACCTATAAATGGTCTAAATGTACCCAGCATAAGACTCCTGCCTGACCTATTTTAGCATTGGCTCAGTGACTGCCATCAGTGCTAACACATGTATTGGGGTCACAATAACACCGGCTACCTGTCCTGTCCCCAAAATCCCAAGCTAGATCTGAGTGACAAGGTGGGAAGCGATCAGACATGAAATAAAATGACTAAGAATAACCTGGCAATGAGATTAAAGATAAAATTAATTGCTCGGGTTTTAAACGATCTCCAACCTCAGAACTAGCTATGATTTTAATGCTAATCTCAAATTAATGTGCAGCTGAGCGATGTGTGGACCATAGAATTGAAAATATATTTCCTCCAGTTTTTGTAATAAGCGTTGGACATTGGTTTGCATCACGCCGTGCCGTGAAAGCGAAATATATAACAGGAGTTCGCCAATGCTGTACATTCTCTCCCACAAGGGGCCCAGAAGGACACGTTTTCTGGGAAGGTATTGATATCTCAGGGAGCAGAGACACGAGAGGATCCTTAATCAATAATTCTTGGAAAAGGTGTTAGATTTTACTGGAGAAACGGCACTCGTTCTTTTCAGACATTAGAATGAAAGTGACAGGAGAGAACATTCACTAGATCATCTGTCTGACTTGAACTCAATTACAGAGCGCTCCTCATTCAGGACAGGCACGTCCACGTCCAGCGTTTAATATCCAGAGCTTAAAACCTCTCTACAGGGAGACAGCAAATGTGTCTACAGCTATTAATGTCAAATAGTCATGGCAGCCATTATCCATGTGTTCAGCATGATAGCAAACCTTCCAATCTGTATTAACCTCTGCAATGATGGAGGGTGAATGGCCTAGCTAGAATAATAGACACAGGGCGACCTTCCCAGCACCGAGTAACAGACGGATACAGGGAGATCTCCCCAGCACCGAGTAACAGACTGGTACGGGCGATTTCCCCAGCACAGAGTAACCGACGGGTACGGGGAGATCTCCCCAGCACAGAGTAACCGACGGGTACGGGGAGATCACCCCAGCACAGAGTAACAGATGGGTATGGGGCGATCTCCCCAGCACAGAGTAACCGACGGGTACGGGGAGATCACCCCAGCACAGAGTAACAGATAGGGGTTGTAACCTCCCCAGCACAGAGTACCAGACACAGAACAAAATAAATGTAAAATCTGATTTTCCTTTTCCTGCTGAATGAAAATATTTTTACTCATATTCACAACTCACCTGCTTTGAGTCTCTCTTCCAGAGATAGATGACACTCTTTTCGCATTTTTCATCCTCACAGGCCGGTAATAAAAGATCCTGAAAGCCATCGCCATCTGAAAAGTAATCAGCAGAACAAGAATGGTTCATCATAATGCCAAACAGAGTAAGTCAGCTGACTGTGTGTGATTCTAACCCACTCTCCAGCCTGCTAACATGCATGATCCTACCACTAGCCAAGCTACAGGGATTTGTCTTTAATTAAAAAAACTAAACAATAAACATTAAGTGCACACATTCACAATATATGGTGAACAAATTAAAATCCCAAATAAGAGCGATATTTGGTACAAATCATTTTTTCAGAACTAAAATGTATCCACTATCTGTATTCCTTCCATAATAACGTCCTAGAATTGTCCCAAAATTGCTCTCACAGTCAAGCTGGGATATTATCACCGTTTAGAAAGCACCATATTTTCTTTCTGTGACTATTTAAACATTGCATATAATTATTATTATGGCATACGGTTCTCAAAAATTATTCCCAAGCCCATTCTTGTTTATGATTTTTCTAACACATTCGCATTTTATGAACAAACTGCAAGTTTACATTTGTTCCCAAAAGGACATAACTTTGTATTAATGTAAACTGAATCTCATCCGCTGCTTGCCTGCCGTGTTCCGTAAAAAAAAAACCTTATTGGTACAGTAACCGTCTACGACGAACCGTACCAGACACCTTATTGGTACAGTAACCGTCTACGACGAACCGTACCAGACACCTTATTGGTACAGTAACCGTCTACGACGAACCGTACCAGACACCTTATTGGTACAGTAACCGTCTATGTGGAACCGTACGGGACACCTCATTGGTACAGTAACCGTCTACGACGAACCGTACCAGACACCTTATTGGTACAGTAACCGTTTATGTGGAACCGTACGGGACACCTCATTGGTACAGTAACCGTCTACGACGAACCGTACCAGACACCTTATTGGTACAGTAACCGTCTATGTGGAACCGTACGGGACACCTCATTGGTACAGTAACCGTCTACGACGAACCGTACCAGACACCTTATTGGTACAGTAACCGTTTATGTGGAAACGTACGGGACACCTCATTGGTACAGTAACCGTCTACGATGAACCGTACCAGACACCTTATTGGTACAGTAACCGTCTATGTGGAACCGTACGGGACACCTCATTGGTACAGTAACCGTCTATGCGTAACCATACCGGACGCCTTTTTGGTACAGTAACTGTCTGCATGGAACCGTACCAGACACCTTATTGGTACAGTAAGCGTCTGTGCGTAACCATACCGGATACCTTTTTGGTACAGTAATTGTCTGCGTGAAACCTTACCAGTCACCTTATTAGTACAGTAACGGTCTACCTGGACCCGTAAGGGACACCTTATTGGAACAGTAATTGTCTGCGTGTAGCCATAACGGACGCTTTATAGGTCTGTGTCTTGTGATTCTCACAATATAAAGCTCTTCACTGTAGGATGTACAGTTTTTAAGATAAGACCGTTTGAAGATGGCAACCGCCAAAATACTCTGACCTGTGCCAGGCTGGAGCAGCACGTGATGTCATAGACAGAGCCTTTTGTACACCTGCTAATGTTTTTATAAATGTATGTTTTAATGTAACTGTGAAGCACTTTGGGCAACAACGTTGCAATTAAATGTGCTATATAAATAAATAATAACAGTTACTCCGCCCACTCCAGTTGTAGACTACTGGTGGAGGCAAGAACACTTCACACAATTTCCCCAGAAAATGTAGCTTTTCTAGTTGGTATAGTAATTGTCTGCGTGTAACCTGACTGGTCACCTTATTGGTACAGTAATTGTCTGCGTGTAACCTTACCGGTCACCTTATTGGTACAGTAATTGTCTGCGTGTAACCTTACCGGTTACCTTATTGGTACAGTAATTGTCTGCGTGTAACCTTACCGGTCACCTTATTGGTACAGTAATTGTCTGCGTGTAACCTTACCGGTTACCTTATTGGTACAGTAATTGTCTGCGTGTAACCTTACCGGTCACCTTATTGGTACAGTAATTGTCTGCGTGTAACCTTACCGGTTACCTTATTGGTACAGTAATTGTCTGCGTGTAACCTTACCGGTCACCTTATTGGTACAGTAATTGTCTGCGTGTAACCTTACCGGTTACCTTATTGGTACAGTAATTGTCTGCGTGTAACCTTACCGGTCACCTTATTGGTACAGTAATTGTCTGCGTGTAACCTTACCGGTCACCTTATTGGTACAGTAATTGTCTGCGTGTAGCCTTACCGGTCACCTTATTGGTACAGTAATTGTCTGCATGTAACCTTACCGGTCACCTTATTGGTACAGTAATTGTCTGCGTGGACCATTCTAAACACCTTATTGGTACAGCAATTGTCTGCGTGTAACCTTACCGGTCACCTTATTAGTACAGTAATTGTCTGCGTGGAACCTTACCGGTCACCTTATTGGTACAGTAATTGTCTGTGTGTAACCTTACCGGTCACCTTATTGGTACAGTAATTGTCTGCGTGGAACCTTACCGGTCACCTTATTGGTACAGTAATTGTCTGCGTGGACCATTCTAAACACCTTATTGGTACAGTAATTGTCTGCGTGGAACCTTACCGGTCATCTTATTGGTACAGTAATTGTCTGCGTGTAACCTTACCGGTCATCTTATTGGTACAGTAATTGTCTGCGTGGAACCTTACCGGTCACCTTATTGGTACAGTAATTGTCTGCATGTAACCTTACCGGTCACCTTATTGGTACAGTAATTGTCTGCATGTAACCTTACCGGTCACCTTATTGGTACAGTAATTGTCTGCGTGTAACCTTACCGGTTACCTTATTGGTACAGTAATTGTCTGCGTGTAACCTTACCGGTCACCTTATTGGTACAGTAATTGTCTGCGTGTAACCTTACCGGTCACCTTATTGGTACAGTAATTGTCTGCGTGTAACCTTACCGGTCACCTTATTGGTACAGTAATTGTCTGCGTGTAACCTTACCGGTCACCTTATTGGTACAGTAATTGTCTGCGTGTAACCTTACCGGTCACCTTATTAGTACAGTAATAGTCTGCGTGGAACCTTACCGGTCACCTTATTGGTACAGTAATGGTCTGCATGTAACCTTACCGGTCACCTTATTGGTACAGTAATTGTCTGCGTGGAACCTTACCGGTCACCTTATTGGTACAGAAATCACAATCTAAATTCAGGAAAATGCATTTCATTCTGGTTACATGTCTCTCAGAGACAATGGCGGAACTGCGGTTTCTAGAAGCAGCCAATCTAGTCCCTACAGTCTCAACTTTGGAGGAGTTGTGCTGCCATCAGTTCACCACAGGTACAAGAAAATAAAACAATGCTCAACACGAGAACTCTGTACAACCCAACAGTTAGTGAGGGGTGCAATATTTACTACCAAGGACCAGATTTTGCTTTTAATATGGTATAAAGAGGTCTAAATGGGCTTCATACAGGCTAAGACTTTTCTCACAGTAGGGATAAAGCCAGATACAGGATAACAGTGACGATGGTAAACTTTTAATACGATTTTTTTTATGTAATTTGTGTCAAATAACTAGACAGTAATTAGAGGAGTGTTCTTTGTTGCTATATATATTATATATTGTTAGAATCTCTAATTGGACACTAATTGTTTTGTAACTCTGCTATTCTTCCCGTTCTTACGTTCTCCAATCCCAAAAAACTCCTTTCCTCTGATTGATAAAAGCTGTAAATAGTTGTTATTTACCAGTTAAGAGACACAGTCCGTAGGTGCGGTGAAATTCACACGACCTGTCGCATCCGATCAGACAGATTACAGCCATTCATCAGCTCTCATAAGCCATCGATTTGCATGTAAACGCTGAAATCAATTTAGTCTGAGCTTTTTACTTACATTTTAATGATGGTGACACAGGGCTGGGAATAAATCTTTTAATAAGGCTGTATTCAGAGAAGCAGACACTTTAACGCTGAAGAGGGCTTCAAATACATTACTTTGTTAAGGCATTTAGATGTGTCTGATATTTAACACACTTACATAAACGTGAGTTATTTCCTTATTTGTAAGAATGTCTCACTGTTTGTATTCAGCTATTAATAAAGTTTATACACACAGGAGAAAAATCTAATGACTCAAATCACACAACAGGCATTTATTCTAGTGTTTAACAGACATACACAGAACGAAACCTCCCACTTATTAATCGTGTAACAGAGCGTAAACATTGCGAGCACAGAACATGCTTTCATAGCGGACAGTTTATGGAGCTCCTAGAAAAGCAGGGACACATTCCCGGTCCTCGAATGGTTAACTGCCAAAGGTACGTCAGTGGCTACAGCCACGCATACCTCTGAAGTTCCCATTTTAACTCAATCAGTCACATCGCGAACACTGAATATAAATGTCAGGCACGCGTCCAATCCGTTCCTTAATTCTGCGGAGGAGCACAGCCCTAACACCACGGGGAATACTGCAAAGCCCTGGCCTTGTTCAGTGGAGAGACACTTCACAATATTTACCATCAATAGGTCCGCAGCAGCACGCCTGGTACATGGCGGCCGCTCAGATGGAGAGCCCTGGCAGCTGCCGCTGTGATGTGCCACTATGCCGTGGGCCCAATGTCTGAGCAGATTACACGTCTTTATGTAGGCGTAGGGCTGCCAGCAGAATTCTAATGGCGACATCAGGGCTTGTGTGATTTCAGCTCTGACAACCAAAGAACAGCTGCAGCAAATTCCTTTAAATACATCCCCCTGAGCTATGGTGAGCGAGAACACTCCATACCTGCCGCAAGCATTGCCCTACTGCGCACTCTGTGCTGCCAGTCTTAGATCTATAGCCGGGTGAACACAGTGAGCGGGTGATAAGCTCCCGGGAACCATAATTAAAGGGGAGAAATAATGCACTGACCTAAAGCAATGCTACGCAGAGTTTGACACAAATACAGCTGGGTTAAACCCCTTACTACCATGCAATAACAGAGCCATAACTCCCATCATCCCAAATACAGCTGGGTTAAACCCCTTACTACCATGACAGAGCCACACACGAGTGTGTGCCTGTCAGTGAAAGTGTGTGTTGGTTAAACAGTGTGTGCCAATGACTGTATGTATGTGCCAATGACTGTGTATCTGTCAGTGAGTGTATATCAGTGCATGTATCAATTAGGGCATGTGTCGGTCAGTCAAAAAAGTGGCCTTGACATGAATTGGGGGGGCAAATTTAGATTTTATGGGTGCCCGAATTTAGTCGTGCCTAGGGCAGCACAAATCCAAAATACACCACTGCCATCATCCCAAATACAGCTGGGTTAAACACCTTACTACCATGCAATAACAGAGCCATAACTCCCATCATCCCAAATACAGCTGGGTTAAACCCCATACTACCAAGCAATGACAGAGCCATAACTCCCATCATCCCAAATACAGCTGGGTTAAACCCCTTAATACCGTGCAATGACAGAGCCATAACTCCCATCATCCCAAATAAAGCTGGGTTAAAGGCTTGGAGACTATCGGGAGGCCTCATAGAAAGCAGTTGTTGTTGGGGGATTCCATCATAAGAGGTGTGGAGTTGGACAATGGTGGTCTTGTGAGGTGTCTTCCCGGAGCTACTGCTCACAGAGACAGGAGACGTATCTGTAATATTGTTAAGTGAGCAAAGCAGGAAGGGAAATTGGATGTACTTGTCCATCTAGGGACAAATGACTTGGCTTGTAATGAGGTTTCAGAGGTTAAGGAAGTTTTTAGAGTTTTTGCAAATGATATATGGCAGGTTGCTTCCACACTGTCATTCTCTGAAGTTCTGCCTGTGCATAACACTCAGAGCGACAGGTGGATGCGTATTAGGGACTTTAACTTGTGGCTTGGTGAATGGTGTCGGGAGCAAGGATTTGGCTTTATTTCTCATGGTAGCTCTGTTTGGAATGGAAATAAACTGTACAAAAAAAATGGTTTGCATCTTTCTCAAAAGGGAACAGATGTTCTCAGTGAGAAGTTCAGAGGTTTTGCTAGGATGTATTTAATTTAAAGTAGGGGGAGAGGAAGTGGGGGCAAGCAAAAGAGTGATAAATATCCAATTGCCCCCCAAAACAAGGACAGAAGGTGCCTGTAGAAAATGTGTTAAAAAATGATAAGCTTAGAGTCATGTCTACAAATGCTTGCAGTTTAGGGAATAAGATCCATGAACTTGTGGCAATAATGTAGATTTAGTCGCTGTTACTGAGACATGGTATAATGAGAAACATGACTGGGACATAGAAATACCAGGGTACTCTTTATATAGAAAAGACAGGGAAGGCAAGAAAGGGGGAGGGGTGGCCCTGTATGTGAAGGATAGCATAAAATCTAGCCTAATAAAGGTTAGTGAGGCGAACATAGAGTCCGTTTGGGTTACGTTAGAACTTGGTAATCACACAGTAACTCGTGTAGGTGTGATTTATAAGCCCCCAGGACAAATTGAAGAGTTAGATAATCTACTAGTTGAGGAAATAGCTAAAATGACAATGAAGGGGGAAGTTATCATCATGGGAAAACAAAAATAGCTACTTGTGCCAGGAGCACACATATTCTAAACTCCCTACTGGGATTGTCTCTAAAACAAGTCGTTGAGGAGCCAACTCGTGAAGAGGCCATACTAGATTTAGTGTTAACAAATGGAGATTTGGTATCCGATATTACTGTAGGTGAACGTTTAGGATCCTAATCTCAACATCTGAGGAACGGGATTTAGGGGTGATTATTTCAGATGACTTAAAGGTAGGCAGACAATGTAATCGAGCAGCAGGAAATGCTAGCAGAATGCTTGGTTGTATAGGGAGAGGTATTAGCAGTAGAAAGAGGGAAGTGCTCATGCCATTGTACAGAACACTGGTGAGACCTCACTTGGAGTACTGTACACAGTACTGGAGACCGCATCTTCAGAAGGATATTGATACATTAGAGAGAGTTCAAAGAAGGGCTACTAAACTGGTTCATGGATTGCAGGATAAAACTTACCAGGAAAGGTTAAAGGATCTTAACATGTATAGCTTGGAGGAAAGACGAGACAGGGGGGATATGATAGAAACATTTAAATACATAAAGGGAATCAACACAGTAAAGGAGGAGACTATATTTAAACAAAGAAAAACTACCACAACAAGAGAACATAGTCTTAAATTAGAGGGACAAAGGTTTAAAAATAATATCAGGAAGTATTACTTTACTGAGTAATGGATGCATGGAATAGCCTTCCAGCTGAAGTGGTAGAGGTTAACACAGTGAGGGAGTTTAAAGGATAACTATAGGGTCAGGAACACAAAAATGCATCCCTGACCCTATAGTGTTAACACCACCATCTAGCCCCCCTCGGCCCCTCATGCCTCCATAAATATATTAAGTCTTACTGTATTCAAGCCTGAAGCTGTAACTCTGCATGCTGTTAGACTCAGAAAAACAAGCAGTCTTCTGACATGTGGTAGCCTGATCCAATCACAGTGCTTCCTCATAGGATTGGCTGAGACTGACAAAGAGGCAGATCAGGGGCAGAGCCAGCATGATTCAAACACAGCCCTGGCCAATCAGCATCTCCTCATAGAGCTGAATTGAATCAACGAATCTCTATGAGGAAAGTTCAGTGTCTGCATGCAGAGGGAGGAGATACTGAATCACAGGATGCTGTGCACAGTGCTGCCTTGTGCTCTGCTGACAGCAGATCTGAGTGGATGGAGGCATATTATGCCTCCATCAACTCCGAAGTCCCTCTGGTTGACTGCAACTGGAGGTGTTCCTAGCTTTCAATGTAAAAACTGTATTTTCTCAGAAAATACAGTGTTTACATGAGAAAGGCTGCAGGGAGCTATAGTTCTCACCTGAACAACCTCATTAAGCTGAAGTTGTTCAGGTGACTATAGTGTCCCTTTAAGCATGCTTGGGATAGACATAAGGCAATCCTAACTATAAGATAAGGCCAGGGACTAATGAAAGTATTTAGAAAATTGTGCAGACTAGATGGGCCGAATGGTTCTTATCTGCCATCACATTCTATGTTTCTAAGACAGAGCCATCATCCCAAATACAGCTGGGTGAAACGCCTTAATACCATGCGCAATGCAATGACGGAGCAGACAGAGGTCTTACAATAGATTGAAATGATCAGCCTGTACAGAATTACCTGCTTGTAAGTGGCCATAAAGGCTGTCAAGATGTAACGGGTAGCGACCCAACGAGAACAGTACAGGAATAAATTGCCAGACGCAGAGGAGGAACGTACCTCTAACACAGCTTGTTGAATGCCAAACGTTGGCTGTTCATACTTCGGTGAAATAAACACACGTTTTGCTTTATTGATTTACAAAGCAGGTGGAAACACCTTATAGAAAAATGGACAGCCTGAGGAGAAACATATCCACCTCTACAAACCGTTCTGTCATCAGACAGCAACCAACGCATTTCACTTTCCCCAATTATCATAACTCAATCTAAACATGGCAAGTAGATCACAGACACAGAGCGACACTGCAGCAAACTGGTACACGCGCAACTAAACATAGAAACATACATGTACAGACACAAAACACAAATAAAGCTATACACACACACACACACACCAAAATACAGACCGTCAAACGCACAAATATACTGACAGAAAAAAACATATCTACACAAAACACAAATAAGGAACAGAGAAGAAATATACATAAATGAATGTCATTATAGGTGCTTGAGGAAATGCATATATTCTATACCACTGTAACAAGTATGTTCTCATCACTATGGCAACACGACGAGGAGAGATAAATAGGAGTTTGATTTCCCAGGCAGGCAGACTGCGCTACGCAGGGCTATTTGGGGCAGTTTGATGTTGTGCGTCTTAGAGGATAAAAGAGACCCATTTCAAGGTTTGGTTCCGCTGTCAGATGGTGAAAGTAATGCATCTAATGCTTCAACAGCAGCAAATAGATTTATAGAAAAAGGCTCCATCTCAATTTTCCTGTGAAAACAATCTGTGCTTGATGTGTGTTTGGGTAACTTTGCATTACGCACATCACAAACTCTCTCTTCAAAGGAACGAATGTAACTAGCAGCCCCGGGGACAGACTACAAAGCCCTTCAAATAGAAACTATCGGTTATTACTGAAAAATTCTCCCCCCCCATACACAGCACACCTATGGAAATAGGATTATAAGGTACCCAAACAATGATAGCGAGCCTGGAATATCATACCGAAGCAGTAATGGGAGCAGGACGGACCAGTCAGTAACACTTTATATAAATCATCCATTGTAAACGTAAAAAATACAAATAAAAATAAATCACATTCTTACTGGTCATCATTTTAAATATTTGTAACAAGATGACGATTTCATATTTAAAATAATACCTTTTCAGATGAGTTTAACAGTTATAGAAGACCTGATTGTGTTATAGACTATTATAAATACATAGATAATGATGGAATTATTGCAAGATGAACATTCTCCAGTTTAATAGATTAATCGCATATTTGGACAAAAAACTACAACGTAAATTAAAGGTGTTCATTGTGTGTACGTAGATTGGTCAGATAATGTGATTAAGGTCTTTTTCTGTTTATTTTAGAACATTCGTACTGTGAAAAAAAGAGCATGTTCTATCTGACGACACAGGTACAATTAACTTGGATTAATGGAATTCATTTACCAAAAATGTAAATATTGCATGAATATACAGCCTCATGCTACATTACGAATCCCTATTTCAGAATCTTTGAATAATCTTTGGGTAATACCGTATGTTAAATAGAAGGCTATCTTCAGATAGATTTTAACCCAAAAAGCATTTTATTAAAGGAAATCTTCAATGGTATAATGGGGGCGTATCTATAAACAGACTGCCAAACCTGCTGATCTCTTGCCTGCAGTCTTTGCAAGCCCTCCCTTTTTTCACAGACAAACGAGGATAACCAATCATCAATTTGTATCCACCCTGGATGGGGGGCTCAAGGGGGCTCCTAGGGACCCTGTGGCTTTAAAAGCCATAATTACACAATTTACATGTAAAGATCCCGGGTTTCATGCACTGTGCACAGGATGCTGTGTGAAACAACAGAGGGCACTCCATCCACACAAACACGTTAGATGCACTGTGTTGGTTAGGTTACAGTTAGTTATACTGGGTGGGTTTATATTATTAAAGGGACACTCCAGGCTCCCACACACGTTAGATGCACTGTGTAGGTTAGGTTACAGTTAGTTATACTGGGAGGGTTTATATTATTAAAGGGACACTCCAGGCTCCCACACACGTTAGATGCACTGTGTAGGTTATGTTACAGTTCGTTATACTGGGTGGGTTTATATTATTAAAGGGACACTCCAGGCTCCCACACACGTTAGATGCACTGTGTAGGTTAGGTTACAGTTAGTTATACTGGGTGGGTTTATATTATTAAAGGGACACTCCAGGCTCCCACGCACGTTAGATGCACTGTGTAGGCTAGGTTACAGTTAGTTATAATGGGTGGGTTTATATTAATAAAGGGATACTCCAGGCTCCCACACACGTTAGATGCACTGTGTAGGTTATGTTACAGTTCGTTATACTGGGTGGGTTTATATTATTAAAGGGACACTCCAGGCTCCCACACACGTTAGATGCACTGTGTAGGTTAGGTTACAGTTAGTTATACTGGGTGGGTTTATATTATTAAAGGGACACTCCAGGCTCCCACACACGTTAGATGCACTGTGTAGGTTAGGTTACAGTTAGTTATACTGGGTGGGTTTACATTAATAAAGGGGCACTCCAGGCTCCCACACGCGTTAGATGCACTGTGTTGGTTAGGTTACAGTTAGACTGGGTGTGTTTATATTATTAAAGGGACACTCCAGGCTCCCACACACGTTAGGTGCACTGTGTAGGTTAGGTTACAGTTAGTTATACTGGGTGGGTGTATATTATTAAAGGGACACTCCAGGCTCCCACACACGTTAGGTGCACTGTGTAGGTTAGGTTACAGTTAGTTATACTGGGTGGGTTTATATTATTAAAGGGACACTCCAGGCTCCCACACACGTTAGATGCACTGTGTAGGTTAGGTTACAGTTAGTTATACTGGCTGGGTTTATATTATTAAAGGGACACTCCAGGCTCCCACACACGTTAGATGCACTGTGTAGGTTAGCTTACAGTTAGTTATACTGGGTGGGTTTATATTATTAAATGGACACTCCAGGCTCCCACACACGTTAGATGCACTGTGTAGGTTATGTTACAGTTAGTTATACTGGGTGAGTTTATATTATTAAAGGGACACTCCAGGCTCCCACACACGTTAGATGCACTGTGTAGGTTAGGTTACAGTTAGTTATACTGGGTGGGTTTATATTATTAAAGGGACACTCCAGGCTCCCACACGTTAGGTGCACTGTGTTGGTTAGGTTACAGTTAGTTATACTGGGTGGGTTTATATTATTAAAGGGACACTCCAGGCTCCCACACACGTTAGATGCACTGTGTAGGTTAGGTTACAGTTAGTTATACTGGGTGGGTTTATATTATTAAAGGGACACTCCAGGCTCCCACACACGTTAGATGCACTGTGTAGGTTAGGTTACAGGGATTCGAACATGGGTTTCCCAGTTCTAACGTACATTTAATTTCGAATAGTATAGGAAAAACATCTTACACATATGAACATTTTTTAAGATTAGATCATTTTATAGATTCTTGACAAAGTCCTTCTCTAAACACGCTGGATCCCCTCAGCTGGCAGAGCCATGCACGCTGACTGACAACATTTCACCGAGAGTTCTTTGCTCAACATAGCAATACCAAGAAATGTTCTCAATTAATGTCGACACACAGACTGAGCACTAATGCAGAAACAAAACACATCGATTGGATTTGGCAATAAAAAAAAAAACATTCAATTTTTAGAGCAAACGATGTTTAACCAGAAGACATTTCCAATCCATGAAAAGGTAATATGTTGCCTGGATGATTCAATAAATCTTACGCTGATGATGTGAGGAACCAAGAGCGGACGCTCGCTCTTTTACATCTTCACTATCAAATAACCAAAAACAGATGCGCGTTCCCTCCACTCGTTTTAAAATGATTAGAGAGCAGGATCGCTGCTAAATATTCAGCACTTAATACCAGCACCTGTGGGTTTTCTAATTGCGTTTTCGGTTTTCAAGAAGTGTGCTCTACATACTGATGAATGTAATAGAGAATAAATTCATATTTTACCATATAAATTGTAGGCTTAGCTGACATTTTAACATTATTTACTGGATATTATGTCCCTGATCGCTCTATACACAGAGATTTGTGTATTTATTGCAAAGACAGGCAGCCACTCTGCAATTTCTATATACATAAACTTACACAAACCATTACAGCTGCCCACCCAAACATACAGACCTCCGAAAGGGACATCATCTCAGTGTGCACCGGTCCAGGGGTGATGCGAATAGCTGTTGTCCTTAGCGAAAGCTCTCTCACGTATGCTGCCACGTCCTTTCTTCAGATCCAGATCCCGGCACTCATTGGTCAGGAGCCCGTGTGATTGCTGTATTGTCGCGCATGCATGGAGGTCTGGCCAAGTCACAGCTGACAAAGTTCTGCCATACGTTCATTTTTAATCAATATATCCAAAACCTTCACCACTAGTCAGATAACATGTGTGGTGACAACAAATACTTATCAATATTACTGTTTTGTATGTGTTTGTTTGCTTCTAGGTCTCTCAGCCCTATTTTTCTGTATTATAAGTTGATTTTAGTCAGCTGGTGGGCACAGGGAGGATAGTGACAGTGTATAAGTAATTAGGAGGTAAGGCTAAACATGGTCACCCACCTTCTTCCTCATTTTCATACACTATAACAACTTCATGGGAAATCTAGTGTGGCCTCCCATAAATCAACAGCGCCTCCACTAAACAGTATGGTGGCAATGTGTACTGCAGCCAACATCTATATAAGATGCAATCCTCTCTCAGCAATATCTACAGATGCAATCATTTTTCCATCATGAAAGTATAATATATAGGTTTTTTTTCATACTTCAAGATGCTTCCACTTGAAATACTTGAAGAAAATGAAAGAAAAATAAGTGTATTTCTTATCCCAGCTCCACATGGAGCCCCCTCAGCATCTGCTGCCAAACTGGAGAACACTGCCTCTGCTCTTTCATGAAATCGATAGCTGAAGCTGTGAGGCAGGTCTGATTGACAGAAAATCAGCGGGTCAGAGCTGCCTGATAGAGGCTCCAGAGAGATGCACGGCAATGGCCACTTGTGAGAATTGCTCTACAAATGGAGAGCAGCGAGGTGCGCTCCGCTAAAATGGGAGGAAATGGATTCTAAAATTATAGTTTCTCCAATAACCTCTATAAAAAAAAATAAAAAAAAATAAAGCACCAGCTGCCTAAGAACTACAATTCCCACAATGCATTGCCAGACACATGGCTTTTAGTAGATCAGAGTAAACCTTATGAAAGTCATTGAAAGCTAGCAATAAGCCACCTAATCTATTTGTATTCGTTCACAACCCATGCTTGGGAAACATACAAAAATATTTTAAGGCCATTTTACTGATAACTTTATTCTGTCCGTATTAAAAACCAGCTGGACCCTTTATTCCCAGGGCTATAAAACCAGACAGCTGGCATTCTCAGCCCAAGCTGCACAGAGAGTATAGACTGCTGGGAACTCTCGTTTAGCATTGAAACAGTACAAATGGTTTAACACTGACTCGAAGGACAGCGCCACGGAAGATTCTTCAATGAGAAGATGCAGTGACAGTGTCCCTTTAATAAGAGTAATACAGGCTCATATGGACAACTAGATGTTATTTCAAGCCCCTATAACCAACAATAATAAGGTGTTTTTTGCTTTGTAAAGGGAATTCCAGGACAGAAGCACCCCTTTTGTTTAAATTTAATGACAACCTAGTTAATTTTTAATTTAAATATCATGGAAAATCAAAGACGAATGTAAGTAATGTAAGTAATGAAGAAATAATTTCACAGAGTGCAACCTGGCTGGGAATTAGGGGCTTAAAGGGTTTATTTAAATTAAATTTATTTAATAAACCAAACACTGGCCTTTCATCAAAGACAGTGAGAATAAGCAACACCGAGACAATCGCTGGGTCTTAACAATAGATTTCTAAATGTGCTCGGAAGTAATGGGTGAACGGTCCGAAGGAAATTAGATTAGAAGGGCTGAGTCGACCTCATTGATTTTTGTTCTTTTAACATCATAGGCGCCTCTTACAGAAAGACTTCATCATTGGGAACAATGGAGAGGAGTATGTCCTTAACAGCAAACACAATCTATCACAGCACTGACCTTAGCCGGGCTCCACTCAAACTTGTCAAGTTCAGATTAAAACAAGAGAAACCCAGCATCCACAACAAAATTGCTTCTGATAAGTCATTCTCTTTCAAAACAACTTGAGGGCAGCAATAAATACAGAAAAATCCAATTTTTATTGTTAAAGAGAAACAAACTGGGGCCAGAATAGATTCTGCAAACCCCCCCTCCCCCAACTGGATGGTATTTTCACCTCTATGATAATGTGTCTGCAAACACACTTATGGCATTAACATGTTCAAGTATACATCTCATAACAAAAATATATCAAACTTACAGAATACAGTTACAAATATGTTACAAACGCTGCACATAATAGCAATCTACATAGACCAAATGCAAAAGTAAGTTAAGTACCATGTAATCAATAGTCTATATGGAGTACCCCGCATTGACAGCATGGCACAGTACCCCACAGAAGGCAAAGTAAAATACTCAGCATCGACTGCAAGGTACAATACTCAGCATCGACTGCAAGGTACAATACTCAGCATCGACTGCAAGGTACAATACTCAGCATCGACTGCAAGGTACAATACTCAGCATCGACTGCAAGGTACAATACTCAGCATCGACTGCAAGGTACAATACTCAGCATCGACTGCAAGGTACAATACTCAGCATCGACTGCAAGGTACAATACTCAGCATCGACTGCAAGGTACAATACTCAGCATCGACTGCAAGGTACAATACTCAACATCGACTGCAAGGTACAATACTCAGCATCGACTGCAAGGTACAATACTCAGCATCGACTGCAAGGTACAATACTCAGCATCGACTGCAAGGTACAATACTCAGCATCGACTGCAAGGTACAATACTCAGCATCGACTGCAAGGTACAATACTCAGCATCGACTGCAAGGTACAATACTCAGCATCGACTGCAAGGTACAATACTCAGCATCGACTGCAAGGTACAATACTCAGCATCGACTGCAAGGTACAATACTCAGCATCGACTGCAAGGTACAATACTCAGCATCGACTGCAAGGTACAATACTCAGCATCGACTGCAAGGTACAATACTCAGCATCGACTGCAAGGTACAATACTCAGCATCGACTGCAAGGTACAATACTCAGCATCGACTGCAAGGTACAATACTCAGCATCGACTGCAAGGTACAATACTCAGCATCGACTGCAAGGTACAATACTCAGCATCGACTGCAAGGTACAATACTCAGCATCGACTGCAAGGTACAATACTCAGCATCGACTGCAAGGTACAATACTCAGCATCGACTGCAAGGTACAATACTCAGCATCGACTGCAAGGTACAATACTCAGCATCGACTGCAAGGTACAATACTCAGCATCGACTGCAAGGTACAATACTCAGCATCGACTGCAAGGTACAATACTCAGCATCGACTGCAAGGTACAATACTCAGCATCGACTGCAAGGTACAATACTCAGCATCGACTGCAAGGTACAATACTCAGCATCGACTGCAAGGTACAATACTCAGCATCGACTGCAAGGTACAATACTCAGCATCGACTGCAAGGTACAATACTCAGCATCGACTGCAAGGTACAATACTCAGCATCGACTGCAAGGTACAATACTCAGCATCGACTGCAAGGTACAATACTCAGCATCGACTGCAAGGTACAATACTCAGCATCGACTGCAAGGTACAATACTCAGCATCGACTGCAAGGTACAATACTCAGCATCGACTGCAAGGTACAATACTCAGCATCGACTGCAAGGTACAATACTCAGCATCGACTGCAAGGTACAATACTCAGCATCGACTGCAAGGTACAATACTCAGCATCGACTGCAAGGTACAATACTCAGCATCGACTGCAAGGTACAATACTCAGCATCGACTGCAAGGTACAATACTCAGCATCGACTGCAAGGTACAATACTCAGCATCGACTGCAAGGTACAATACTCAGCATCGACTGCAAGGTACAATACTCAGCATCGACTGCAAGGTACAATACTCAGCATCAACTGCAAGGTACAATACTCAGCATCAACTGCAAGGTACAGTATCCCGCATTGACCACAAGGTACAATACTCAGCATCGACTGCAAGGTACAGTATCCCGCATTGACTGCAAGGTACAATACTCAGCATCGACTGCAAGGTACAATACTCAGCATCGACTGCAAGGTACAATACTCAGCATCGACTGCAAGGTACAATACTCAGCATCGACTGCAAGGTACAATACTCAGCATCGACTGCAAGGTACAATACTCAGCATCGACTGCAAGGTACAATACTCAGCATCGACTGCAAGGTACAATACTCAGCATCAACTGCAAGGTACAATACTCAGCATCGACTGCAAGGTACAATACTCAGCATCGACTGCAAGGTACAATACTCAGCATCGACTGCAAGGTACAATACTCAGCATCGACTGCAAGGTACAATACTCAGCATCGACTGCAAGGTACAATACTCAGCATCGACTGCAAGGTACAATACTCAGCATCGACTGCAAGGTACAATACTCAGCATCGACTGCAAGGTACAATACTCAGCATCGACTGCAAGGTACAATACTCAGCATCGACTGCAAGGTACAATACTCAGCATCGACTGCAAGGTACAATACTCAGCATCGACTGCAAGGTACAATACTCAGCATCGACTGCAAGGTACAATACTCAGCATCGACTGCAAGGTACAATACTCAGCATCGACTGCAAGGTACAATACTCAGCATCGACTGCAAGGTACAATACTCAGCATCAACTGCAAGGTACAATACTCAGCATCAACTGCAAGGTACAATACTCAGCATCAACTGCAAGGTACAATACTCAGCATCGACTGCAAGGTACAATACTCAGCATCGACTGCAAGGTACAATACTCAGCATCGACTGCAAGGTACAATACTCAGCATCGACTGCAAGGTACAATACTCAGCATCGACTGCAAGGTACAATACTCAGCATCGACTGCAAGGTACAATACTCAGCATCGACTGCAAGGTACAATACTCAGCATCGACTGCAAGGTACAATACTCAGCATCGACTGCAAGGTACAATACTCAGCATCGACTGCAAGGTACAATACTCAGCATCGACTGCAAGGTACAATACTCAGCATCGACTGCAAGGTACAATACTCAGCATCAACTGCAAGGTACAATACTCAGCATCAACTGCAAGGTACAATACTCAGCATCAACTGCAAGGTACAGTATCCCGCATTGACCACAAGGTACAATAATCAGCATCGATTGCAAGGTACAGTATCCCGCATTGACCACAAGGTACAATACTCAGCATCGACTGCAAGGTACAGTATCCCGCATTGACCACAAGGTACAATAATCAGCATCGATTGCAAGGTACAGTATCCCGCATTGACCACAAGGTACAATACTCAGCATCGACTGCAAGGTACAGTATCCCGCATTGACCACAAGGTACAATACTCAGCATCGACTGCAAGTTACAGTATCCCGCATTGACCGCAAGGTACAATACTCTGCATCGAAGCCGAGGTGCTGTACGCCGCATCAACAGCATGACGCAGAACGCAGCATCGACAGCAAGGTACAATACAGTGCATCGACCGCAAGGCACAGTATACCGCATTGGCGAGGCGCTGTACCCAGCATCGACAGCAAGGCACAATACCCAGCATCGACAGTGTAACGGATCACCTGGCACCCCGACTGGGTACCTCCGTTAAAGGATGCTCCTAGTGCTTCCTGAGGCCGCCAAGCACTCTAGCCGACACCACAATCACCGAATCAGAGAGGCATATAAATCCTCTCAAGCATATGAATGCTGTAGACAGTTGAATAGGAACCATACGAATAGGTTTGCACTCCTAGCAGTCAAACTGAAACAGCATGCAATAAATCCTCCCCCAAGAATGAGACGACACTTCAGCTTGAGGGTTAAAACAGGAACTCTGGACTGGCACATCCAGCCTGGCTTTTATTGCAGTTGTTACAAATACAGGTCCGCCCACAGGGAGGTATAAAACAACCACTCACACATCAGTTACATCCCACATATTCCCTCCCCTTATCCTGAGAGGAAACTCAATTATACATACAGTTAAAACATACTTTCTACCCAACTTTCATAACTCTAAAACCATACATCACATTCACATAAAAATGCATATCCACAATCAATCCATTCAGGGGAACAACATATTAAAAAATGGCATGAATCAGACCAGGGGTTCAAAAGTTAGTAAAGTATCTTTTAAAACCCCTGCCAGCATGGCTTTCCGGCTCAGACCGGTTTTACAGAGCCCTCTATCCTGCAGAAGTAATCAAATTACCTCCCAGGACAGAGACAGACTCCATTGAGCACAAAGACAGTAAAACACTTTAAAATACATAAAGTCACCTTTTACACATAACACACAGACATTTCACATACCGAATAGCGCGCAGATCCTATTCACACAGTTCAACTGCCATGGAGCCGAAGTCTTTAACTACACGAATGGGCTCCATGGCATAGCAATCTGGGTTAACACATTCAGATAAAGTCTGGTCCATAGTCCAAAGGCAAGAGGCGGGCAAGTAGCCCCCTCCAAGGACACGTGGCGAGGTTGGTTTCGCCACAGACAGCACGGTACAATACCCAGCATCAACAGCATGGTACAATACCCAGCATCGACAGCTATGTACAATACCCAGCATCGACAGCACGGTACAATACCCAGCATCGACAGCACGGTACAATACCCAGCATCGACAGCACGGTACAATACCCAGCATCGACAGCACGGTACAATACCCAGCATCGACAGCACGGTACAATACCCAGCATCGACAGCACGGTACAATACCCAGCATCGACAGCACGGTACAATACCCAGCATCGACAGCACGGTACAATACCCAGCATCGACAGCACGGTACAATACCCAGCATCGACAGAAAAGTACAGTACCATGTATCTATTGTAATGTACATTTCCTCTAATACCCTGTATCGATAGGATGGTACAATGCTCTATCAGACACTGAGCCCTGTGGAGCATGGATTGTTATTTTTACATTTATACATACAGATTCTACCTGCATGGTAGCTTATAGTGCAGATTTATTTTAGAAGGCTAATCTAGCAATAAAATGGTTAAGGTTTCCTAACCATAGAGGCAGACTTACATTAACACAAAGAAAACAGTAGCCCAAACTAAAATGGCTATTGTTAAGTGAGTGAACACTTAGGAGTGCTGTGGTCTTTATAGTTCCGCAACAATTTCAGTGATAGCAAAATAGGCTTACCAAAATCGGCAAAGGCTGACTGCCCAATAATCTTCGCATCTTTTGGCTGTGGGATGGTGTAAGATGGTTCTGTGAAGTTACCTCCCTATGGAAATAAAACAAAAATGTGCACATTTAGACACAGAATCACACACAAAGAGGGGAGTATTTAGCTGTGAAACTAAATAAATAATACTGTGATCTGACAGTTACATGCCGATATGCATAGTTACATAGGCTGTAAAGCAAGCATGTAAACTCAAAGTCTAGCACGGGCCACATGAACAAGGTTTAAAAGTTCATGTGGGCTGCAAATTTTTTTTAATTTTCATAGATTAGTAGGTATATTTTGAAAAGTACAGTATATAAAAAATAAAAAACAAACAACACCCAGCAACCCCCTCTACTAAATCCTGGTCCTCCAACCCCAAATAAATCCCAGCACCCCCCACTAGCCAACAAGCAGACTCCACTAACATTGCCGCTGCCAGTATGCAACTCCGGAGTCCGGCCTCTGGTATACCCCAAATGGTGCCGTCTGCACCCTGTGCCAAATCTGATCCTCCCGCTACTTCTTGAAACCCTGTGAAGGTGAAGCACGTCGATGTCATGTGGCTTTGCGTGCCTCTATGCACCTCCAGGTACTCCACTGTCCAGTCGCAGCCAATGCAACACTGACCAACACACACACACACTCACAGACAGACACACACATTTACACATTCTTGCACACACGTCATTTTCTTTATTGCTCCTACCTTTGGGAGCTGGTATGGGGCCTCTCGCTGGGGTCCAGTGGGGATCTTCTATTTGCTCCTCACTACTCCCTCGCATGCAGTTTAGTGATGCTGAGTGCCGGAATATGACGTCACATTTCGGCGCCCGGCTTCACTACAAATGGCCCGTGCGAGGGAGCAGTGAGGAACAGAAACACTGAGTTCCCTCACTGGCCCTCCTCCCCGGCCAGGTAAGTTTTAGCAGAATAGACACCTGAAGTGTGGGGAGAGCAGGTGCCTATTCTGCTTTAACACCAAGCATGTACTCGAGGCATGTACTCGTGCAAAGATGTCCATTGTGGGCCGCATGCAGTCCACTGGCCGCGAGTTTGACAGGCTTGTTGTAAAGAGACAAGCGTCCATCAAGTTCAGCCTCACATCTGTTTTTGATCCAAAAGAAGGAAAAAAAAAAAAAAAAAAGTTTGAAGCGCTTTCTAACTTTTGCAACAAACTAAGGAAAAAAAACTCCTTGACCCCAGAATAGCAGTCAGAGCTCTCTTTGGATCAAGAAGTTATTGCCCCACGTATTAAAAATGATGTCCCTGAATAGTATGGTTTTGCAAATATTCACCCAGTTGCCATTTGAACATCTGTACAGACTCTGATAATACCACCACTTCAGGCAGAGAATTCCACATCCTTATTGCTATTACTGTGAAAAAAACCTCTCCTTTGCTTTAGACTAAATCTCCTTTCTTACAATCTAAACGTGTGACCTTGTGTCCTATGTATAGCCCTGTTTATGAACAGATTTCCACACAATGGTTTGTTTGTTCCCCCAAATATATTTGCATAACGTTATCATGTCCCCTCTGAGACGCCGTTTTTTTAAAACTAAAGAAATTTCAACGTGTTAACCTTTCATTATATCTAAAATGCTTCATTCCTCAATTTTGCAGCCCGTCTGTGCACTTTTTCTAGTGCCATAATATCCTTCTTTAGAACAGATGCCCAAAATTGCACAGCATATTGAAGGTGTAGACTCATTGATTTATAAAGAGGCAAAATGATATTTAAATTCCTGAGATTTAATGGCCCTATTTATACATAACAATACGTTACTGCGATCTGGTAGAGTCACGTGCCGGTCTGTGGCAGCGCCATGCATAAAATATGCACATTAATGTAAAGGCCGTGGATATCTCGGATTCCTACATGTTTAAATAATATACATGTTTAAATACATGTTTAAATAATAGAAAAAGAAGCTATAATACATGACCTGTTTTATACACAGACTCAACGGCCTACAAATACCAGCTTCTAGTGAGACGTACATGGTGTCCTATACCAGTGGCATTGAAAAAGTTAACACCGCAGTGCTCACATGCTCCCGCACTGCTTGGCTAGAAGCAATTCAAGTGCTATAATCAGGCTCACGCGCTTCACACTTTTTGTTAGGTTTTCTCTGATTAATCTTAACGCAATCACAGATATTCTCAGTAGGGGAGCGTACCTTAAGGGTCCATGATTCGCCTCGACTGCACTGCACCCCTGCTTTGCTCCCACCCTCTACAAACAGGCAATGATATGTTTAAAAATATCTGTGGCCTGGAGCCAACAGAAGGAATTAGACCTGTGGAAATGCTTTATCTTCATAGAGCGTCACGCTGACAAATTAAATGACAGTAACTCCTTACAACAGCTGACAGCACTGCGGGATTCCTGTTAACATCCACATCAGGGCAGACTGATTGCTTTAATTGGCTGCCTGGCTTCAAAAACCTGAACAGCCACATAAACTGCTACCGTACCCAACAGTATGGAAGGATCATACAATGCCATCAAAGTGCTGCAATACTGACATTTCCTGGATTCTGCGTGCCCGAGGGATGAAGATCTTCTGGGTGATATTTCTGTCACTTTACATTTCAATAACGTGGGTTTATACGGATGGGCGTCTGATGCCAGGATCAGCTTAAACTGTGACATTGCAGAACATTTGTAGACAGTCCCTGGGAATTAGACATGGTTTTACCGCAGAATGGGAAATTTGGACAATTAGCCTCAATTCCTTTCTGTGGTTGGGTGAAAGCAGTTTTGGTGCATGCTCAGGGTGGTTTAGGTACTATACAGTCATTGCAATTCAGCGATAAAGGGGTTTTATTTTTTTTTGCCATTACATGTTCCAAGCCACGAATTCCATTTTTTCTCCATTCAACGTAATGCAAAGTTACATGATATGGCACAAGGGATTCCCTTTTATTTTGCCCACTTATACATAAATCTGACCTATTGTACAGGGCTGCGGAATTTGTTGGCGCTATATAAATAAGGCACAGTATGGTGTTAGGAGCCGAGTGCCCCCTCCCCTCCAGGGGACAGTATTGAATTCAGCTTTCTGTAGCACTGGAAGCCCACTGGGCGGTTGCTCACACTGGATGTGTTCACAAATAGGGAATATTGTCCGCTGACAGAGTTTAATTTATGGAATTTAAACAGTGAGCTTTTTAAGTGATGAAAGGCTTGGAAATGATAACTGCATGCCAGCAAAGAAAAATAAAAAATAATAATAATCTTTACTCACTTCGATGATAAATTCTGCCTCTTTAAATTCAAGTTTGTCTTTAACACTGTATTTTCTATTTGGGAGGGGGTAAGGAATGAAATTATTGTAGAAGAAAAAAAATAAAACCTAGCAAATAAGAAGCAAAATCCTGAACTTGGCAAACCATGGTTAACGTAAAAGGTGACACCAAACATCATGACCCTGTTTTCCCCCGGTAATGGGACAAGCTATTTAGCAATGGCTTGCCCTCTTAACTGAACTCCGTGGCTCCTGTAACTGCTGGTGATGTGCAGAGCTGCAGAAGTTGATCAAGACAGCATTTATTGGTGTCAGCTGACCAGTCTCAGCCAACGAATGGCACACTGTGTAAAAAATATGCACTGAATTGATATAAGCCAGCCCAAGTTAGCTCCAGGCTAGCTTATGACACCTAAATGTGCAGCATTTCAAAGGGAAACGCTGCCCATACAGACTCCAGGCACCATAACCACTTCAAATCACTGAGAGTAACAATTTAATTACAATTATAACAAAATGACAGAAAACATCTCTCACCTCGTTTATCCACGTTTCAAACTGAACGCCGCCAGAAGTAGACACGGTCGTAAGAAATAAATCTGGAGAAAAAAAAAAAGCATTTTGTCTAAGTTATTTCCAATAGCTAAAAGTGTAACAGATAAAAGCTGAAGCCTCCCCCAAAACAGCCAAAGAACACCAAGGGCAATGCATAGGTCAAGGGGTGCTCTGCTGGTTTGGGGTGTACGAGAAAACAAACAGGATTAAAGGAGAGGATTTGACCCAGTCTGTTTTTTAATACAATATACCGGCAGCGCGTTAACACATATGCTAAATAAGAAGTTAAAAATTGTAAAACTCTTTCTAAATCTACGGCATTGCTGAGTGTTCCCCACAGGCACTGCTTTATGGATACAGTGAAGTTAAATTGTCAGCTTTTGAACAACTCCTCTCGGAAAATGATTGCAAAATGTACGGCAGGAATACTGGAGGAAAAACTGCAACACCACCACTTTATACTAGCAACAAGTAATACTAATTGTTAATCAGCAAAACAAAAACCAGAAAGATAAAAAACAAAAAAAAAAAAACAAACACTAAAGATGTCAATGTGCCCCTCACTCACCATATTGAATCTAGCTTATCTCAGAAACCTTAGCTCACTTGCTCTAAATAACTTCTTCTCCCCAATCAAATCTTGTTTGTCTTGCTCAAGCTACCTCTTCTGTAATCACGCTTTCAGCCCTTTCCTACAGTCTCTGAGCTAGAGGTCTCTAAAAGTCTCCTGTCATCCTGCCTCACCACATGTCCTCTTGATTCCCTCCCCTCGTCCAATCTCTTTTTTTAGTCTAGTCCCATCACGAATGCATATTTTCAACCTTTCCTTATCTACTGGCATCTTCCCTTCTTCCCTCAAACATGCAAGTGTTAATACCATCCTAAAAAGCCATGTCTTGACCCTACCTCTCCTAACCACTGCCCCATATCACTTCTCCCCTTCACTTCTAAGCTTCGTGAGCGGGTTGGATTATAGTCTAACTCACATTCTCAATAATAACGCTCTCCTTGTAACTTCAACATGGCTTCTGCTCCCTCCATTCTACTGAAACTGACCATAGATTACCTGGCTTCCTCTCCCTCCATTCTACTGAAACTGCCCATAGATTACCTGGCTTCCTCTCCCTCCATTCTACTGAAACTGCCCATAGATTACCTGGCTTCCTCTCCCTCCATTCTACTGAAACTGCCCATAGATTACCTGGCTTCCTCTCCCTCCATTCTACTGAAACTGCCCATAGATTACCTGGCTTCCTCTCCCTCCATTCTACTGAAACTGCCCATAGATTACCTGGCTTCCTCTCCCTCCATTCTACTGAAACTGTGCATAGATTACCTGGCTTCCTATCCCTCCATTCTACTGAAACTGCCCATAGATTACCTGGCTTCCTCTCCCTCCATTCTACTGAAACTGCCCATAGATTACCTGGCTTCCTCTCCCTCCATTCTACTGAAACTGCCCATAGATTACCTGGCTTCCTCTCCCTCCATTCTACTGAAACTGCCCATAGATTACCTGGCTTCCTCTCCCTCCATTCTACTGAAACTGCCCATAGATTACCTGGCTTCCTCTACCTCCATTCTACTGAAACTGTGCATAGATTACCTGGCTTCCTATCCCTCCATTCTACTGAAACTGCCCATAGATTACCTGGCTTCCTCTCCCTCCATTCTACTGAAACTGCCCATAGATTACCTGGCTTCCTCTCCCTCCATTCTACTGAAACTGCCCATAGATTACCTGGCTTCCTCTCCCTCCATTCTACTGAAACTGCCCATAGATTACCTGGCTTCCTCTCCCTCCATTCTACTGAAACTGTGCATAGATTACCTGGCTTCCTATCCCTCCATTCTACTGAAACTGCCCATAGATTACCTGGCTTCCTCTCCCTCCATTCTACTGAAACTGCCCATAGATTACCTGGCTTCCTCTCCCTCCATTCTACTGAAACTGCCCATAGATTACCTGGCTTCCTCTCCCTCCATTCTACTGAAACTGCCCATAGATTACCTGGCTTCCTCTCCCTCCATTCTACTGAAACTGCCCATAGATTACCTGGCTTCCTATCCCTCCATTCTACTGAAACTGCCCATAGATTACCTGGCTTACTCTCCCTCCATTCTACTGAAACTGCCCATAGATTACCTGGCTTCCTCTCCCTCCATTCTACTGAAACTGCGCATAGATTACCTGGCTTCTGCTCCCTCCATTCTACTGAAACTGCCTTTACTAAACTGACCAATGACTTAATCACTGCTAAATTTGAAGGCCATTACTCTCTCTTAATCCTCCTCAAATTCTCTGCTGCCTCTGATACAGGTGACCACTCTTCTTCTTCAAACCATCCAGAACCTTGGACTCTGTGACACAGTGCTTTCCTGGTTGTCATCCTTTCTGAACTCTCATTTAGTTCTTCTTTCTCTGGAGCCATCTCCTTCCAGCTGCCCATCTCGGTTGGTGTTCCCCAAGGCTCTGATCTTGGTCCTCTTTTATTCTCCATCTTCCCTGCCTCTCTCGGTAACTTTATTAACTCCTTAGGAATTCAGTACGATTGATATGCCAACGGTACTCAGATTTACGTCTGAGTCCCTGACCACTCTCCTGGAACATGTCACAAACTGCCTCTCTTCTATCACTAACTTGATGTCCTCCTTGTCACGTATTCATCCACACATATAAATGTGGTTAATGGCATTTACCATCCTGACAGGAAAAGTTGTGCTGAGCAGCATTACCGTCCTGGCAGGAATACTTGTGCTGAGCAGCAATCATGAACATGAAAACCTGGTAATTGCTTTTGGGGTCAAAGGCCGATTATGGCCAATCAGATCCACAGGAGAGTTTGTGCCAAGCAGCAATCATGCACATGGAAACCTGGTAATTGCTTTTGGGGTCAAAGGCCGGTTACAGCCAATCGGATCCACATAAGGGGTATTTAAACCCAATTCTCATTTTGCTCATTGCCCTGTCGTGGTTTCATCCTGATGGTGATCAGAGAGTGTGTTCCCGATCTTGATTTTCTGGTATTTAACTTTGGCTTCGTTTTGACTTCCCTGAATTCTGGCATCCTTGACTTTTGGCTTCCCCTCATCGTTGTATCTGATTCAGTGTTCCTGATCTCGGCAAGTATTTTGACTATTCTTGGAGACGTCAAGTCCGGCCATTGTAAGGTCCGGTTATACGTTATCCTTAGTCCTAGATGTGACACAGTTGTGCATGCTGGATCAACTTGTAATCCTGACACTCATGTTTTCTAAACTTAACTTATTTATCCCCTCAAATAGTCCTCCTCCATCAATCTCCCTGCAAGTTAACGGGACATCTGGGAGTCGCAGCACGGGGAATCCACCTGCCTCTTTGACTTCCAGTTACAGAAAGCACGCCCAACCCTGCCATTGTCCATGAAGGATGCCCACACCAACCCCAGGGACTCCCATTACAGTACCCATCGCGAACAGCCTCCGTTTGCGATGTCCCTGTGTGAAATCAGGCAAGGGAAGAGTCTCCTTTCGGGGTACGGATGCTCCTCCTGGTTGGCGCTCATCTACACGAACAGGGTAGTACACATAATAAAGACAGGGGGAATACACGAACAACCGGGGTTCGTCACAACAGTATAGTATGAAAAAGCAACAGAGAGAAAAAAAACGTTCCCCCATCACAGTCCCGACTTCAAAGCAAACTAAAGAGGAAAAGTGACGTCTATAGAGATCACACCCCTGAATAAAACATTAAAAATATCCTAACTTGTGTAAAGCTTTCTTTTTTACACAATTCTAAGTTTCCTTTTAACCCCTTAAGGACACATGACATGTGTGACATGTCATGATTCCCTTTTATTCCAGAAGTTTGGTCCTTAAGGGGTTAAATGTATATTAATGATTCAGCATTTCTTATCACAGCCCAGCCAAGTCCTGGCACAGCCAAGGCACACATGTCACATGAGAAGAGGAAATAGATACATTGTTTCTGTGTTGACTGCCAGGTGTAAAGAAAAGGTCTTATAACAAGGACTGACAGGGAGCTAAGATGGAGACGCCCAGTTCCAGCACAGAGGTAAATGCAGAAGTGCTGGTTTCTACATCGAATTATATGGCTCAGACATCACAAACACATTAGTTAAATATCGAGGATAAGGAATAGGATTTAAAATTCTAGGAGCCTTATGGTTAATTGATTTACGATGGGACAGGAGCAGCAGATGAGTCACAGATATTGAAATTGATTAAAATGCCCAGGACCATAAAATAATAAAGCGATTTTATTAGAGATATTTACCCAGCGGGCGGATCAGTAAGACTCGATTTAAAATGTAAAGACTCCCTCTTCCTGATAGTTATAATCTTTAATATTTGCTACCAGATGAAGATTTCATATTTAGATTAGTATAACAGAGCCGATTTTAGTTTAAAAGGTTAATCACTCATATTTGGAGAACTACTTAAAGTGTTTTATTTTGCCAACACAATAACATTATAGAGAATACATACTCTTGTGTTTGCTTAAACATCAGTGTTTATTAAATGAAGTGGTTAAACAAAATATCTTTAAAACAAACAGAAAACTGAATAAATCAGCAGGATCCACATGAAAAACGTAAAACACGGTCTCTGCAGCTCATTGATCTTCAGGCTTGGTCAGGCCCTAACCGATTCCTCAGTTTACGATGAAGTCCCGAGGGAGAGAAGATTCCAGGGATCCAAGTGCTTAAGTGACTTCCACCAGTTCACTGGTGAGACTTTCTTTAAAACATCCTCAACTTGAAGCTTATTATAGTTGGCCGTAGAGATGGAGGATTGCTGGATGCCCATACAATGGCTAACTCCACTTCTTCAGCACTTACGGTTTGACATTGGTACCAGGTATTGACAATGGCTTCTTCCATCTGTAATTTAATCCGGTCTGTGATAGCATCATCGATTTGAATCCAGCCGTTTACCCAGGTTAATAGGTAATAAATACTCACACGTATATTGCCCGATACACTGCACTTTATGTCTCTGTATAATATGGAGCTATATGATAAGAGATCTTCAGAATGTGTAAACCAACAAAAAATTAACATGGCGACAGATCTCTAGGTTGCGCCAAGACCCCCGTAGGACAGAACGAGTCCGGGGGTTAATGGAGTAGCAGTCAGCGTACGTGACCAGATTTCGCTTATTATTAATCACAGGGACCCACTTTAAAAGCCTCAATAAAGAAATATTTTATTTGAAACATCAGTGAAATTGAAAGTCTAATTAAAAGAGGAATTAAATTAATTAAAACAAGGTGCAGTCAAACAATAAACCCATTCCAAGTGCTCCATTTACCATAACATTAACATAATGGCTACATAATAGCAATTTTACTGAACGTACATAATGGAAATGAAAGTTTTCAAAATGATAACCAGCTCGATTTGAATTTTAATACAGCGTTAATCCGCTGGAATGTTAAATAGGAGGAAGCGAGCGGAGGATTAAGGAATCATTTCCCAGTAAAAAGAACAAGTGAACATCACTAAAGATACGGGTGCTGCTAATTCGAAAACATCATTTTTGCAATGAAATCAGAGAGTCTGTTCTTTTAGCTCCCTTTCAAGTTGGGAAAGAGCAGAATGCAATGTTTTGCTGCCGATGGAAGTCCCAGAGAGATGCAAACACTGCTTGGCAGAGATAAACTATCCCACGCTGGATGACTTGAGAATGCCATGTCCTGCTAGCATGTATTAGTGAAATATCCATTCTAAAGTTGATATTAGTTACACCGTAGGGCAGTTCTAATGAATGGGAGCCATATGGAGTACAGTCTCTGAATGTCCAGTACAGGCAGGGCTGTTTGACCATCACACTGCATAACGAAACCTGGAGCAAATTAGCAAATTCGTCCAGTTAGCTCCAGTAAAAGATGATTACTCCATTACAAACCAGCAGCCATCATCCCCCGTGCTGTGTCTTAGTTTGGCAGTAGCTAATAGGTAATGGTATAGAGGAGGGGAGACTAGAGGGCAAGTACATGGAGATTAACACAGATTAGCTGGCTATGCCTGAAGGCAGTGTGCCCAGTGGGATAGTATACACCGGGAGGTGGCAGGATGTGCCAGCATGGGCAGAGCTGAAGGAACCATCAAAGGCATGAACCCTAATAACTAATTAAGGTTTCCTTTCACTGGGGGAGGGGTCTATCTCAGAGAGAGTGAGGCACCAGTAATGGCATGAACCCTAATAACTAATTAAGGTTTCCTATTAATGGGAGGGGTATATCTCCTTGGAGAGAATGAGGTACCACTAATGGCATGAACCCTATTAACTAATTAAGGTTTCCTATTAATGGGAGGGGTATATCTCCTTGGAGAGAATGAGGTACCAGTAATGGCATGAACCCTAATAACTAATTAAGGTTTCCTATTAATGGGAGGGGGTCTCTCTCCTTGGAGAGAATGAGGTACCACTAATGGCATGAACCCTAATAACTAATTAAGGTTTCCTATTAATGGGAGGGGGTCTATCTCCTTGGAGAGAATGAGGTACCAGTAATGGCATGAACCCCAATAACTAATTAAGGTTTCCTATTAATGGGAGGGGTCTATCTCCTTGGAGAGAATGAGGTACCACTAATGGCATGAACCCCAATAACTAATTAAGGTGTCCTATTAATGGGAGGGGGTCTATATCCTTGGAGATAATGAGGTACCACTAATGGCATGAACCCCAATAACTAATTAAGGTTTCCTATTAAGGGGAGGGGGTCTATCTCCTTGGAGAGAATGAGGTACCAGTAATGGCATGAACCCTAATAACTAATTCAGGTTTCCTATTAATGGGAGGGGTCTATCTCCTTGGAGAGAATGAGGTACCAGTAATGGCATGAACCCCAATAACGAATTAAGGTTTCCTATTAATGGGAAGGGGTCTATCTCCTTGGAGAGAATGAGGTACCAGTAATGGCATGAACCCTAATAACTAATTAAGGTTTCCTATTAATGGGAGGGGGTCTCTCTCCTTGGAGAGAATGAGGTACCACTAATGGCATGAACCCTAATAACTAATTAAGGTTTCCTATTAATGGGAGGGGTCTCTCTCCTTGGAGAGAATGAGGTACCACTAATGGCATGAACCCCAATAACTAATTAAGGTTTCCTATTAATGGGAGGGGTATATCTCCTTGGAGAGAATGAGGTACCAGTAATATCATGAACCCCAATAACTAATTAAGGTTTCCTATTAATGGGAGGGGGTCTCTCTCCTTGGAGAGAGTGAGGTACCAGTAATGGCATGAACCCTAATAACTAATTAAGGTTTCCTATTAATGGGAGGGGGTCTATCTCCTTGGAGAGAATGAGGTACCAGTAATGGCATGAACCCTAATAACTAATTAAGGTTTCCTATTAATGGGAGGGGGTCTATCTCCTTGGAGAGAATGAGGTACCACTAATGGCATGAACCCTAATAACTAATTAAGGTTTCCTATTAATGGGAGGGGGTCTATCTCCCTGGAGAGAATGAGGTACCACTAATGGCATGAAGCCTAATAACTAATTAAGGTTTCCTATTAATGGGAGGGGGTCTATCTCCTTGGAGAGAATGAGGTACCACTAATGGCATGAAGCCTAATAACTAATTAAGGTTTCCTATTAATGGGAGGGGGTCTATCTCCTTGGAGAGAATGAGGTACCACTAATGGCATGAAGCCTAATAACTAATTAAGGTTTCCTGTTAATGGGAGGGGGTCTATCTCCTTGGAGAGAATGAGGTACCAGTAATGGCATGAACCCTAATAACTAATTAAGGTTTCCTATTAATGGGAGGGGGTCTATCTCCTTGGAGAGAATGAGGTACCACTAATGGCATGAACCCTAATAACTAATTAAGGTTTCCTATTAATGGGAGGGGGTCTATCCCCTTGGAGAGAATGAGGTACCAGTAATGGCATGAACCCTAATAACTAATTAAGGTTTCCTATTAATGGGAGGGGGTCTATCCCCTTGGAGAGAATGAGGTACCAGTAATGGCATGAACCCTAATAACTAATTAAGGTTTCCTATTAATGGGAGGGGGTCTATCTCCTTGGAGAGAATGAGGTACCACTAATGGCATGAACCCTAATAACTAATTAAGGTTTCCTATTAATGGGAGGGGGTCTATCTCCTTGGAGAGAATGAGGTACCACTAATGGCATGAAGCCTAATAACTAATTAAGGTTTCCTATTAATGGGAGGGGGTCTATCTCCATGGAGAGAATGAGGTACCAGTAATGGCATGAACCCTAATAACTAATTAAGGTTTTCTATTAATGAGAGGGGTCTCCTTGGAGGGAGTAAGGTACCAGTAATGGCATTAACCCTAATAACTAATTAAGGTTTCCTATTAATGGGCCAGTCTCGACTTCCAGGGAGCACACTGACGAAGCGTTAGCGATATAATTGCAAAAAGACCCTTCCACCCATCGAAATCTAACAAAATGGTAAACGACAAAAAGCACACACACTAAGCACAACGGCTAGAGAAAACTGAACACAAACTGTAAGCCGTGCTAGGTGATTGTTTAATGAAAATTCTGATCTCGTCGTGCCATGATACACTGTAACCTGCTGTGTTTGTGGCAGTCGTTCCCAGCAGGTTCTTACTAGGCTGAGTGCTGGTTCTGGGCATTTAAGTCTATGGCAGATAATGCCGGATTACGAGGCGATATCTGTGTCTGGAGGTTTACAAATCCTGCCAAATCACAGCAGCCTCTGTCCGTGCTCGCACTGATTACTGCTGCCTGTTTATTTCACTGGATCAAGGCAGCTCATGAAAAGCTCTGTTTCCCTGGAGCAGCGAGTGGGCCAGTACACGACCTGTATCACAGCGCAGGATGAATCAGTGTGCTAACCTCACGTCCAGCCTCCGCGGCCTTAGAAAACCACGGAAACAGACGATAAGATTGGGCAGCCTGCAAAGCAGAAACTTGGAGAAAGTTATTACTGTGAAACCTGCCCCGGTCAATCTAATCTCATAAAAGGAAAAACATGGTAAAGAAAGAAAAACCCTCATCGGCGCTGTAGATTCACATCGAGATTTTCAAGAAGCAGAACATATTTGTCTTGCTTTGATTCTCACTCGGGCTGGAGCTGGGGCGACAAATGTAAAACCTAAATGAGCCAACTTCTAAAAAGCTAATTCCAACTTTATAATACAGACACTTCCCCACACCTAGCAAACGTAACCAAAAGAAGGAATTCGCTCGCCTATGTCTTGCAGACCTCAGTCAACAAGACCCAGGGCTGGCTAACCCGTAAACCATGCAACAGACAGCTTTATCACAACGTATAGGTTGTTGCAGGTAATCAGATCTTGATACATTACTGCAGAGGAACGCACCGTGGGTTTAATTAGAAAATACACTTCTCTCTGTATCATGGCTGGGCACAGCTGTTAACATTTTCCCATGATGCTCCAAACTTGCTCATCTGCATCATCTTTCCACAATGCCCTGTCCATGTGGGCCAGAAATCCCTCAAATAACGACCTCATAAACTATGCACCGGGCATCATGGGATCCCAGATTTACATCATATGCAAGGCTGTGACGTGACTGCAACACATATTGCCTACATTATAATATAAAAGTCAGGGAAATATTATGAACTCAAAAAATTAAACATGTCAAATAATGAGTAATTGTTCGTTAGGGTGGAGCGTGCAGATATCCCAGAGGGGATGGTTACTCTTTAAGCAGATCCTGATAAAATTAAACGCACGGTTCTCTGCTGTTAGAAAAATATTATGCTAGCGGAGGGTTTAACTGGACAGGTTCAGGGGCGGAATAAATCCGGCAAGGGAAGGGAAGCAGGCCGTTTATCATAAAACTGCAAAGTGGAAGATCGATAAACATATAGATTTTACAAACCGTTTCACAACAGAATTGCTGTTTGGGATAACAGTGTGTTTAAAGCTCTAAAGATGCTGAATAAAGTAGCACACGTGCTATATTACTGCACTGGGCTTAGCAACAGGATTCCTTGAGCACTGGCTCCATTCACTGCTTCTTTCTATGGGTCTCTCTGCATTTAACTCTGGTATCTTTGTCTTTCAGTCCTCAATCTGTCCTTTTAAAATCTGTCTCACTCACCTCGACGTTTGTATCTCAGCAGCCTCTAACCACCCTTCATATCTGTCCCAATCAATCTCATATGCGACACGTTTGACTTTTAAACGTGTCGCATATTCTTGTAAATTTTACAATTTAAAGTAACAAGAATAACAGGGTTGGATGGGGAGGAGGAGGACTGGTTAAAGGATACCGAGGTATGGTGTAGGGGACAGGAGTGGGAAGGGGAGTCTCTCTCGATGGACCCACGGCCCCCACAAATTCCTTTGTTCCATGGCCACGCTCCTAAGAGTATCTGCTTTCCTCCCAGGGCAGCCATATTTTGTTAAACGATTTTATCGAGTGTCGCACTTGGGCAGTGAGCTTATTCATTAGATATGGGTCCTTGATTTTATCTATCACCATTTTTCATAGCTGGAGCTTCATCTTTTCTTCCAATGTTGAGCTAAAGCTCATCTAGCTGCTAAGATTAATTTATTGTACAGTTTGCTTGTGTGTGAGGGAAGACCATCGACTGCCCTCGAGTATGTGAAGGACCGGGGGTTCAGATCTATGGGTCTTTGATGTGCTTCAGAAATCATCTCTCTAACAGGTATAATTTCAACCCAGGGCACGACCATCAAGTATGTAAGTATGTTTCTTTGTTTCCACACCCCTTCAGCACAAGTCATCAGTGGCCCTTCCCATGAGGAACAGCTTTGATGGCGTTATCAATCATCTGAGCATGGTTTTATATTCTTCCTCTTGGAGAATTACCTTGGACCTGATGTGGGATTATTAAAAATCTTTATTGTACTTGTATTGAATTATTGCACTAACTCCATTTTAACTTCATACTGTGACAATCCTCCATTTTGTCCTCCTAACCTGACTTCTTCAATCCTCCATTTTGTCCTCATAACCTGACTTCTTCAATCCTCCATTTTGTCCTCATAACCTAACTTGTTCATTTTAAAACTACCTTACATGACAGAATTTCCCAGCACATCTAATACAATAGACAAAGACTGTATTTTCTATAAAGACATGATTAACACAGGAATTGCTGACTTTTCCTTAACTTGCAACATAGTATAATTTGAAGGCCATGAGAACACAGTAGTAATGAAATGTTCTATTCATAAGAGACCTTGCACCTGGCCACGAGGCCTGAGATCACCGACCATGTAAAATGACGTTCAAGACCCCCTTGTCCCCACCCGTGTCCAGAACAATCCCACCTCTTGGTGGGTGGGCACGGGACTAACCACTTAGTTTTTGAGCCAATTAGTAATATTGATAGGTGGACACTAATCCCGACACTTAACAATTAATCCAATTAATGATGTTTATTTGCTGATATTCTAATAATCAATGATGACGCAAAATGCCTCTTAAAAGGGCCTGCGCGCCCGCTTTTTAAGCACTTGCCAATAAATTTTCTCGAAGTTATTTGAACCTGAACCTTGTGTGTCAGACTTAATTACTTCAGCGTATATACGCAATTCAATTTCATTAATTTGGACAGGAACAGATAGACATTTAAACATTTTGGTTTACTGCTAAAAAGTACCATAACAACTTGGCGCCCAACGTGGGGCATCGGGCTATGTCCGGCCGGTGAGCCGTCCTAAGGAAGACGCGGTTGGACGGAGGAATCCGGGGGGAAGGAAAGGAGATTGATCACCTCCAGGTACACGGTAGAGACTTCTGCAGAGCCACCGGTATGTTCCGGCCCCTTTGATTGACCCGTCCACGTGTCTGTGACTGCTTCCCGGGAGGACATCAAAGACAGGTAATATCTTGCCCGGTGCCTCGTTACTCACTTGTTTACCTGCATTTTAGTCTATCTGTTGCCTGGGTGTGTTTGAATTGTTTGCCTGTTTCCCCATTTTGAGATAAAGGGGGGTGGACCTGCGGGGGATTTGCCTGGGGTTCTCTGTCTTGCTTGTTTTCCCCTTTTTGGGATAAAGGGGGGTGGACCTGAGGGGATTTGCCTGGGTCTTCAGTTTGTTAGTCTATCTGTTTGTATTTTACCCCTTTTTGGGATAAAGGGGGGGGGGGGGTGGACCTGAGGGGATTTGCCTGGGTCTTCTGTTGCCTGTTTTACAGCCTAGCTAGCTTTTTGGTAACCCACAGCTTCGGCTGGGGGGGAGTCCGGTTTTTGGTAACCCACAGCTTCGGCTGGGGGGAGTCCGGTTTTGGTAACCCACAGCTTCGGCTGGGGGGAGTCCGGTTTTGGTAACCCACAGCTTCGGCTGGGGGGAGTCCGGTTTTGGTAACCCACAGCTTCGGCTGGGGGGAGTCCGGTTTTGGTAACCCACAGCTTCGGCTGGGGGGAGTCCGGTTTTGGTAACCCACAGCTTCGGCTGGGGGGGATTCCGGTTTTCTTTGGTAACCACAACCCTGAGCGCTGGGGCTGGTGGAATTCCAGTTTTCTGTTTATTTGTGAGGGGGGCTTAGTCTTGTGGCAGGGGACTCTGTTTCCTGGGGGAATTCAAGTGGGCATTGCTTGTTTTCCGCATCACGTGGTAGTGAGACTTATACGTGGGTTTTATAGGGGCACTACGGGAGTGAGGATAGAGGTGGCCACATTCTTGTGGGCTACTGTGCAGAGGGAGGCTGACGGAACTCGGACCGGTGTCAGTTGTTTTCCGTGGCCGCTGGTAGTGAGACTTACGAAAGTTGTTCTCCGAGCGGAGACACTACAGGGTTGAGGGAGGTGACTTTGGAGTAAGCACACGAGTAAAGGAAAGGAATTACTGTTGATTTCATTTGAACTGTGATGCATGCACTGTATTTCAACTGTATTGTTGTCTTGTTTGTTTAATGAGGAGTCTCATGAACTCCTGTGTCTGTCTCTAAGGATTTTCCTTGCCTTTCATCTTTTCTACACTTCCTATATTATTATACTATCCACTCCCATTTCTCTTAAAAGAGAAGTGATTGGTCACACACTTCTCACCTCGCTCCAATCCGTGTCTACCACCCCGGGTAGGAGGATTCAGTGACTAGTCTACGTTTTGGGAAGATGCACCCGTGAAAGTCCCACGGTTCTCGGGTGGCAGTCGAGCATTGTAGACGTTCCTGTTCAATTTTCTCTCTCTCTCTCTCTATATCTGGGACGCTGGTATAGGGGTAGGAGGACTATGGGACAGGATTTAGATAAGCCCAGTAAGGGCTGGTTAGCATGTGATTTAGTAGAGAACAGAGAGGGTGAGGAGATGGTTAAAGGTGTTGAAAGGATTGCAAAAGTATGTAAAATTGCTGTACCGACATGTGGAAGATTACAACCAGAAAGTTGGCGCAAGTTACTGACAGAAATGAAAGGCAAGCTTACAGATAATGATTTATTAAAGACTGCTGAAGCATGGTACAGAGTAGCGAAGGCTATTCAGTTAGAAGGTTGGGTTGAGGAAGAGATAAATCACAAAGGTGTGAAATTGTTTGTGTATCATAAGAATTGTGTTGCTGGGGTTTACCCGCAGCCAGCGCCCCAAAATGGCGCCCAGGGGATGTCTATCCCCAAGGTTCAGTCAGCAGTAGGTGATAGCCAGCTGACTATGTTCCCCACTCCCAATCCTCCCGAATCCCATCCCATCACCTCCCCTGTCTGCCCGGTCCTGAATTCTGATGGATCTTTCTTTACCCCTTCCCCGTCTCTAACAGTCCCATCATCCTCATCCATCCCCACGCTACCTTCCATGCCTAACCCTAACATTTCATCTGCCATTTCCTCCCTGCAATCCCTCTCCGTAGCTAATCCCCTCCCATCAGCATCCGCCCAACTAACTACCCCTCCCTCCCTTGCTCCGACTCCTCCTTCTGCACCCATCCCTACCAATCCCGTCCTGTCTCCTCCCATAACCGGCTCCACCCCAGTCCAATACCCTACCTCCTTAAATGTAACTACCCACCCTACTCTTCTGCCCTCCCCTGCCTGGCCCTACCCCTTCCCATATCCCATGGCCCTGCCCTACCCCGGTTACCCTCCCTTTCCCCAAGCCACTCCCCAGGTTCCGGTCATGCCCAGTCCGGCTCAGTCTGCCCCGGATGTACCCATATCAAATATGGCCGCCACTTCTTCCCTTAATCCTAATGCAACTCCTTTCCCCGCCTCCAATATGGCGGCCCCCAGTTCAGCCCTGATGCCGGTAATCCCCGGTGACTACCTATCCCCAGGTTATGACTCGCTAGCCACCCCTGCATCTGGGGCTCCTTCCCATCCCCCGATCCTTTCACCTCACGCGGGCCCTGCACCACGTAAGAGAGCCAACATCATAGAATTCGATGACGAAGAGGAGGACAGGGTATCCCATGTCTCATCGGAGGTCGCTGCGGGAGCCCCAACTCATCGTTCTATCGATGATCCCTTCGGCCACAAGGGTCGGGGAGAACGGGCCCCTCCTAAGTATGTTGCTTTTAACCCCACTCAAGCTAGTGCTTTAATGAAATCACTCCCTGACCCAGAAAAGCAACCTATGCCCTTTTACCGAGGGGTAGTTCAAATTCAAAAGACTTATTCCGCCGCATGGCGTGATTTACTGAGTATTTGTGCCATTAAAGCAGGGGATGCATACTGGCCAAGCATGGCCCGACACCTCAGTACAGATCTACTCAGCAGTGACGTTGATTACCCCTCCGGAGTAACTTTTTGCAACCAATTAAGAGAATGGGCTAAGGATAAACTTGCAGATCAGGCTGCTGGCCTTACTGATGTTATACAAGATGAAGGAGAATCAGTGGAAAGGTTTCATGCAAGACTGTACCAAATGTTCACAGATTTGGGGTTTGATCTTACTGACAAGATTCATTCACAAATGCTGTCCGGTGCTTTTGTCCAAGGTGTTAAAGACTCAATACGCAAGGGAATTATTGCTGCCCGCCCTGAATATAAGGTTGTTCCCCTGGATACTTTACTCCTAGTTGCTAGGGGCCTAGAGTCTGCCCAGACCCCCAGAAGGCCAAGCTCTGCTCCTCTTATGGTGGCACGCACTACCCCTATTCCCAAGGGTACCAGACCAGAGGATGGTGTTTGTTTTAATTGCAAGGCCAAAGGGCATTTTAAAAGTGATTGCCCGGAACCCAAGAGAGAGCCAAGAAAGCCATCCAGGCCTGCCCCGGCCCCCAAGGCCGAGAAGGAGGTTCCGATAATTGAGGAACCAGATGATTAGGAAATTGGCAAGCCTGTGTCATTAACCCGTTATGGCAGTGTCTACAGGGGATAAGGGGGGGCCACTTGCTACAGTGACTTTACCCATTGAGGGCCAACCAACCACATTTCTTGTTGACACAGGTGCAGCCCGTAGTGTTCTGAGAGAACAAGACCTGCCAGACCCATCTTTCCTGTCCAATATTGATGTCTCTTGTGTTGGAGTGGATGGCCAGCCAAGACACAGCCCTTTAACAACTCCACTACGAGTTGGCTCTAGCCTGCTTGCTCGCTTTGTGGTATCCTCCACTTGCCCAATTAACCTGTTAGGTGCTAATGTTCTCTCACGCCTGCAAGCATCCATCACCTTCACCCCAGATGGGCAGGTAGAAATGTCTACACCTCTATCTGAATCAGACACCTCAGCCTTGTGCTCCTTGCCTCTGATGCTGCATTTGGAAAAGCCCCGTGAGGAAGCAGCACAATTAAGGTCCAATTTCCCAGAGGTATTAAAAACACAGGTGCCCGCCAAGTTATGGTCCTCAGGCCCAGAGGACATAGGTCACCTAAATGTTCCCCCTGTGGTGGTAAAGCTTATTCCAGGAGCTAAGTTACCAAGAAAGCCACAATATCCATTAAAACCAGCACAGGCTGCTGCCATTTCTATCCACATCAAGGCACTCCTGGAGAAGGGTGCCCTGGTAAAATGTAAATCTGAATGCAACACCCCATTATTTCCTGTGAAAAAGAAAACTCCAAAAGGTGAGCCTGAGAAGTACAGGATGGTTCAGGATCTCCGTGCTGTCAATGAAGCTACCGTCCTGGACACCCCTCTTGTACCAAATCCCCATACTCTGCTCTCTGGAGTCCCACCATCTGCAAAATTTTTCACAGTCATTGACCTGGCCAATGCCTTTTTCAGTGTCCCACTGGACCCTTCCTGTCAATACCTGTTTGCTTTCACTCATGAGATGCAACAGTATACCTGGACTGTCATGCCCCAAGGGGCACAAAATTCTCCAAGTCAATTTGCAAAGGCCATGGGTACCATCCTTGACCCATGGCAAGTTGAGCACCCAGAAGTTGTTTTGCTCCAGTATGTGGATGATTTACTGCTCTGTGGAGATGATATACCCACTACTGAAAAGTGTTCAATTAGCCTTCTTTCCTATTTGGCAGAACAAGGATGCAAAGCTTCACTCATCAAGCTGCAATTCTGCCAACCTTCAGTGATTTTCCTTGGACATTGTCTATCTCAAGGCACCAGACATCTTACTCGGGACCGGGTAAGAGCCGTACTGGACATTCCACCTCCAAGGACTTCAAAGTCTCTTCATGCCTTCCTAGGCCTCATTTCCTACTGCAGAGCATGGATCCCAGAAGCCTCTCTGCTTATGCAACCTCTCTATGATGCTCTTAAGTCTGACCCATTCTGTTTGACCAATGAAGCTCTGGACAATTTCAATGCTCTCAAACGTGCCATTGCTTCTGCTCCTGCCCTGGGCCTACCTGATTACACCAAACCTTTCAAATTATTTGTCTCCGAAAGACAAGGCCATGCAACAGGAGTTCTCACCCAAACTAATGACTTAAGAGGCCGCCAGAGGCCTATTGGATATTTCTCATGTCAACTGGACATTGTGGCCAGAGGGACTCCTTCCTGTCTCAGGGCTGTTTTTGCTGCAAGAGAGCTCATAGAAAGAACCTCAGACCTGGTCCTTGGCCACCCTCTGGTTGTTTTGGCCCCTCATGACATTTCTGCCATCATCAACCAAGTCCAGCTCAAGCACGTGTCTCCAGCCAGACACCTACGCCTACAGTGCCATCTTCTTCTGCCTGACAACATTTCCATCCAAAGATGTCAAGTTCTTAACCCGTCCACTCTTCTTCCACTCCCTGACGGATATCGGACCTTACCAGACCGAACATTTTAGCACCCCAACGGGAGCCTCAACACCTAACGCAGACTCTATCACCTGCTGAGACCGGGAGACAGACTCTCACAACCCATAGTACCCCCCCCTCCCTCCCCCCGTGTCCCCCCTAGGTTAGGGGACAACCTCCTACGACCACTAACCACACACACCCATGTCACACTGAGTGCCGTCATTGGCACCCCTACACTCTGAGCGACTGCACACATACCTGGCCCAACAATACAGTACCTAATACGACTCACCGACACTCGTACCGCCTGAACCCGGAGGACGAACCTCAAAACACGGGTCCAACCAAAGACAGGGCAACCAGACACTAATACGGGCCTACCCACCTCTAGGTTGACCTTCCCGGGAGTCTACACCAAGGGACACAATCACAACCCTAAAACCAAACGCGCACCCTGCCTGAGAGACTACCACAACAAACAAGCAACGAACACAACGTACACACCCCGACACAGGAGCGCAGCTGGACCACCAACACCTGTTATACCACTCCCTAGCTGACCCAAACATGTCTTAAATAACAAAAAAAGAGGACAGATGAATATGAATGTCATGTGTCATACCTGTTATAGAACCTATGGTAATTTAAACATTCAATGCAAACCCTGTAATAACCTGCTTTATCCTCAATAAAACAAAGAATTAAAAAAAAAAAAAAAAAAAAAGAAATTGATTAAAATGCCCAGGACCATAAAATAATAAGCTGATTTTATTAGAGATATTTACCTAGCGGGCGGATCAGTAAGACTCGATTCAAAATGTAAAGACTCCCTCTTCCTGATAGTTATAATCTTTAATATTTGCTACCAGATGAAGATTTCATATTTAGATTAGTATAACAGAGCCGATTTTAGTTTAAAAGGTTAATCACTCATATTTGGAGAACTACTTAAAGTGTTTTATTTGGCCAACACAATAACATTATAGAGAATACATACTCTTGTGTTTGCTTAAACATCAGTGTTTATTAAATGAAGTGGTTAAACAAAATATCTTTAAAACAAACAGAAAACTGAATAAATCAGCAGGATCCACATGAAAAACGTAAAACACGGTCTCTGCAGCTCATTGATCTTCAGGCTTGGTCAGGCCCTAACCGATTCCTCAGTTTACGATGAAGTCCCGAGGGAGAGAAGATTCCAGGGATCCAAGTGCTTAAGTGACTTCCACCAGTTCACTGGTGAGACTTTCTTTAAAACATCCTCAACTTGAAGCTTATTATAGTTGGCCGTAGAGATGGAGGATTGCTGGATGCCCATACAATGGCTAACTCCACTTCTTCAGCACTTACGGTTTGACATTGGTACCAGGTATTGACAATGGCTTCTTCCATCTGTAATTTAATCCGGTCTGTGATAGCATCATCGATTTGAATCCAGCCGTTTACCCAGGTTAATAGGTAATAAATACTCACGCGTATATTGCCCGATACACTGCACTTTATGTCTCTGTATAATATGGAGCTATATGATAAGAGATCTTCAGAATGTGTAAACCAACAAAAAATTAACATGGCGACAGATCTCTAGGTTGCGCCAAGACCCCCGTAGGACAGAACGAGCTGGGGGTTAATGGAGTAGCAGTCAGCGTACGTGACCAGATTTCGCTTATTATTAATCACAGGGACCCACTTTAAAAGCCTCAATAAAGAAATATTTTATTTGAAACATCAGTGAAATTGAAAGTCTAATTAAAAGAGGAATTAAATTAATTAAAACAAGGTGCAGTCAAACAATAAACCCATTCCAAGTGCTCCATTTACCATAACATTAACATAATGGCTACATAATAGCAATTTTACTGAACGTACATAATGGAAATGAAAGTTTTCAAAATGATAACCAGCTCGATTTGAATTTTAATACAGCGTTAATCCGCTGGAATGTTAAATAGGAGGAAGCGAGCGGAGGATTAAGGAATCATTTCCCAGTAAAAAGAACAAGTGAACATCACTAAAGATACGGGTGCTGCTAATTCGAAAACATCATTTTTGCAATGAAATCAGAGAGTCTGTTCTTTTAGCTCCCTTTCAAGTTGGGAAAGAGCAGAATGCAATGTTTTGCTGCCGATGGAAGTCCCAGAGAGATGCAAACACTGCTTGGCAGAGATAAACTATCCCACGCTGGATGACTTGAGAATGCCATGTCCTGCTAGCATGTATTAGTGAAATATCCATTCTAAAGTTGATATTAGTTACACCGTAGGGCAGTTCTAATGAATGGGAGCCATATGGAGTACAGTCTCTGAATGTCCAGTACAGGCAGGGCTGTTTGACCATCACACTGCATAACGAAACCTGGAGCAAATTAGCAAATTCGTCCAGTTAGCTCCAGTAAAAGATGATTACTCCATTACAAACCAGCAGCCATCATCCCCCGTGCTGTGTCTTAGTTTGGCAGTAGCTAATAGGTAATGGTATAGAGGAGGGGAGACTAGAGGGCAAGTACATGGAGATTAACACAGATTAGCTGGCTATGCCTGAAGGCAGTGTGCCCAGTGGGATAGTATACACCGGGAGGTGGCAGGATGTGCCAGCATGGGCAGAGCTGAAGGAACCATCAAAGGCATGAACCCTAATAACTAATTAAGGTTTCCTTTCACTGGGGGAGGGGTCTATCTCAGAGAGAGTGAGGCACCAGTAATGGCATGAACCCTAATAACTAATTAAGGTTTCCTATTAATGGGAGGGGTATATCTCCTTGGAGAGAATGAGGTACCACTAATGGCATGAACCCTATTAACTAATTAAGGTTTCCTATTAATGGGAGGGGTATATCTCCTTGGAGAGAATGAGGTACCAGTAATGGCATGAACCCTAATAACTAATTAAGGTTTCCTATTAATGGGAGGGGGTCTATATCCTTGGAGATAATGAGGTACCACTAATGGCATGAACCCCAATAACTAATTAAGGTTTCCTATTAATGGGAGGGGGTCTATCTCCTTGGAGAGAATGAGGTACCAGTAATGGCATGAACCCTAATAACTAATTAAGGTTTCCTATTAATGGGAGGGGTCTATCTCCTTGGAGAGAATGAGGTACAAGTAATGGCATGAACCCCAATAACTAATTAAGGTTTCCTATTAATGGGAGGGGGTCTATCTCCTTGGAGAGAATGAGGTACCACTAATGGCATGAACCCCAATAACTAATTAAGGTTTCCGATTAATGGGAGGGGGTCTATCTCCTTGGAGAGAATGAGGTACCAGTAATGGCATGAACCCCAATAACTAATTAAGGTTTCCTATTAATGGGAGGGGGTCTATCTCCTTGGAGAGAATGAGGTACCAGTAATGGCATGAACCCTAATAACTAATTAAGGTTTCCTATTAATGGGAGGGGGTCTATCTCCTTGGAGAGAATGAGGTACCAGTAATGGCATGAACCCCAATAACTAATTAAGGTTTCCTATTAATGGGAGGGGGTCTCTCTCCTTGGAGAGAATGAGGTACCACTAATGGCATGAACCCCAATAACTAATTAAGGTTTCCTATTAATGGGAGGGGTCTATCTCCTTGGAGAGAATGAGGTACCAGTAATGGCATGAACCCCAATAACTAATTAAGGTTTCCTATTAATGGGAGGGGTATATCTCCTTGGAGAGAATGAGGTACCAGTAATGGCATGAACCCCAATAACTAATTAAGGTTTCCTATTAATGGGAGGGGTATATCTCCTTGGAGAGAATGAGGTACCAGTAATGGCATGAACCCTAATAACTAATTAAGGTTTCCTATTAATGGGAGGGGGTCTATCTCCTTGGAGAGAATGAGGTACCAGTAATGGCATGAACCCTAATAACTAATTAAGGTTTCCTATTAATGGGAGGGGGTCTATCCCCTTGGAGAGAATGAGGTACCAGTAATGGCATGAACCCTAATAACTAATTAAGGTTTCCTATTAATGGGAGGGGGTCTATCTCCTTGGAGAGAATGAGGTACCACTAATGGCATGAACCCTAATAACTAATTAAGGTTTCCTATTAATGGGAGGGGGTCTATCTCCTTGGAGAGAATGAGGTACCACTAATGGCATGAAGCCTAATAACTAATTAAGGTTTCCTATTAATGGGAGGGGGTCTATCTCCTTGGAGAGAATGAGGTACCAGTAATGGCATGAACCCTAATAACTAATTAAGGTTTTCTATTAATGAGAGGGGTCTCCTTGGAGGGAGTAAGGTACCAGTAATGGCATTAACCCTAATAACTAATTAATGTTTCCTATTAATGGGCCAGTCTCGCCTTCCAGGGAGCACACTGACGAAGCGTTAGCGATATAATTGCAAAAAGACCCTTCCACCCATTGAAATCTAACAAAACGGTAAACGAACAAAAAGCACACACACTAAGCACAACGGCTAGAGAAAACTGAACACAAACTGTAAGCAGTGCTAGGTGATTGTTTAATGAAAATTCTGATCTCGTCGTGCCATGATACACAGTAACCTGCTGTGTTTGTGGCAGTCGTTCCCAGCAGGTTCTTACTAGGCTGAGTGCTGGTTCTGGGCATTTAAGTCTATGGCAGATAATGCCGGATTACGAGGCGATATCTGTGTCTGGAGGTTTACAAATCCTGCCAAATCACAGTAGCCTCTGTCCGTGCTCGCACTGATTACTGCTGCCTGTTTATTTCACTGGATCAAGGCAGCTCATGAAAAGCTCGGTTTCCCTGGAGCAGCGAGTGGGCCAGTACACGACCTGTATCACAGCGCAGGATGAATCAGTGTGCTAACCTCACGTCCATCCTCCGCGGCCTTAGAAAACCACGGAAACAGACGATAAGATTGGGCAGCCTGCAAAGCAGAAACTTGGAGAAAGTTATTACTGTGAAACCTGCCCCGGTCAATCTAATCTCATAAAAGGAAAAACATGGTAAAGAAAGAAAAACCCTCATCGGCGCTGTAGATTCACATCGAGATTTTCAAGAAGCAGAACATATTTGTCTTGCTTTGATTCTCACTCGGGCTGGAGCTGGGGCGACAAATGTAAAACCTAAATGAGCCAACTTCTAAAAAGCTAATTCCAACTTTATAATACAGACACTTCCCCACACCTAGAAAACGTAACCAAAAGAAGGAATTCGCTCGCCTATGTCTTGCAGACCTCAGTCAACAAGACCCAGGGCTGGCTAACCCGTAAACCATGCAACAGACAGCTTTATCACAACGTATAGGTTGTTACAGGTAATCAGATCTTGATACATTACTGCAGAGGAACGCACAGTGGGTTTAATTAGAAAATACACTTCTCTCTGTATCATGGCTGGGCACAGCTGTTAACATTTTCCCATGATGCTCCAAACTTGCACATCTGCATCATCTTTCCACAACGCCCTGTCCATGTGGGCCAGAAATCCCTCAAATAACGACCTCATAAACTATGCACTGGGCATCATGGGATCCCAGATTTACATCATATGCAAGGCTGTGACGTGACTGCAACACATATTGCCTACATTATAATATAAAAGTCAGGGAAATATTATGAACTCAAAAAATTAAACATGTCAAATAATGAGTAATTGTTCGTTAGGGTGGAGCGTGCAGATATCCCAGAGGGGATGGTTACTCTTTAAGCAGATCCTGATAAAATTAAACGCACGGTTCTCTGCTGTTAGAAAAATATTATGCTAGCGGAGGGTTTAACTGGACAGGTTCAGGGGCGGAATAAATCTGGCAAGGGAAGGGAAGCAGGCCGTTTATCATAAAACTGCAAAGTGGAAGATCGATAAATATATAGATTTTACAAACCGTTTCACAACAGAATTGCTGTTTGGGATAACAGTGTGTTTAAAGCTCTAAAGATGCTGAATAAAGTAGCACACGTGCTTTATTACTGCACTGGGCTTAGCAACAGGATTCCTTGAGCACTGGCTCCATTCACTGCTTCTTTCTATGGGTCTCTCTGCATTTAACTCTGGTATCTTTGTCTTTCAGTTCTCAATCTGTCCTTTTAAAGTCTGTCTCACTCACCTCGACGTTTGTATCTCAGCAGCCTCTAACCACCCTTCATATCTGTCCCAATCAATCTCATATGCGACACGTTTGGCTTTTAAACGTGTCGCATATTCTTGTAAATTTTACAATTTAAAGTAACAAGAATAACAGGGTTGGATGGGGAGAAGGAGGACTGGTTAAAGGATACCGAGGTATGGTGTAGGGGAGTCTCTCTCTATGGACCCACGGCCCCCACAAATTCCTTTGTTCCATGGCCACGCTCCTAAGAGTATCTGCTTTCCTCCCAGGGCAGCCATATTTTGTTAAACGATTTTATCGAGTGTCGCACTTGGGCAGTGAGCTTATTCATTAGATATGGGTCCTTGATTTTATCTATCACCATTTTTCATAGCTGGAGCTTCATCTTTTCTTCCAATGTTGAGCTAAAGCTCATCTAGCTGCTAAGATTAATTTATTGTACAGTTTGCATGTGTGTGAGGGAAGACCATCGACTGCCCTCGAGTATGTGAAGGACCGGGGGTTCAGATCTATGGGTCTTTGATGTGCTTCAGAAATCATCTCTCTAACAGGTATAATTTCAACCCAGGGCACGACCATCAAGTATGTAAGTATGTTTCTTTGTTTCCACACCCCTTCAGCACAAGTCATCAGTGGCCCTTCCCATGAGGAACAGCTTTGATGGCGTTATCAATCATCTGAGCATGGTTTTATATTCTTCCTCTTGGAGAATTATCTTGGACCCATCTTCCCAGATTTGTTCCCACTATCCCTCCTCCAATGCTTCTTGTAGTTTCCGCTTTTCTATTCCCCTAAAATTCCCAACCCCTTATACCAGGGGGAAAAACCCTATTCTGCAAGAACACTGCCATAGGAGAGGGGTGATTCGTCAGTGTTTTATTGAGAGTCCCATATTCTTAGGGAATTGAGGAGAGCAGGGCATGGAGTCAGAAGGAGGGCTTAATCAGATCTCTCGGACCACATATAAAATTGAGGTACATCCGCCACCATAAGAAGTGACTTTAGGTCCAACCATCTGCTGGCGTCTTGAAGAAGATGTAAAGGTAGCTTTATAGAATTCCGTTGGGTCTGCTGTCAGATTCATCCCATAATATTTAAATTATGTATGGGTTATCTGGATCCCGTACTCTGTTTCAATCAGTGCCACGTCCAGTGCCAACATTGGGGAGGTCTCGGGGTACAGGGTTAATCTAAACAAATTGGTGGAGCTGCCTTTGGCAAACTTCTTTAACAAGAACTGGGCCCCATACATTGATTCAAGAGGGGAGTGATGTAGCAATGGTTCTAGGGATTTCGTGACCAGCAGATGGGATATCAGGCATCCCAGAACTCGACACACACTCTGCGCCAGGGTCTGCGCTCTTAAATGATGTCGGGGTCATCTTCGTGATCCAAGTGGTGCAAGAAAGAGTGGCCCACTAATTTCTCTGTGTTTCTGCTCACTCATTCTGTGCCAGACGGCATATAAATAGGACATTATATATGTCCTATCGGCAGCTATCCAGAGGCCATGCACAGCACAAGTGAGCAGAGAGAATTGACAGCAATGCTCCCATCACCTCTCAAAGTATGCGTGGGAGAGCGTGTAACAATCCCCCTGATCTCACAGACAGTTGTGGTAGTCCTGGTGTAGATCCGGCAGTAGAAAGTGCAGGAGATGTATTCCCATGGGTTGCACTGGACCTGAGCCATTCGAGTCGGATACATCAGGTTGCAGGATTGACAGCCTTGCACAGGGCCAACTCTTAATGCAAACAGGAGGGAGACACATCTGTTATTTACAGGAAATATTCTCCTCTGTCTGTAGATCGGCATTGCTTACAGCTTAAATCTACACCAAGACATTCAATTTACAGTCATAAGAGAGACTTGTATGTAAACGGCTGAGACTGGAGAGTAAGATACACCCCCCTGTTTGCAGGATGGAACCCAATGTTAAATGGCAACAGCGAGAGAAGGTGGAGGACAGTAACAGCACGATACAGAATACATTCTCTCATCATGGGGTCAGATACACAAGTATTCCAGCAGAGAGTCTTATAGGAAATCATTTCACAATCCCTGAACGGAGAATGAACTTTCCTTTCTACACATGTCCAGCAGTAGCGTCCTGCTCAGTGCTTCAGGGAAAAAGCTACCTGCTGACAGCCAGAGCTTGTAAACACATCGACACAGGGCTGCAGACAAGACGAGGGACACGATGCACACCACACAGACACAAGGCTGCAGACAAGACGAGGGACGGGGCACGATGCACATCATACCAACACAGGGCTGCAGACAAGATGAGGGACACTATGCACACCACACAGACACAGGACTGCAGACAAGACAAGGGTCACAATACACACCACACAGACACAGGGCTGCAGACGAGACGAGGGACGGGGCACGATGCACACCACAACAACACAGGGCTGCAGACAAGACAAGGGATACGATACACACCACACAGACACAGGGCTGCAGACGAGACGAGGGACGGGCACGATGCACACCACAACAACACAGGGCTGCAGACAAGACAAGGGATACGATACACACCACACAGACACAGGGCTGCAAACAAGACGAGGGACACAATGCACACCACATAGACACAAGGCTGCAGACAAGACGAGGGACGGGGCATGATGCACACCACACAGTCACAGGCTGCAGCCAAGATGAGAGAGACTGGGTGCGAAGCATACTCCGGCAGGAGAAACCAGTAAATGTCTGAGAATTTAGATCACAGTGTGGAGTGTAAATTGCCTAGGGCTGTAGATAAGACAAGGGATGTGGCCCGATGCTCACTCAGGCAGGAGAAATCAGATCACAGTGGTGAGTGCAAACTGAAGGACATAATGATGGATACTACAAGGCTGTTAGAAATCTTATTTGAAACAACAGGAAAGGATTGGGGTGATAACACGCAAATTACCATCAGAACACCAACACTTTTCAGCTAAAACATCGCATTAAATGCCCCAACGTGAGAGTCGCAGGAAGGACAGGAACTACTGACGTATCATTAACCTCTTCTGTTAAAAAAATTAAGCTAGCCAAACACAGAGTGCTCATAGCCTGATCTGGGATAAAACAGTAAATCCATATAATAAAGACAATACGTGTAGATCTTACAGAGATCTCTGTAATAGAAATGTGAAACACAAGCACTGATGCTTTACGTGTAAAGGAAGAATCGGATGGGATTAGGTCAGAGGTTAATATGCCTGGGTGTGAAATGAAATAATACATAGATTAATAAAACATCTGTCTTTATGTTCGTTGAATGTACTTCTCATAATATGTGTGCTACGTTTAGAAGATGTATAATAAACGCAGCCATAAAGGCAGTACAAATGTCGGGTCCTCCAAGTACGTCACCTGTCTGCACACAATGCAGGAATCTATAAATTACCCACTGCTAACTATACCCTTAATCACAACACTCAGTGCCCACTAAAAGTTAGACACGTTCCATACTTCGCACTAGGAATCCTCGGCCAAGTATTGGGAGTTTGGTAAAAATAACGAGCCTGAGCAACGTCACTACAAAAAGGAAACTAACACACAGCGAGTCTAGGACTTTCTGTGTTTCAGGCAAAACGCATAATTGGGAGCGCAAACGTGCTCTCTGCAAGCTAATTACTTGGAGTCACACCACAGCATGAAAGTAACACACACAGTATGTTTACAGGTTCCTATACAAGCAAAGGATTCAGCTAAAAAAGCACCCCCGGGAGAATAAAAACAGATGATTTAACCATAAATCCCCAGCCTGCCAGGGCACTTGGACACACAGTAAGTGCAGCACAGCACAATCCAGATGATTTGCTGCATCAAAATAAATCTCCGTGAGCCTATTCAGTGTCTGGGAAAAGAGGCACTTTACAAACGTTCGATTTAAAAACACACATTGTTCCCTCTCTAAATAGACAGAACATTTACAGAAATACAAACAATGAATTCCACAGGCACAAAGGATGGATCAAGAACACGTCCTAAAGCAGATTGACACAATACTCTGTGTTTGCAGCTATTTTATTAAACGGGATGGAATAAAACGGAGTTATTTAAATAATAGAAAACAAAACAACAAAGGGTGCCAATTTTAAGGCGAAGTGTTAAAGGTGGTGCAGTCATCATACAATGTTCCTGCTGATTGCTCTACAGCTGAAACAATCACCATGGAAACCAATTGAATGTTCCTGCTGATTGCTCTACAGCTGATACAATCACCATGGAAACCAATGGAATGTTCCTGCTGATTGCTCTAAAGCTGAAACAATCACCATGGAAACCAATGGAATGTTCCTGCTGATTGCTCTAAAGCTGAAACAATCACCATGGAAACAAACAGAATGCTCCTGATTGCTCCACAGTTGAATCACCAGTGATTGTAATGGTAACATGTTGGTGTTTTTCCTGGTATTACCATGATGGTGAAAATATCACATACAGTTAGAGCATGAAATGAGGCCAAGCCCTGCATGTCTGTATTCATACAATGTAAGTCAATAGTATCAATATTTTATACAGTCCACAATTAGACCAACAATGTGGCCTTCCAGCATGTGGCTCAGCTGCTACCACCAGCGTAGGCTACGCTTCTAGGGTAAGGTAACACAAGTACAATATTACTTTACTGCTGTTAAATAACTTGGCCAGCAATGTATCTCTATACAGCACTGAAACCAGTGACAATTAATCACCGACACAAAGGCCTGACCTTCAGCAGACATCAATGAACTCATCCCGTTTCCGTGATAATGTACTCCAGCATGGGGTTGTTCCCACGTGTCTGCATCAGCTGTGCCTGGATACTGGCTCCAGCCGAAGCAACATACCGACTCACGGCAGGCAGGGTTACTTACTAGAGAGAATTCTTGGAAGTGAAACGGGAATTTCACACTTATGACCAAATGAGTCAAACTGAAAGTATAGCTGGCTGTTTGAATGTTTCACGGCTATACTGGCCTGATGTTTGAAATTCCCAACTCTCTGAGTAACTTCAGGGCGTTTATGGACTGCTCTGTAGGTAGACGTAGAGTGCCATCGCTATGCCATCAATGATCAAGGGATCCCAGAGACAGCCCAGTAACAAGCTGAGAACCAACTAGGACTAACAGGCAAGCACCTACCGTTCCCGTATGTCTAACATGCTTTGTTATCGTTGTTTGCGGGTACTTTGGCCTAAAGTTGGAAATTCACTTTTAAATTCCCATCAATTGTCACTTTACCGTCCTGAGGAGGCTCACAGCCCTGGTTGGGGAGTCAATATACAAACAAGCCTCAAACCCTGAAACCGTTGGATTACTTGTGATTATTCAGCCCTACCAATGGCAGCAGAAAGTTCGATGCTTGTTATCGAACAGGGTTTACCACGACTCGGGTAACATCACCGAATGACTGAACACGTCCAGTAGAAGCTGCACCACGTTCACCTGTTTAATCTATGTGATTAATGCTTTCAAACCATTCGTACATTAATTCTACCCATTGACATTCATGATATACACACACATTTTAATTAACTGTCCCTCCTGCTCAGTAAGGGCCAATAAATCTCTCTCTCCATTCCGGTTAAGCAGGTGGAGTTAATGAAATGAAAGGACAGAAGCTTCTAATCCGCATTTAACCCATACACATCACGCACACAGTCAATCGATGGCCTTTCCTGGCTTGGAGGTTAATTAACCTTTACTCTGTATCATATTTAGCTTGGATAAAGTCCGTAGCAATAAAGTATACCATTTAGAGTGGGTTTGTTGCTCAACGCTTGCTCTGCGATGAGTGGCGTGACCTTTCTGTTTAATGTCAGATCGGTTCGACGAGTAACAGAATTGCTAGCATTAGCTGCACGGCCCCATGGATTCGGTCAATAACGCCTTTGTATGTATAAACTGCCTGCACTCTCATTATGCATTCCCATCACACATCGCCCAGGAAAATCCTCCTGTGGATCTCTGAGCAATAGGAAGAATGAAAGAGCTGAGCGGGATTTGGGCAGAAACGAGTTTTATCCTCTTTCTCTACCAGCGGGCCCAGTCACTGCATTGCTCGGCTTACTATGCTCCGCTAACTGCGCTATACCATATATTATTTAAGCTTCCACCCCCCCATACCCCATGCCAACACCTCAGGCTAAGGAGTTAAAGGGAAATAATGCAGAAAAATACATTTCTCTCAGTGGAAAAGCCTCCTTGTGAGGTTTGATTCGCTCTGTTGTTTACCACTAATAAAAAGAGAAAATAAACCTATTCCAAACAGATTGCACAAAACTAAGAATGCAGCAAGTTTATTAACGCTATACACTCTCACGGCAACATGCAGCTAGTTTATTAACGCTATACACTCTCACGGCAGCATTCAGCTAGTTTATTAACGCTATACACTCTCACGGCAACATGCAGCTAGTTTATTAACGCTATACATTCTCACGGCAACATGCAGCTAGTTTATTAACGCTATACACTCTCACGGCAGCATGCAGCTAGTTTATTAACGCTATACACTCTCACGGCAGCATGCAGCTAGTGTATTAATGATATACGCTCTCACGGCAGCATGCAGCAAGTTTATGAACGCTGTACGCTCTCACGGTAGCATGCAGCTAGTTTATTAATGATATAGGCTCTCACGGCAGCATGCAGCTAGTTTATGAATGCTGTACGCTCTCACAGCAGCATGTAGCTAGTTTATGAATGCTGTACGCTCTCACGGCAGCATGCAGCTAGTTTATTAACGCGGTACGCTCTCACGGCAGCATGCAGCTAGTTTATTAACGCTGTATGCTCACGGCAGCATGTAGCTAGTTTATTAACGCTATACGCTCTCACGGCAGCATGCAGCTAGTTTATTAACGCTGTACGGTCTCATGGCAGCATGTAGGTGGTTTATTAACGCTATACACTCTCACGGCAGCATGCAGCTAGTTTATTAATGATATACGCTCTCATGGCAGCATGCAGCTAGCTTATTAATGATATACGCTCTCACTGCAGCAAGTTTATTAACGCTGTACGGAGTCACGGCAGCATGCAGCTAGTTTATTAACGCTGTAAGCAAGTGTGTTAAAAAATGATAAGCTTAGAGTCATGTCTACAAATGCTCGCAGTTTAGGGAATAAGATCCATGAACTTGTGGCAATAATGGCAACTGATAGTGTAGATTTAGTCGCTGTTACTGAGACATGGTATAATGAGAAAAATGACTGGGACATAGCAATACCAGGGTACTCTTTATATAGAAAAGACAGGGAAGGCAGGAAAGGGGGAGGGGTGGCCCTGTATGTGAAGGATAGCATAAAATCTAGCCTAATAAAGGTTAGTGAGGCGAACATAGAGTCTGTTTGGGTTACGTTAGAATTTGGTAATCACACAGTAACTCGTGTAGGTGTGATTTATAGGCCCCAGGACAAATTGAAGAGTTAGATAATCTACTAGTTGAAGAAATAGCTAAAATGACAATGATGGGGGAAGTTATCATCATGGGAAAACAAAAATAGCTACTTGTGCCAGGAGCACACATATTCTAAACTCCCTACTGGGATTGTCTCTAAAACAAGTCGTAGAGGAGCCAACTCGTAAAGAGGCCATACTAGATTTAGTGTTAACAAATGGAGATTTGGTATCAGATATTACTGTAGGTGAAAGTTTAGGATCCAGTGATCATCAGTCAGTGTGGTTTAATATAAGAACAGTGACCGAGTCACACCACACAAAAACAAAAGTTTTAGACTTTAGAAAAACAGACTTTTCCAAAATTAGAATATGTGTAAAGGAGTCATTATCAGACTGGAGCAATTTAAATGGAGTCCAAAAGAAATGGGATTATTTAAAAGTTGCACTACTGAAGGCAACAGAAAATTGCATTAGGCTTGTCAGTAAAAGCAAAAAATTCAAGAAACCACTGTGGTACTCCACAGATGTAGCCAAAATAGTAAAAAACAAAAAGTTAGCATTTAGTAATTATAAAAAAAACCAGAGTGAGGAAGACAGAATGACCTATAAGATTAGGCAGAAAGAGGCTAAGCAAGTTATAAGAGCTTCCAAATCACACACAGAAGAGAAAATAGCACAGTCAGTAAAAAAGGGGGACAAAACCTTTTTTAGATACATAAATGAGAAAAGAAAAGTAAAACAAGGATTAGTTAGATTAAAAACAAAAGAAGGAAGGTATGTAGAAGAGGATAAAGGTCTAGCTGACTGCCTCAATGAATATTTTTGTTCGGTATTTACAGATGAAAATGAAGGAAAGGGACCTCAGTTAAGAAAAAGGATAAATGAGTCATTTATTACACGTGAGTTTACAGAGGAAGAGGTTCTATTTCAACTGTCAAAAGTAAAGACAAATAAGTCAATGGGACCTGATGGAATACACCCAAAGCTATTAAAAGAGCTTAGTGGTGTACTAGCAAAACCATTAACAGATTTATTTAACCAATCATTGATAACAGGAGTAGTCCCAGAAGATTGGAAGTTAGCAAATGTTGTGCCCATTCACAAGAAAGGTAATAGGGAGGAGTCGGGCAACTATAGGCCAGTAAGCCTAACTTCAGTAGTGGGGAAAGTGATGGAAACCATGTTAAAGGATAGGATTGTTGAACATCTAAAAACACATGGATTTTAAGATCAGAGACAACATGGGTTTACTTCAGGGAGATCATGCCAAACTAATCTTATTGATTTTTTTGATTGGGTAACTAAAATTATAGATCAGGGTGGTGCAGTAGACATTGCTTACCTCGATTTCAGTAAGGCTTTTGACACTGTTGCACATAGAAGGCTTATCAACAAACTACAATCTTTGAGTTTGGATTCCAATATTGTTGAATGGGTAAGGCAGTGGCTGAGTGACAGGCAACAGAGGGTTGTAGTCAATGGAGTATATTCGAAGCTTGGGCTTGTCACCAGTGGGGAACCTCAGGGATCTGTACTTGGACCCATTCTCTTTAATATTTTTATTAGTGATATTGCAGAAGGTCTTGATGGTAAGGTGTGTCTTTTTGCGGATGATACTAAGATATGTAACAGGGTTGATGTTCCAGGAGGGAAAAGCCAAATGGAAAATGATTTAGGTAAACTAGAAAAATGGTCAGAGTTGTGGCAACTGACATTTAATGTGGATAAGTGCAAGATAATGCATCTTGGACGTAAAAACCCAAGGGCAGAGTACAGAATACTTGATAGAGTCCTAACCTCAACATCTGAGGAAAGGGATTTAGGGGTGATTATTTCTGATGACTTAAAGGTAGGCAGACAATGTAATAGAGCAGCAGGAAATGCTAGCAGAATGCTTGGTTGTATAGGGAGAGGTATTAGCAGTAGAAAGAGGGAAGTGCTCATGCCATTGTACAGAACACTGGTGAGACCTCACTTGGAGTACTGTACACAGTACTGGAGACCCTATCTTCAGAAGGATATATTGATACCTTAGAGAGAGTTCAAAGAAGGGCTACTAAACTGGTTCATGGATTGCGGGATAAAACTTACCAGGAAAGGTTAAAGGATCTTAACATGTATAGCATGGAGGAAAGACGAGACAGGGGGGATATGATAGAAACATTTAAATACATAAAGGGAATCAACACAGTAAAGGAGGAGACTATATTTAAAAGAAGAAAAACTACCACAACAAGAGGACATAGTCTTAAATTAGAGGGACAAAGGTTTAAAAATAATATCAGGAAGTATTACTTTACTGAGAGGGTAGTGGATGCATGGAATAGCCTTCCAGCTGAAGTGGTAGAGGTTAACACAGTAAAGGAGTTTAAGCATGCGTGGGATAGGCATAAGGCTATCCTAACTATAAGATAAGGCCAGGGACTAATGAAAGTATTTAGAAAACTGGGCAGACTAGATGGGCCGAATGGTTCTTATCTGCCGTCACATTCTATGTTTCTATGTAAGATCTCACGGCAGCACGTAGTTAGTTTATTAACGCTATACGCTCTCACGGCAGCATGCAGCTAGTTTTTAATGCTATATGCTCTCAGCAGCATGCAGCTAGTTTATTAATGATATACACTCTCACGGCAGCATGCAGCTAGTTTATGAACGCTGTACGCTCTCACGGCAGCATGCAGCTAGTTTATTAACGCTGTACGCTCTCACGGCAGCATGCAGCTAGTTTATTAATGCTGTACGCTCTCACGGCAGCATGCAGCTAGTTTATTAATGCTGTACGCTCTCACGGCAGCATGCAGCTAGTTTATTAACGCTGTACGCTCTCACGGCAGCATGCAGCTAGTTTATTAATGCTGTACGCTCTCACGGCAGCATGCAGCTAGTTCATGAACGCTGTATGCTCACGGCAGCATGCAGCTAGTTTATTAACGCTATACGCTCTTATAGCAGCACGTAGCTAGTTTATTAACCCTATGCGCTCTCATGGCAGCACACGGCTAGTTTATTAACGCTATGCGGTTTCATGGCAGCATGCAGCTAGTTTATTAACGCTATACGCTCTTATAGCAGCACGTAGCTAGTTTATTAACCCTATGCGCTCTCATGGCAGCACACGGCTAGTTTATTAACGCTATGCGGTTTCATGGCAGCATGCAGCTAGTTTATTAACGCTATACGCTCTTATAGCAGCACGTAGCTAGTTTATTAACCCTATGCGCTCTCATGGCAGCACACGGCTAGTTTATTAACCCTATGCGGTTTCATGGCAGCATGCAGTCAGTTTATTAACGCTATACTCTTTCACGCCAAAAAGTGGCCAGTTAATTAATGCTTAATTAATAAAAGATTGCCAAACAATACTGTTGCCAAGTCTACTCTGAAACATTAGTCAGGTGTTACTCAGAGCACAGTCAGTATCTCAAGGACTGTCTTTGAGGATGCCATTAAAGGAACACTATAGCGATAGGAATATGTATTCCTAACGCTAGAATGCCTTAACCACTGTTTAGGAGAACAGGACAGTGTTTAAGTATTTTACTTTAATTTTCAGCCTTGCCGTGACGATCGCCTCCATAAAGCCCTGCATCTATGGCAGGGATTAACAAGATTGATGATATTAGCCAATCCAATATGTTCCCATAGGAAAGCATTGGTGGCTAGTTCGCATGCGCGGCAAAACGCCACACTGCACCAATCAGATGGTCTTCTGAGACCGACCATCTAATAGAAATAGCAGACAGCCACTAATGGCAAGAATGAAAATATTGCCATTCCGGCAAGATGACAATGTTTTCACCTGCATGGATAAATCTAAACACAATACTCTAGGCGAGATCTTACCGGGGATCCATAAAGTACTATCACTACCTCTCTATGTCCTCCTGGGATCTGCTCTATAGAACTGAACACAATACTCTAGGTGAGATCTTACCGGGGATCTATAAAGTACTATCACTACCTCTCTATGTCCTCCCGGGATCTGCTCTATAGAACTGAACACAATACTCTAGGCGAGATCTTACCGGGGATCTATAAAGTACTATCACTACCTCTCTATGTCCTCCCGGGATCTGCTCTATAGAACTGAACACAATACTCTAGGTGAGATCTTACCGGGGATCTATAAAGTACTATCACTACCTCTCTATGTCCTCCTGGGACCTGCTCTATAGAACTGAACACAATACTCTAGGTGAGATCTTACCGGGGATCTATAAAGTACTATCACTACCTCTCTATGTCCTCCTGGGACCTGCTCTATAGAACTGAACACAATACTCTAGGTGAGATCTTACCGGGGATCTATAAAGTACTATCACTACCTCTCTATATCCTCCTGGGATATGCTCTATAGAACTGAACACAATACTCTAGGTGAGATCTTACCGGGGGGTCTATAAAGTACTTTCACTACCTCTCTATGTCCTCCTGGGATATGCTCTATAGAACTGAACACAATACTCTAGGTGAGATCTTACCGGGAAACTATAAAGTACTTTCACTACCTCTCTATGTCCTCCTGGGATATGCTCTATAGAACTGAACACAATACTCTAGGTGAGATTTTACCAGGGATCTATAAAGTACTATCACTACCTCTCTATGTCATCCTGGGATCTGCTCTATAGAACTGAACACCATGAGATGAATTAATCTGGATACATTATTCCGGTAGAGAAGTCAGTAGGGGAATGTAAATCACTTGATGATCACGGATCAGGAGAGGATGGTGTAGGGCCGCAACCCATACAGAAAGGGGATTTAACCCCTTAAGGACCAAAGTTCTGGAATAAAAGGGAATCATGACATGTCACACATATCATATCATATCCTTAAGGGGTTAATAATCAGATAGTGAGGACTTGAAAGGTGAGGATTACCTGGTGATGGAATATTAATGGAGACATGAAGGAGAGAGAGATATTACTAAAACAAGAATTGCATTAGGGAGAAAAGACAAGGAGGGAAGGTGGGGAGTGAGAAACAATGTAATAATAAAAGAATAGACAGAGGAACGGGGGAAAGGAGAATGATAAATGGACAGAGGTAAGCTGTAGCTCTCCATCCCTTTAGAGAGCAGGGTAGGTACAGTACCAGCAAGGTTTAATGCAGTGCTCAATATGGAACCTTCCTTGGATTCACAATCCCTAGAGGTTGGAGTGCATATTAAATGGGGAGATGGCTTACAAAAAATAGATTGAAGTCAGGCAGAGAATCGGATAGGTAAATGGGCTCTGCTAAAGGAGCCATCACTCAAAGAAGGACAAACCGATCCCGGCGAGTTCTGGAATTTTTCATAGCGAGGCTCCTTGGGCAAGGAATTGCTGGAATTATTGGGTTAGTGTTCATACTATTGAAATCCATTTTCACTCGTTGGTTTCTCAGGACATACAACATGCGATGATGAAGATAATAAATAATATACTGTATATACTTTATAAAGGCGAGTATGAGGACTATCTTATAAAGCAGAGAAGGCTATAGCGTAAGAAGTTATAAAGTCAGCAGAGAAAGTGTCAATAACACAAACACGAGGGGACTGGACAGCGGACCATGTACACAATGCGCACAGTCAGGGCACTGCTGAAATGCTGAATTGCATAGGAGAGTGAGCAGGCCGCAGTTTAATTTTGAAATGATTTAGACAGCGGCTGTCTGGCCTACCTGTGAGAACATGCACAAAGTACTGCACCATTTAAACAGACTGATCCGCTCCAGCACGTTCACTGGGAGAACACCGATTGTAGCTGTAAAATCTACGGTTTGCAATAAAACTGCCAAACAGACCGCGAAGGAGCTCAAATGTTAAATTATAAATACATGCTGTGCTATAATTAAACCGCTGAGGATAATGTCTCCACATCACACCAGGTAGGACCCTGTGAACAAGGCTTTAACTCCTTCCCAGCCAAAGGATCTCGAGTACCAAGCACACAGCTGTACTATGGCAAAGAAAGTATTAAATTGACAAAATCTCTCTGAATCAATTACTTTCCTGCTCTCTCTCAGAATCCCATCAGTAACAGCCAAAATGCACATTAACTTCTGAAATGTTTCCAATACTTCCCTATTCCCCTGGCATTTAGCGGTGTGCATAAATCAATGTTGGGGATACTAAAACATTTCTATATGTTGCTTATGACTTCCAGGCCAGTCAGTATAGAGGGACAGAGTGTATCCTGGCTGGGGCGCCCGCTCTGTCCTACCCATTATACCCATACAGAAATCAGCTGGCGTGGAATTTATTCTTAAGAGTGTCTGCACCAATTTACTGCAGCAAACATAACCAACAAAGAAATTACAAAGGAATTCAGAAAATGTAGTATTCCTAGAAGAGGGTACGTGGATGGTCTATGTTATTTTACCTTGTTAAATGGAGACTGGGATAACACTGTAATACAATACCCTGAGCCAGTAATACACTGTGTGTTCATGGAAAAACAGAGACCTGCTGCAAAGCCAACATTGCAAGCAGGATGTACAAATATGCCATTACAGACTTTACTATCCTCAGAGTGCCACGTTTCCCTTGTGTGTCACAAATAAAATACTGAATATACAGCCCTAAAGATCCGGATCTGGATAGCCGGACTAGGAAATTGAAAGGCTAACCGTGGCACACTAGATATTTCTCCACTTAAATTCCTGAGCCAGGCGTCATGGGAAATGTAGTTTAGAAACATGTAATTTGCCATGGCTGCCATCCCTGCTCTGGGAAGACTGACTGACCAGGGTACAAGACTGCCTGCGTTTTGTTAACGTAACACTCACTATTTCAGAAAGGTCAGTCTTGTTACCATGTATCTTACCAAACGGTTCCACAGATCACCACAGATCCAGGCTCTAGCAGCGATATTGAGCTAAATAAATGGTACAGTGATTTATACAAAGAATTACAGTGCATGTAATCTAGCTGGTATCAGGTTCCTCTCCTTTGCAGGAGCTCAGAAAAGACACATACACCGAGTGGTCAAGGTTTAAATGTCTTACCAGCAGTGAAATCCCCACTCAGATCAATAAACGCATGGGAGTGAGGTTTAGCCATCTTGTTTGTAGTGTTCAGTGTGGCTCTCGTGGATAAATCCCTGTAAAACAAAGAGCAGCATATATGAGAACACAGATGGCAGGCCTTTACTGAGCCCCTAAGGATACACAGGCAGAGAAGACTTTATAATATACATCAGCCCCAATATATAGTAAAAACCAAAGAAAAGAAAAACGTTACCTGCGCTTTCTCCTTAATCCCTATGTATATTTCGACAAATGGAGGTCATTTAGTTGCTCCAATGGCCATTGGAGGGAATGCCCGCCTGCCAACGTCAAGGCAGACCCCCCTAAGCGGGTCCTAACACTGACCCTTCAGCCTGCTTCCTTGAGCTTCTGGCAAAGATATCTCTAATGAGACAGAAAGGGGTATTTTTTATATACACACCCCTATACTTATTAACCCTTAATAGGGAACACATGGGATGGGTAGCAGCATTGTAACCAGGCTGTGTGATACAAAGTAAATACAAATACAAAAAGAGGAGTCCTGCGCTTAAGCAGCAAGGACTACAATACACATCAGCCCCAATATATAGTAAAAACCAAAGAAAAGAAAAACGTTACCTGCGCTTTCTCCTTAATCCCTATGTATATTTAGACAAATGGAGGTCATTTAGTTGCTCCAATGGCCATTGGAGGGAATGCCCGCCTGTAGTGTTGTAGTCCTTGCTGCTTAAGCGCAGGACTTCTCTTTTTGTATTTGTATTTACTTTGTATCACACAGCCTGGTTACAATGCTGCTACCCATCCCATGTGTTCCCTATTAAGGGTTAATAAGTATAGGGGTGTGTATATAAAAAATACCCCTTTCTGTCTCATTAGAGATATCTTTGCCAGAAGCTCAAGGAAGCAGGCTGAAGGGTCAGTGTTAGGACACGCTTAGGGGGGTCTGCCTTGACGTTGGCAGGCGGGCATCCCTCCAATGGCCATTGGAGCAACTAAATGACCTCCATTTGTCTAAATATACATAGGGATTAAGGAGAGAGCGCAGGTAACGTTTTTCTTTTCTAAGACTTTATAATATGCCTGGCTCAGGAAATCAAGGGAGTGTGGGTCTGCAAAACCACCATATAGAAACTTTCATTCACAGGAAGTTCATCCAAAAATGATTGGAGACAAGCAAGCATTAAATACAGAGATATTTTCTGATGGAATCCATTCAATTAATTACAAATGATGTGAAGTTATAAGAACACTATAGCCCAACATGCACTAATACACAGAACACATGAAAAGACGCTTCTCCTGAACACATTGTAAAATCACCGGCTGCAATCCACACAAGGACCGTTTACAATGCAAGTTATTCCCAAAAGTAGGAATGTCCATTCAAAGTAAGCTATTCACTAAACTCGGAATTTCAGCCAAATATTTAGGCTAAAACTGCCACGCGGTGACCAGAGCTGTGAGTTTGGTGAATAAACTCTTAAAAACAAAACAAAACAAAAACCTGAACTGCGGCTATTCTCCTAATCGGGTATATTTTTAGTTCTGTTATTTTGGAATTCACTACAAATTCCTGACAATATACACTGTTGTAACCGGCCATGCTGGACGTGCACTGGAAAAGTAGGGTAAAAAAAACGAGCTGGGATTTTTTCCAAACTGATTAATACGTTTTGTTTTTTTTATGTAAAAAACTGGTTTCCAATTGGCTATTTAATGAAAGAAAAAAAGAAAAAAGTCCAACTGCACAAATCAAAATAATGGTGTAAAAAATACCAAAAAACACAAAGCTTTTTTTTTTTTTACAGTTTATCAGTTGATAAATGTTATAAACCTCTTAACTATGGGAAAACTAGTCTTTTGCAGGTGTGTATAAAGCACATAAAACCGATGACTTATAAAATAAAAATAAAAATAAGTAATTTGGCAATGGCCTTGTTATTCAGATAATGGAATATACAGGATTAGAATTATTAATGTAAAGGAAGTTATATGGGAGGAAGCTCCTAGTATTACATTAGATCCTCGAAAGATACAGCAGGATATACGTGGCTGCAATGAAGTGCCCATTAACTACCTCATTCCAGCTAACGAGCGGCTAATGAAAAGTTACCCAGACAATGCACTTATGATAAGTCCCCTCTGGCAAAACATTCATGCAATACACCGCACTAGCGGGTTTGATTTATGCTCGCTCAAGGTAGGATTTCAGATTTCTGCTATGTAGGAAATGTCTCATCAATCTTGCAAATGCTCAAAGGGGTAAACATAGAAAAAAAAACAGCACAAAAAAACAACAAAAAACAGATGCCCTGGAGAGATACTATGAAAACCTCCCCCAATAGATGGAAAGGGGGAGACCATAGCCCGGAAAGATGGAACCAGTGAGAAACCATTGCCTGGAAAGGAGGAACCAGTGAGACAGTGAGAAACCATAGCCAGGGAAGAAGGAACCAGGGAGACAATGAGAAACCATAGCCCGGAAAGGAGGAACCAGGAAGACCATGAGAAACCATAGCCCAGCAAGATGGAACCAGGGAGACAGTGAGAAACCATAGCCCGGAAAGAAGGAACCAGTGAGACCATGAGAAACCATAGCCCGGAAAGAAGGAACCAGTGAGAAACCATAGCCCGGAAAGAAGGAACCAGTGAGACCATGAGAAACCATAGCCCGGAAAGAAGCAACAAGTGAGACAGTGAGAAGCCATAGCCCAGAAAGGAGGAACAAGTGAGACCATGAGAAACCATAGCCCGGAAAGAAGGAACCAGGGAGACAGTGAGAAACTATAGCCTGGAAAGAAGGAACCAGTGAGACAGTGAGAAGCCATAGCCCGGAAAGGAGGAACCAGTGAGACCATGAGAAACCATAGCCCAGAAAGGAGAAACCAGTGAGACCATGAGAAACCAGAGCCCGGAAAGGAGGAACCAGGAAGACCATGAGAAACCATAGCCCAGCAAGATGGAACCAGGGAGACAGTGAGAAACCATAGCCCGGAAAGAAGGAACCAGTGAGACCATGAGAAACCATAGCCCGGAAAGAAGGAACCAGTGAGAAACCATAGCCCGGAAAGAAGGAACCAGTGAGACCATGAGAAACCATAGCCCGGAAAGAAGCAACAAGTGAGACAGTGAGAAGCCATAGCCCGGAAAGGAGGAACAAGTGAGACCATGAGAAACCATAGCCCGGAAAGAAGGAACCAGGGAGACAGTGAGAAACTATAGCCTGGAAAGAAGGAACCAGTGAGACAGTGAGAAACCATAGCCCGGAAAGGAGGAACCAGTGAGACCATGAGAAACCATAGCCCGGAAAGGAGGAACCAGTGAGACCATGAGAAACCATAGCCCGGAAAGAAGGAACCAAGGAGACAGTGATAAACCATAGCCTGGGAAGAAGGAATCAGTGAGACAGTTAGAAACCATAGCCCGGGAAGATGGAACCAGGGAGACAGTGAGAAACCATAGCCCGGGAAGAAGGAAGCAGGGAGACAGTGAGAAACCATAGCCCGGGAAGATGGAACCAGTGAGACCATGAGAAACCATTGCTGGGAAAGGAGGAACCAGTGAGACAGTGAGAAACCATAGCCCAGAAAGGAGAAACCAGTGAGACCATGAGAAACCATAGCCCGGAAAGAAGGAACCAGTGAGACAGTGAGAAACCATAGCCCGGAAAGAAGGAACCAGTGAGACCATGAGAAACCATAGCCCGGAAAGAAGGAACCAGTGAGACCATGATAAACCATAGCCCAGAAAGAAGCAGCAAGTGAGACAGTGAGAAACCATAGCCCGGAAAGGAGGAACCAGTGAGACGATGAGAAACCATAGCCCGGAAAGAAGGAACCAGGGAGACAGTGAGAAACTATAGCCTGGAAAGAAGGAACCAGTGAGACAGTGAGAAACCATAGCCCGGAAAGGAGGAACCAGTGAGACCATGAGAAACCATAGCCCGGAAAGGAGGAACCAGTGAGACCATGAGAAACCATAGCCCGGAAAGAAGGAACCAAGGAGACAGTGATAAACCATAGCCTGGGAAGATGGAACCAGGTAGACAGTGAGAAACCATAGCCGGGGAGAAGGAACCAGGGAGACAGTGAGAAACCATAGCCCGGGAAGAAGGAACCAGGGAGACAGTGAGAATCCATAGCCCGGAAAGATGGAACCAGGGAGACAGTGAGAAACCATAGCCGGGAAGAAGGAACCAGGGAGACAGTGAGAAACCATAGCCCGGAAAGATGGAACCAGGGAGACAGTGAGAAACCATAGCCCGGGAAGAAGGAACCAGGGAGACAGTGAGAAACCATAGCCCGGAAAGATGGAACCAGGGAGACAGTGAGAAACCATAGCCCGGAAAGAAGAAACCAGGGAGACAGTGAGAAACCATAGCCCGGAAAGAAGGAACCAGGGAGACGGTGAGAAACCATAGCCCGGAAAGAAGGAACCAGGGAGACAGTGAGAAATCATAGCCCAGAAAGATGGAACCAGGGAGACAGTGAGAAGCCATAGCCCAGAAAGGAGGAACCAGTGAGACAGTGAGAAACCATAGCACGGAAAGGAAGAACCAGGGAGACAGTGAGAAACCATAGCCCGGAAAGATGGAACCAGGGAGATATTCTAGAGAGGGAATGGGTGGGAGACAGTGTATAACAATACTTCAGAGAGGAAATGGGGGGAAACAGTGTATGACAATACTCCAGAGAGGAAATGGAGGGGGGGAGACAGAATGACAATACTCCAGAGAGGGAATTGGGGGGGGGGGGGGGGAGGGGGAGAGACAGTGTATAACAATACTCCAGAGAGGGAATGGGGGGACACAGTGTATAATAACTCAGGAGAGTATTCCACATAAGGAGTTGAGACAGTAGATTGGTGTAGTAGTAGTTTGCATCCTGAATTATATAATGTACAGCAGGATAAAAAGGCTCAAGCAATGAATGAAGGACAGAGGATATGTTAGCAGGACATTTGGAAAGATACACAATGACTGAGCTCGATTTGATGCTGAACTCTATGGCTGTGATAAGAGGTCAGTACCTCCACAGTGGATACATTTGCCAAACTATGTCCGAATACCACTGCTAATTGTTTGTTACTGCAGGTCATCCGTGATTATTTCCTCAGTTTCATATCCAAGAAAATCCAATTTCACCTACAGCTGCAATCACTGGAGCCTTTTCTCACCCAGGAATCATTCAAATCGCTCATTTGGGAGCTCACAACCCATGCCAGCCACAATGAGCCCAGTCTTAACAACACTCTCCCTCTTCAATCAATAACGTCTCTGACTAGTAGGCTCATTGATCCGTCTCATTGCAATTCTAACGATGCTCCTCCGCAAAGCTGGGAAACCAGTTATCTCTGTCTTAAAGAATTCAATTTAAAATCCGAGATCTTCTATATAAAGTGGTTAAACTGTTGCCCTTTCCTGTCTATCAATCCCTGTATCCAAGTATTGCTAGACCTGCCCTCAGAGAGCTGCAATACATGGAGCACAGATATTCTATGGTACTACAGGGGGTGCTCTGGGTAACAGGGGTTGGAGGGCAAAGGTCGCAGGGGTGCTCAGGGTAATAAGGTTGGAGGTTAGGTGTGTTCCGGGTAACAGGGATGGAGGTTAAAGGTCAGCTGTGGTGCTTTGGGTAACAGGGATTGGAGGTTAAAGGTCAGCTGGGGTGCGTTGGGTAACAGATTAGATGTTAAAGGTCAGCAGGGGTGCTTTTGGGTAACGGAGTAGAGGTTAAAGGTCAGCAGGGGTGCTTTGGGTAACAGGGATTGGAGGTTAAAGGTCAGCAGGGGTGCTTTGGGTAACGGAGTAGAGGTTAAAGGTCAGCAGGGGTGCTTTGGGTAACAGGGATTGGAGGTTAAAGGTCAGCAGGGGTGCTTTGGGTAACAGGGATTGGAGGTTAAATTCAGCACGTGTGCTCTGAGCTCTAACAGGAGAGATTGGAGTTCTCTCTGAAATGGTTAGAATACTGATAATGAAGATCTATCACTCTCATAGTAAACCTTTCACTCCAAATGAAAACAAAGAGGGCCCTTCAACCTGCATGGTTTTCCAACTACATAAACAAATAAGGATGTGAACATAATATAAAATTGTGACACTAGTTTCCTTATTAATTGAAGTGGAATGTCTTAATGTTAAAGGAACACTCCAACCATAAACACAACAGCCCGAAGTAGTGGTTATGGTAGGAGTGCCCTCCCACAGTACATAGTGAAGCTTGGAGCCACAGGTTCCTGCACAGAGCAGAGTCCTGCCACGCAGGGCCAGCTCACTGGCTGAGGGTGTCTGCTGATTGCTCTCACTGCACCAACAGGCTGAACGCAATGCAGGAGGTTCCAGCTGAAGAGGAGCTGGCAGCACCCAGAGAACACAGGTCAGTGATCAAACCGTTCTTAAATGGTTTGACTACTTACTGTGAGGGTACTCCTGGTACCAGTACAGTGGTGATTGTGCTTGGAAATGTTCAGTTAAAGACCAGTGATTTCTATAGTTTAAACATCTGGAGTGCCAAGTTAGCAATCATTGGCACAGATTGTTTCAGCCTAAACAAACAGCAAAGGCCGAGGGAGAGTACGAGAGCTATGGTTTACTCATAAATGTTTATTTTACATTGAGAACAGAGATGCGTCTCCCTACGTCCTTCCACAGAGGGAACGATGCGCAGGGCAAGGAGAGTTGCCATGGAGATCTTATATGGATTGCCGGAATAAAGGAAACTGGAGGGCTTCAAACTGGTTTCTCTCCGCGAATTTGTTTTATGTGAATTTAGAACGAGTAAAACGGTCAAATGTGCCTAGGGGAGAAAAGACCTAAATTTCATGTAGTAAAATTAATTTACACTAATTAAATATAAAATAGCATTTTTAGAACTAGTTCCCTCTTTCCTGTAACAATCCCAGACCCAACAATGTCCTCAGTAAATAGATAAGAGAGGCCGGAGTGTAACGATGTGTGATATATACACCGATCAACGTATTGAGGAACCATTGCCGAGATGCTTCATGGATACAATGTGGGGCCATCAGTTACCCCCCTGGTTTTGTTTATTGCCCATGCTGAATGTGGAGAGTTTTTAAATATCGTGATCACCAGTACAAAGCTTTCCTGAGCAAGTGATGCCTTTACAATAATGCAGGAGTCAAAAAACAATATACCAACAATATTGCTGAACAGTCTAGAAAACGAGGTAATTTAAATAAAATATGCATTTTTTTCCCCACACATAATTTCTAAGCTGCAAAATGCACTCACCAATAAACTGCTTCTCAATTTCCAGGAATTCTAAAGTAAGGGTGATCTAAACAAACATGACAACCAACTTCTCTCTAATCTTCCATGTATATCTATGTGCGTTTCCTATGAGATTAAATTGTTGGTTCCACTATCTAATAAAATTTTCTACAATAAATGATTATTTAGATACTCGGTAACACTCGGCCATGTGATCGATGTATCGACTCTGGAGCAAACTGTGAACGGTTTCCTGACAGTGTTATGTAGAAAGATTTACGGGATCGACAATAATGAATTAGGAACAATTATACCTTCCAGGCTCGCTAGAACTGTTTGAAATCCTACAAAATGGTTCGTTATATAAATGACATGTCCAAGTTCAAAGAGGAAGAATGAGTATCCTTCCAAATACAGCACAAGCCCACCAGACAATATTAAAACATGAGGAGTGTATTATTGGATCCTGCTTTACATTTATTATATATCATTAAAGTAGAGATGTGACTCCAAAGCAATAATCTGCATTGAAATACAGCAATAGCTAAATAGAGCTCCCCCTTGGATGAAATACATTCCGTTGCACAATATCGGCACACATGGGGGCAATTGTAGAAATATAAACTTACGTTGGGCACAGCAGCCCTGAATGACTGGATGTGCCCAACATGAAACAGATACAAATAAGAGCAGACAGTATTTACTTTTATGCAGACTATTTGCAATGGCCTTCCGTGTAACGCAGCTTTTTATTATACGCAGCCATCTTTTCCCAGATCTATTGAATGGGCTTTATATCACAAGGCTATTGAAATATCATCCCATTACCTTAAAAAAAAATTAATGAAACATGTATAATTAATAAATAGAAAGAGGATAACCCTCTCCAATTCTATTTCTCCTGTCTCACGTTGGATCCTGAGGGTAACAGGTGTGTGCCAGAGTGAAAGATGCTGGCCCACAAGATGAACGAGGCGTGAAATCACATCTAGTAGAAAATATTCAATGTGACATTGAGACGTTAGTATCAGGACACACACTGCAATTTAACAAGGACTGTGAATTCTTACCCGCCATAGATTATAAGGGGTACAGTGCTTCCGCTGGGGACACCAAATATATCAGGAATCAGGTCTCCGTTAAAGCTGAAACACAACACAAGCTTCAGAAACACAAATCAAACATGACTGATACAGAAAAGTTTTCAAATAAAAAAAATCATTCTAAAAATGTGAGAATAAGAGAACAGAGATTTGTGTGAATTCTAATGGGTTCAAATGCCAATGACTACAAAGGGTTAAACTGTTTTGGAAGACGATACTTACTCCATAATTAGTGGTTCATCTGAATAAGTTACATTTAATGACGTCTTGTAATTAATATCTGGGGGGAAACAAAGACAGTATTTCACAATAATAAAAAATAATGGTGCAATCTCTAACACAAAGTATGATCTATTTTGTCATAATTTCCTTTTCTGCTCGCTCACTATAAAATAATGTCTAAATACGATTAAAAGTGACACATTGGCGATTATTCCTCCAGTGCAAATAGCGTCAGATACAGAAAGGTGGCAAACTGCAGCGCAAAATCATTGACAGTCAGACGACACTGTTTTTACACAGTTAGGTGTTTTTGCCTGTATTCATTTTACACACAAATGGTGTCACAGTAACACCACGTTTCTCAAGCAAACACTTTTCTGTAAAACGTTCACAGAACTCACAAACCTGCACTAGAGTGTACACATCGTGATCAATCTCTATCACCCGATTTATAGTCTTATGCACATCCCAGTAAATGATCCTGAAATCTTACACTATTTATATCAAGGTTACCCTCCCAGTAAGTGCAATTATGGCTATTCCAGGTATCTACTACCCTTTCTATATCGCTGTTACTGCTCCCTATGGAAGGCTATTCCTGGTATCTACTACCCTTTCTATATAACCGTGACTGCTCCCAGTGGAAGGCTATTCCAGGTATCTACTACCCTTTCTATATCACGGTTACCGCTCCCACTGGAAGGCTATTCCCGGTATCTACTACCCTTTCTATATCACTGTTACTGCTCCCACTGGAAGGCAATTCCAGGTATCTACTACCCTTTCTATATCACGGTTACCGCTCCCACTGGAAGGCTATTCCAGGCATCTACTACCCTTTCTATATCACTGTTACTACTCCCACTGGAAGGCTATTCCAGGTATCTACTACCCTTTCTACATCAATGTTAACCAATAGAAAAGAAACATAGCACAACAAGCAAAGAAATATAAACTCAATATATTCTTCGGTCTCAAACTTCCAAACTACAAAGTCAATTTGTGCTTATTGAATTTCTGCCTAAAATCCTGCTGCTTTAGATCAAACAGACTCAGGGAAATCTGATTATGTTCAGTTTATCAGTTAATGCATAGATAAGGCTGAGATTGATTGTAATGGAGCTCTACCTGATCTAAACAACCAGCCCAAGGTCCACAAAACCAGCCCAGTGATTACTGATTGGGGTCAGAGATTATGAGACGGCTCACCCAGGGTTTGGTTTTTTGCCCAGTAAATAACGGCTGACAGCGGGGACTCTGTGCCGGCATGACCCTTAGGGACGGTGGTCAGAAGCACGTCCATCTGAGAGTCGCCATTGTAATCCCCTGGGACAACGCTGGTTATCACCACATCATCCCTAAAACGAAAAGGGGAGACATTTCAATCACAGCTGGAGTTGGGCAGAGGAGGAGTTATCTAGCATTTTAAACCCAAAAGACCCGTGAAGGCAGTCTGTCCCGCAATCCGTTAAAGACCATTCTTTATTCTACAAACAACTTTGTAGCCGCTTTCAATAAGAAATATATGGAGATACTTACCCCAAGGGAAGACGTACTTTAGGGCTAAAGTAAGGGGTGGCCTTTAGGTCTGCCAAAAATATCTTCAACTCATTTCCTAAATGGAGAAAACAGAAACATATATGAATAATAGGCATAATATATAATCAGCGGCAAACATGGTGTGAAATCCCCAAATTCTCCAAACTGCTGAGAGGGAGCTCTTTGAAATATCATCAGTCTCAGCCAGCCTACGTACTGCAGACTAGGTATCAACTTGGGGTTTCAGACCACTCATATTTAAAAAAAAACAAACTTTAATCAGTTTGGACAATCACTCAATGATTAGCATGGCTACGCAGGAAACTCACACAGAGGTGTGTTAAGCTGTAGGCGTACTTCTTATAGTGTAGATAGTCCCGTATGTAAATATTTGCTCAGTAAAGCAAAGAACGTTACCTGTATGTACACATTGAAACCTGGCTGGGTAACATTTCATAAGGTGAGGCATGCATTTCTAAAGTCCTTCTTCTATCCTATTATGCCATAGTATCAAGTAATGTGTGGCTCTGGGTGACACTGAACCACCACAACTACTACAGCCTATTGTTACAGCGTATTGTAGTTGCTATGGTCAGCTATGGCTGCCGTCGCTCTAGATTTTGTCTAAACATTTTTTGGGGGGAGTGGGGGAGGTCATGGTCATGGTCACTCGGATTGGTCTGCGGCTACGCAGCCCCATACGCAGCAAACTGCGATGCACTGCATGTTCTGACACCTTTCTTTCATGACCAGTATTAAGGTTTTCAGCAATTTGAGTTACAGTAGCTCTTCTGTGTGATCAGACCAGGATGGACTAGCTTTCACTTCCCAGAACCATAAATGAGCCTTGGGCGCCCATGACCCTGATGCTGGTTCACCTGATGTCCTTCCTTGCTCCAGTTTTGGTAAGTAATAAGCACTGCATACCGGGAACACCCCACAAGACTTGCTATTTGGAGATGCTCTGGCCCAGTTGTCTAGCCGTCACTATTTTGCCCTTGTCAAAGATCTTTAGGCTTGCCCATATATGCTGCTTCCAACACATGAAATTCAATAAGGGACTGTTCACTTGTTGCCTAATATATGCCACCCCCTGACAGGTGTCATTGTAACGATATAATCAATGTTACTCAGTTCACCGGTCAGTGATTTTAATGTTATGGTTAGTGTATAGTACATGATGCAAGGCTCAAAATGTCCACTTTACACTAGATATTGGCAAGTGAAAATGTAGCCTTCACAAGTAGAACATCACCCCTGGTGAGTGTGCCATGCACTCTCCAGGCTTTCAGTGGCAAGTAACTTTTAAAGTCTGATTAGAAGAGTGAGAAAAACAGTCTCAGTCCACATGTGGACTAGGCCATTTCTGACATGACCCGTTCATGTATGAGGTTGTACAGTCCATTTCTGACATGACCCGTCCATGTATGAGGTTGTACAGTTCATTTCTGACATGACCCGTCCATGTATGAGGTTGTACAGTTCATTTCTGACATGACCCGTCCATGTATGAGGTTGTACAGTCCATTTCTGACATGACCCGTCCATGTATGAGGTTGTACAGTCCATTTCTGACATGACCCATCCATGTATGAGGTTGTACAGTCCATTTTTGACATGACCCGTCCATATATGAGGTTGTACAGTCCATTTCTGACATGACCCGTCCATATATAAGGTTGTACAGTCCATTTCTGACATGACCCGTCCATGTATGAAGTTGTACAGTCCATTTCTGACATGACCCCGTCCATATATGAGGTTGTACAGTCCATTTCGGACATGACCCGTCCATGTATGAGGTTGTACAGTCCATTTCTGACATTACCTGTTCAGTCAGTTTCTGACATCATTACTGTCAGTGGTTAACTATGCTATTCTACCAATCTACTTCCCTATACTTCCCTTACCTTTTGTGTCACCATACCCCACTCCCTCTAGCATGTAAAGCTCATTGAGCAGGCCCTCAATCCCTCTGTTACAGTGTCACCATACCCCACTCCCTCTAGCATGTAAAGCTCATTGAGCAGGCCCTCAATCCCTCTGTTACAGTGTCACTATACCCCACTCCCTCTAGCATGTAAAGCTCATTGAGCAGGCCCTCAATCCCTCTGTTACTGTGTCACTATACCCCACTCCCTCTAACATGTAAGCTCACGGAGCAGGCCCTCAATCCCTCTGTTACTGTCACTATACCCCACTCCCTCTAACATGTAAGCTCACGGAGCAGGCCCTCAATCCCTCTGTTACTGTGTGTCAAACTTGTCTGGTTACAATTACGTTTGTTAGTCCACCCATTGTACATCGCTACGGAATTTGTTGGCGCTATATAAATATAATAATAATGATGATATGGGTGTTTGGTATATCAAGGGTTGTAAAAATTAAATAAATCAAATGATACATATCTATACATTTTAAAATCAGACTTCACCCACCCGCCACTCGGTACCTCCAATTTAACGTGAAGGGCCAAGAACAGTAACAGATTGCACATTTCATGTGTTTAACTCTTACTTGCTTTCATAACAGATTATTCAATATAAATCTGCAAATTTTAGTGATTAACTGCTGCCAATTCTATAGTTACAGAACTATAAATTAACTTTAACAAAGCAAATGAATATGTCATCCAAACAGGAAACACACTACAGGCTGACAATTAGATGATTGCTTTTGAATTGTAGTATTATTAAATAAAAGTGAAATGTAAAAAAAAAATGATAAAGATTTCATTCATTTTGACGCCAGTCACATAATTGGTTTTCCACATTATTTACGCTTGGCTTGGATTTAATCCCCATTCCATTTCAATAAAATTAACCCACATTAGACCCTTCTCCTGCCATTAGCTATGAATAGTAAACAGTGATAATTCAAGGTAACGGCAGCATGTGACCAGACCATGTCTCTAGAACGCTAAATTCTGACCCCAAAGATGGTTTGAAAACAGCACATCCTATCCACCTGGCCATGGATAGCTGCAATACATGGACATTGTTGAAGGAACACAACTAAATAGGAACCAAGTAAAAAAATCACTACTATACGAGTAGGATGAGGTGGTACAGTCCACATCTGACATCACTGATATCTGCTAAGGAGAAGGTGGTACAGTCCACTTTTGACAACACGTATGCATGTTATAAGAGGTGGTACAGTCCATATTTGTCATCACTACTGTCCACGTAGGTGAAGGTGGTACAGGCCAAGTGTGACATCACTACTGTAGGATTAGAAGAATCTGATGACATAACGACTAATTAGATATAACCTGAGCAGTAAATCAGACCTTACTTATATAAATAATAAAATAATGATTATATCTTCAACATTGGAGAGTCATGGAACATTCCCACACACTGCAGACCTTCCCACAGCGTCATTAGACACCTATAAACTGCTATTCCAGTGAGCCGGGGAGATGGAGGGTGTCTGCACGGAATACATTCCCTCGCACTGTGATGACACCCAAAATGCACGGCGCAGCACATTATATAGATTGTAAATGATTCTCATTTTACGCTCACCGCATCGCTCCATGAAATGAATTAGGTTTGAAGAGTTGATGAGGCTTTAAATATAATAAACATTGTAAGGTCAGCAGAAACATAATGAAATGCTTTATAGTCCTTGAGGTATAGACAAAGGTTCCTCGTTCCCGGCTGCCGTCAAACACAGTTTAAATCCCAGGGGAACAAATTCAGATGTAGGATGATTTTCTAGTATGAATAAAACATTTATAGACTAAAGGAAGCACCACTTTTTGAGTTTCCAAAAGAAACCCATTTTAAAACATTGATGTACAAGGTGCTATGATAGCGCTATATACAAACATGACACCCCATAACAGAGCGCCTGCGCACATTAAGCCGTTCTGCTGGCAGTGTGGCGAGGGTTCAGGTAAAGAAATATTTGGTCAGTATTTCGGGTGTGAAGTGAAGTGGTGACACGCATTCTCCGTATAGTGCAGTCATTTGAAAACTCATTGCTATCACTCAGCCACGGAAACTAGAGACGGGGCGACAGCGCGTTACGCCGCAGACATGGCGGGAAATTACCCACAGCCATCCACACCTTAAAACGTCACTGTCACTTCGCACGGTGTGGTTTTAAACCAGTCAAATTTCTTTCCTCTTTCTTCTTTTCTTTTTACAATTTCCCCTTATTTATTAGTTATAAATAAGATATAGCAGGGACTACTTTTTTCTCACGGAAATTGTGATCGCGGATGATGGATGTGGTCTCGATGGAGGCAAAGTTCTATTTCAGTTGCCAATCAAATTTACCCACAATCCATTAAGAGAAAACGATCCCACGGAAGGCACACTGCAGACGTCGTGGACAGAGGAGAACGAAATGGCGACACCCAGGTATTAAAATCCAGAATAAAGAAGAAAAGATAACAAATAGAGGGAAGTATAATCATCAAGGTACAGGGAAAGATGAAATAAAAAATATAAAAACATTACAGCTTGACAAATATTACAGTGTACATAACTACAGGTGATACTCGAAAAATTAGAATATCGTGCAAAAGTTCATTTATTTCAGTAATGCAACGTAAAAGGTGAAACTTTATAATATATGATAATATATGAGATACACGCATTACATGCAGAGCAAGATAGTTCACGCCGTGATTTGTCATAAGTGCAATGATTATGGCTTACAGCTCATGAAAACCCCAAAATCCACAATCTCAGTAAATTAGAATATTGTGAAAAGGTGCAATATTCTAGGCTCACAGTGTCCCACTCTAATCATCTAAGTAAGCCATAACACCTGCAAAGGGTTTCTGAGCCTTTAAATGGTCTCTCAGTCTGGTTCACTAGGAATCACAGTCATGGGGAAGACTGCTGACCTGACAGTTGTGCAGAAAACCACCATTGACACCCTCCATAACGAAGAAAAGCCTCAAAAGGTCATTGCGAAGGAAGTTGGATGTTCCCAAAGTGCTGTATCAAAGCACATTAATAGAAAATTATGTGGAAGGAAAAAGTGTTGAAGAAAAAGGTGCACAAGTTGCAGGGATGACCGCAGCCTGGAGAGGATTATCAGGAAAAGGCCATTAAAAAGTGTTGGGGACTTTCACAAGGAGTGGACTGAGGCTGGAGTCAGTGCAACAAGAGCCACCACACACAGACGGATCCTGGACATGGGCTTCAGATGTTATATTCCTCTTGTCAAGCCGCTCCTGAACAACAAAACAACATCAGAAGTGTCTTACCTGGGCCAAAGAAAAACAGACCTGGTCTGTTGCTCAGTGGTCCAAAGTCCTCTTTTCTGATGAGAGCAACTTTTGCATCTCATTTGGAAACCAAGGACCCAGAGTCTGGAGGAAGAATGGACACACTGCAAGATGCTTGAAGTCCAGTGTGAAGTTTCCACAGTCTGTGTTGATTTGGGGAGCCATGTCATCTGCTGGTGTTGGTCCACTGTACTTCATTAAGTCCAGGGTCAACACAGCCGTCTACCAGGAGATTTTGGAGCACTTCATGCTTCCTTCCAAAGACGAGCTTTATGGAGATGCTGACATCATTTTCTAGCTGGACTTGGCACCTGCCCACACTGCCAAAAGCACCAAAGCCTGGTTCAATGACCGTGGGATTACTGTGCTTGATTTGCCAGCAAACTCGCCTTACCTGAAACCCAGAGAGAAACTATGGGGCATTGCCAAGAGAAAGATGAGAGACGTGAGACCGAACAATGCAGAAGAGCTGAAGGCCGCTATTGAAGCATCCTGATCTTCCATAACACCTCAGCAGTGCCACAGGCTGATAGCTTCCATGCCACGTCGCATTGAGGCAGTAATTGCTGCAAAAAGGGCCCAAACTAAGTACTGAGTCCATATGCATGCTTATACTTTTCAGAGGTCTGATATTGTTCTATGTACATTCCTTGTTTTATTGATTGCATGTAATATTCTAATTTACTGAGATTGCGGATATATTCCCCCCCACCCTGTCACACTGTGTTATCCCCCCTCCGTGTCACACAGTGTTATATCCCCCCCCCCTGTCACACAGTGTTATATCCCCCCCGTGTCACACAGTGTTATATCCCCCCCGTGTCACACAGTGTTATAAACCCCCCGTGTCACACAGTGTTATATCCCCCCGTGTCACACAGTGTTATATCTCCCCCGTGTCACACAGTGTTATATCCCCCCCGTGTCACACAGTGTTATATCCCCCCCCGTGTCACACAGTGTTATATCCCCCCCGTGTCACACAGTGTTATATCCCCCCCCCTGTCACACAGTGTTATATCCCCCCCGTGTCACACAGTGTTATATCCCCCCCGTGTCACACAGTGTTATATCCCCCCCGTGTCACACAGTGTTATATCCCCCCCCGTGTCACACAGTGTTATATCCCCCCCGTGTCACACAGTGTTATATCCCCCCCCCTGTCACACAGTGTTATATCCCCCCGTGTCACACAGTGTTATATCCCCCCCGTGTCACACAGTGTTATATCCCCCCCGTGTCACACAGTGTTATATCCCCCCCCCTGTCACACAGTGTTATATCCCCCCGTGTCACACAGTGTTATATCCCCCCCGTCACACAGTGTTATATCCCCCCCGTGTCACACAGTGTTATATCCCCCCCCGTGTCACACAGTGTTATATCTCCCCCCTGTCACACAGTGTTATATCCCCCCGTCACACAGTGTTATTTCCCCCCCCCCCCCGTTACACATTGTTATATCCTCCCCCCCCAGGGGCCCCTCTCACCCAGGCTGACGATGAAGATGTCGGTCAGTTTGTCGGAGTTGAAGTCCCCGAAAGCCGCCATTTTACCGGCCGAGCCCGGTCCCAGGATCTCCCCGGTGACATTTTTCAGGGACCCCCGGGCCCCGCTCACCGCGACCACCAGCACCAGCACTGCCCCCAGGAGCGACATCACCGGCTCCGCTCTCACTTCCGGGTCTGCGGCCGCGCGACACCTTCATTTACGGCAGGCAGTGCCCCAGCTCGCGTTACGGCCGCTCCCCCCCCCCCCTCACACACACACATTGCTTTACGGCCGACTCGGTCACTGACAGCGAGTGCGGGACACGGGGTGCGGGCTCCGGCCGGGATGGCTCAGGTTTTGGCTGATGTGAGCTGGAAGGTGCTGGAACGCAGAGCTCGCTCTAAACGAACAGGTCTGGAAACAACCACCACCACCACCCTCTGTATAACACTACCTCCCTCTGTATAACACTACCTCCCTCTGTATAACACTACCTCCCTCTGTATAACACTACCTCCCTCTGTATAACACTACCTCCCTCTGTATAACACTACCTCCCTCTGTATAACACCACCTCCCTCTGTATAACACCACCTCCCTCTGTATAACACCACCTCCCTCTGTATAACACCACCTCCCTCTGTATAACACCACCTCCCTCTGTATAACACCACCTCCCTCTGTATAACACCACCTCCCTCTGTATAACACTACCTCCCTCTGTATAACACTACCTCCCTCTGTATAACACTACCTCCCTCTGTATAACACTACCTCCCTCTGTATAACACTACCTCCCTCTGTATAACACTACCTCCCTCTGTATAACACCACCTCCCTCTGTATAACACCACCTCCCTCTGTATAACACCACCTCCCTCTGTATAACACCACCTCCCTCTGTATAACACCACCTCCCTCTGTATAACACCACCTCCCTCTGTATAACACCACCTCCCTCTGTATAACACCACCTCCCTCTGTATAACACTACCTCCCTCTGTATAACACTACCTCCCTCTGTATAACACTACCTCCCTCTGTATAACACTACCTCCCTCTGTATAACACTACCACCCTCTGTATAACACTACCTCCCTCTGTATAACACTACCTCCCTCTGTATAACACTACCTCCCTCTGTATAACACTACCTCCCTCTGTATAACACTACCTCCCTCTGTATAACACTACCTCCCTCTGTATAACACTACCTCCCTCTGTATAACACTACCACCCTCTGTATAACACTACCTCCCTCTGTATAACACTACCTCCCTCTGTATAACACTACCTCCCTCTGTATAACACTACCTCCCTCTGTATAACACTACCCCCTCTGTATAACACCACCTCCCTCTGTATAACACCACCTCCCTCTGTATAACACCACCTCCCTCTGTATAACACCACCACCCTCTGTATAACACCACCTCCCTCTGTATAACACCACCTCCCTCTGTATAACACCACCTCCCTCTGTATAACACCACCTCCCTCTGTATAACACCACCTCCCTCTGTATAACACCACCTCCCTCTGTATAACACCACCTCCCTCTGTATAACACCACCTCCCTCTGTATAACACCACCTCCCTCTGTATAACACCACCTCCCTCTGTATAACACCACCTCCCTCTGTATAACACTACCACCCTCTGTATAACACTACCACCCTCTGTATAACACTACCTCCCTCTGTATAACACTACCTCCCTCTGTATAACACTACCACCCTCTGTATAACACTACCTCCCTCTGTATAACACCACCTCCCTCTGTATAACACCACCTCCCTCTGTATAACACCACCTCCGTCTGTATAACACCACCTCCGTCTGTATAACACCACCTCCGTCTGTATAACACCACCTCCGTCTGTATAACACCACCTCCGTCTGTATAACACCACCTCCGTCTGTATAACACCACCTCCCTCTGTATAACACCACCTCCCTCTGTATAACACCACCTCCCTCTGTATAACACCACCTCCCTCTGTATAACACCACCTCCCTCTGTATAACACCACCTACCTCTCTTTATAGAACACCACCTACTTCCCTCTGTATAACACCACCTACCTCTATCACATTATCTACCTTATGTAACACTACCTACATCTATCGGTATAACATCACATACTCTACCCCTGTATATCAACCTCTCCTGGCATGGGTATGATTGCATTCTGATTGCCCGTTCACTGCCTGCAGGGTGGGTATTCCAGCATCCTATTACCCCTACTGCCTTATACCCTTTTGCATCAGTAATCCCTGTATAACTTTCTTTACTGCCTTATTACTAGTCCTCTCTGCTGGCTAATCCCTGTAATTAGGGTGACCTCCTTCACTGCCTGTGTGAACTCCTTTAGCTTTATAACCGTTTCCTCTCTCAGTATTAATAGCACTGCCTTTGTATGAGTAAGCAAAGTAGTCTTCTCTCTGTGTAACTAACGATACCCCCTACATACCCCCTTTAGCATTGATAACCCATGACATTTGTAGGACTACTCATCCCTTTTATCTGTGCCATTTACAGACAGCAATGCAATATGGGAGATGTAGTCCTTCAACAGTTTGGGTGGGATTTTGAGCGCTCCCCCACCCCCACAGTATAACACATTCCCCACGCTGACCCCAGTTTCCCCTGCCTAGTGCTATTTCTGTATAAACACCCCAGCATGCCAGCTCAGTATGCGCAACCTGCATCTCACGGGCAGACGTCTGAGTGCCAACATGAGGGCCTCGCTGGTGTTCTAACCGTTAATTCATTATACACTGCCTGCTGTTTTTTTGTGCTTGTTTTAGAAGGTGTGATTTTATGTAATAAAGATTTATGTTTACACAGTCAGACAGGAGGTTGCAATGCATTGAGTCCTTTTCACAGTGTTAAATCCATGCCTTGCAAGATGTGGACTCTGACAATTCTATTGGAACCACAGCTAGATCATGGTCTGACTTTAAACCTCGTCACGGTCTACAGCAATGCCCTGGGCTTGGTATTCGTACAGCGATGCCCTGAGCTTGGTATTCGTACAGCGATGCCCTGAGCTTGGTATTCGTACAGCGATGCCCTGGGCTTGGTATTCGTACAGCAATGCCCTGGGCTTGGTATTCGTACAGCGATGCCCTGGGCTTGGTATTCGTACAGCAATGCCCAGAGCTTGGTACTCATACAGCGATGCCCAGAGCTTGGTATTCGTACAGCGATGCCCAGAGCTTGGTATTCGTACAGCGATGCCCAGAGCTTGGTATTCGTACAGCGATGCCCAGAGCTTGGTATTCGTACAGCGATGCCCAGAGCTTGGTATTCGTACAGCGATGCCCGGGGCTTGGTACTCGCACAGCGATGCCCAGAGCTTGGTACTCGTACAGCAATGCCCAGAGCTTGGTATTCGTACAGCAATGCCCAGAGCTTGGTATTCGTACAGCAATGCCCAGAGCTTGGTATTCGTACAGCGATGCCCAGAGCTTGGTATTCGTACAGCGATGCCCTGGGCTTGGTACTCGTACAGCAATGCCCAGAGCTTGGTATTCGTACAGCGATGCCCAGAGCTTGGTATTCGTACAGCAATGCCCAGAGCTTGGTATTCGTACAGCAATGCCCAGAGCTTGGTATTCGTACAGCAATGCCCAGAGCTTGGTATTCGTACAGCGATGCCCAGAGCTTGGTATTCGTACAGCGATGCCCTGGGCTTGGTACTCGTACAGCAATGCCCAGAGCTTGGTATTCGTACAGCGATGCCCTGGGCTTGGTACTCGTACAGCAATGCCCAGAGCTTGGTATTCGTACAGCGATGCCCAGAGCTTGGTATTCGTACAGCGATGCCCAGAGCTTGGTATTCGTACAGCGATGCCCTGGGCTTGGTATTCGTACAGCGATGCCCTGGGCTTGGTACTCGTACTTGGTAGGTTTGGTAGGTTATTGGTACTCGTACAGCAATGCCTGGGGCTTGGTACTCGCACAGCGATGCCCTGGGCTTGGTATTCGTAAAGCGATGCCCAGAGCTTGGTACTCGTACAGCAATGCCTGGGGCTTGGTACTCGCACAGCGATGCCCTGGGCTTGGTACTCGCACAGCGATGCCCTGGGCTTTCTACTCGTACTTGGTAGGTTTGGTAGGTTATTGGTACTCGTACAGCAATGCCCTGGGCTTGGTACTCGCACAGCGATGCCCTGGGCTTTCTACTCGTACTTGGTAGGTTATTGGTACTCGTACAGCAATGCAAAATTTAGACCAAATACCAGTTTTAGATAATCATTCCAAATGGATTAATTTGTTTTCTTTCTAATTCACTGTTCCATGCAAGTACTGCCTTTCATTTTGACCATTTCAATTCCAGTTGGTATCCTTTGGTAAGATTTATGTGCATATTAATTTCTTAGTTTAATGTTTGATTTGTAAAAATCTTTCTTTTTCTTTTTTTCCTCCAAAATAACGTTTTCGTGCATTCTTCATATGTCAACATCCAGGCATGAAATTTTAGCAACCATTGCAATTGCATTTTTCTAATTGAAAATTAAACTTAAATTTGTTTTAAAAAAACTGGCTCCTAACTTTTTTTTAAATCTGGATCCTAGATTTAAAACAGATTTGTCAAGCCCTGACTGGGTGTCCCTTTAATTTGGCATTTCGCACAAGGAAAATAATTAGAATCTGTGGTATATAAAGCTCTGTTTATTGCCCTTTTTTTATGAGCATGCACATTTAAACCAGGTCTCAAAATTTCCACTAGCAATTTTCCAAATTGGATAATATTGCTTTCCAATCCTTCAGTCCTGAATACATTGTCTTTTCTCTCTGCCCTGATACCAACAACAAAGATACAAAGGGCTGGATTTAACTCTTTTTAAATAGGGCTAGTGCAGGGGTAGGCAACCTACGGCACTAGTGCCATTCACGGCACTCAAGACGTCTTTGCACGGCACTCAAGGCTGCTAGAGCCAAACAGGGTCTGGCCTATCAGGAGTCCCAGTATCAGATATCTGCTAATACGAAGAGATGGTGAAGGACAATCCTCAATTTATGCATTGCAGCATGTAGAGGAAGTGATTTCAGATCACTTCCTCCCAGCACTTGTGAATGGGAATCCATACTGCAGTAGAGCAGCCTGCAGTTGCTGTTGCAGCTCCTGTCCTTGACCTGTACCTGGCCGGCAGGGTCCCCACTAGAACCCAGGGAAGCCACCCACAGTGCTAGATATCCACAGAAATGCAGAATAACCAAACTCTCATCCAAATAATATGAACAGCCCACACACAAACATACACATAATCCGCACAAACGCAACACCACTAAAAATCCACATGCATGCACACAACCCCACATGCAGCCTCTCACGTGCAATACCCCAAACAGCCCACACACACTACCAAACACACAATGTGACATATCCATCCACAAGCAACCCCCATACACAGCCCACATTCATATGTATCATACACAATACCATAAACTACGCATGAACATATACAATCTAATAACTCATATACTCACAAATACAACGATACAAAGCAATTACAGTAAAAATAACACAAACAGAATACGGCAGCATACACACCTCAATTTAAAAAAATAGGACTGGCACGCTACGGGACATCACCATCCTATATCGGCACAGTGCTGCTAAAAGGTTGCCTACCCCTGGGCTAGTGTATTTAAAGTGATAACCATTCAGAATGTACATATTATTAGTGCTTGATAGCAGTCTACTAAATAAACACCTCGATTTCAGGTCCACTCTATAATTTTACATACTTATGAATTATATATTATTTGATGTTAGATGAGAATCGTGGGAAATGTATTTCAGACCAGTGTTAATTTTGGCAGTAAATATTAATTTAAAATGGTAATATTTGGAGCACTTATTTAGTAGGTGAAAAAAGTCTAATTAGAGCTAATAACTTAAATTACTGCTTCAAACACTCTAGGTGTGGTACCCTTCAAACACACAATGCAGTGAACAAGGAAAAAGAGGATTAAAAGTGGAGCAATTTGTTGAAAAGTGACAATTTAGGCAATCTCCCCCTGAATCTCTACAAGTGTAGAAAGGTTTAACCCCTTAAGGACACATGACGTGTGTGACACGTCATGATTCCCTTTTATTCCAGAAGTTTGGTCCTTAAGGGGTTAAGTAAAACAAAAAGCAATACTTAGTCTCCAGGGAAGAGTCTTCCATACAAAGATCGCTCAAAGCATGTTGGAAAAAAAACATAAAAAGAGCAAATAATAGTGCAGATTGTATTAAAGGACCACTCTAGGCACCCAGACCACTTCAGCTTAATGAAGTGGTCTGGGTGCCAGGTCCAGCTAGGGTTAACTATTTTTTTTATAAACATAGCAGTTTCAGAGAAACTGCTATGTTTATCAATTAGTTAAGCCTTCCCCCTATGTCCTCTAGTGGCTGTCTCATTGACAGCCGCTAGAGGCGCTTGCCTGATTCTCACTGTGAAAATCACAGTGAGAGCACGCAAGCGTCCATAGGAAAGCATTGTAAATGCTTTCCTATGCGACCGGCTGAATGCGGGGAGGAACGGAGGCGGAGAGGAGGAGGATTGCTCCCCGCCCGGCGCTGGAAAAAGGTAAGTTTTAACCCTTTTCCCCTTTCCAGAGCCGGGCGGGAGGGGGTCCCTGAGGGTGGGGGCACCCTCAGGGCACTCTAGTGCGAGGAAAACGAGTATGCTTTCCTGGCACTAGAGTGGTCCTTTAAATGTATTCCCAGATATTATACCCCAAACATAGAGGGCTAAGGAAACACCATAAAGCAGTGTCTTAATTCTAACAAACTTTAGGTAAAGGATTTATTATCACAGATATTTAAAATATGCAATACAAATACATGGAAGCAGCTTTACAAAAACACACATAGCTAGAACTGCTAACAAACTGACTCTCACACAAAAGAGTTACTTCCACCGTTACTCACTGCCAGGCTCGTAATCAATAAAGTGCTGGGGCGGCTGTCCTCAGAGGATGTGGCTGGAGCCGAAGTGCAGGCTTCCCGAGCTGGAATCCAGCGTGTTTGTGCGAGGTACAGTTTGCCCCCTGGTGCCAACGTCTACGCGTTTCTCCGGACACCAGGCTTCCTCAGGACGCTTTGTGTGAGAGTCAGTTTGTTAGCAGTTCTAGCTATGTGTGTTTTTGTAAAGCTGCTTCCATGTATTTGTATTGCATATTTTAAATATCTGTGATAATAAATCCTTTACCTAAAGTTTGTTAGAATTAAGACACTGCTTTATGGTGTTTCCTTAGCCCTCTATGTTTGGGGTACAATATCTGGGAATACATTTAATGCAATCTGCACTATTCTTTGCTCTTTTTATGTTTTTTCCCTACATGCTTTGAGAGCTCTTTGTATGGAAGACTCTTCCCTGGAGACTAAGTATTGCTTTTTGTTTTACTTAAACCTTTCTACACCTGTAGAGATTCAGGGGGAGATTGCAGCAAATATTAATTTAGTTTTAGTCATAGTCTTTTAACTAAAATGCTGTTTTAGTCATCGGAATCGCTTTAGTCGACTAAAATCATCTGACTAAAATTATCAGTCAACAAAATGGTTCAGATATCTGCAGTGCCAAGAATAGCCATTGCATATATGTATATAAAGAACAATGCACTAAAATTGTCACATTCATTTTTTTTTTTTTTTTTAGCTGTAGAGCAATCAGCAGGAACATTCCGTTGGTTTCCATGGTGATTGTTTAAGCTGTAGAGCAATCAGCAGGAACATTCCATCGGTTTCCATGGTGATTGTTTCAGTTGTAGAGCAATCAGCAGGAACATTCCGTTGGTTTCCATGGAAATTGTCCATGCTGCTTGCTTTACAGCTGATATATTCCATTGGTTTCCATGGTGATTGTTTCAGCTGTAGAGCAATCAGCAGGAACATTCCATTGGTTTCCATGGTGATTGTTTCAGCTGTAGAGCAATCAGCAGGAACATTCCATCGGTTTCCATGGTGATTGTTTCAGCTGTAGAGCAATCAGCAGGAACATTCCATTGGTTTCCATGGTGATTGTTTCAGTTGTAGAGCAATTAGCAGTAATATTCCATTGGTTTCCATGGTGATTGTTTCAGCTGTAGAGCAATCAGCAGGAACATTCCATTGGTTTCCACGGTGATTGTTTCAGCTGTAGAGCAATCAGCTGGAACATTCTCTTGGTTTCCATGGTGACTTCTCCAGTTTCTAAACGTTGCTCCGTAATTGCTTTTTATACAATGATCTCATATTTGTCCTAGCTGGAGGTGAAAGAGGGCTGAGGGAATTTGTTGTAAAAATACTTTGTATATCTTCTTTCTCGGTTTTAATGATTCTGGTTTGTAAATGAAATTCGAAATCCCTGTGTGTATGGAACTGACTAACTAACAAATTCTCTATTTCTTTGGGAGCTGTTTATTGACAGATCAATACGGAGTAATTAGCTCGTATCACAGATAGCTATTGTTTGTAAGAAAACCTAGACGTTTGTTCTTGTTTGTTGATAAGAGCTAAAAAGAATTCCAAATTCCGCAAACAGGGAGAGCTTTGTTCTAAGAATAACATAAAGCTTACAGGCATTTCATCGTCCCCAGATTGGTGTCTGTGTAATTATACTACAATAGCCCAGAAACAGACATACTGATTTGTCTATTGTGCTCTCTGTATTGGTAGAAAGCTGACTGTACGTGCGGGAGCGTGCAGCGTACACTGCTAGTTGTTGTAATTTATCCACAGTTGGATGATATAAGCCAACAACAGAGATGTGGAGCTCTGCAATACTCAAACACGGACATTACTGTGAGTTTTATTGCTGTGGAGCTCCTTGGTACACTCCTAGAGCCTGTACTATTACTGTGAGTTTTATTGCTGTGGAGCTCCTTGGTACACTCCTAGAGCTTGTACTATTACTGTGAGTTTTATTGATGTGGAGCTCTTTGACTCACCCCTAGAGCTTGTACTATTACTGTGAGCTTTATTGCTGTGGAGCTCTTTGATACACTCCTAGAGCTTGTACTATTGCTGTGAGCTTTATTGCTGTGGAGCTCTTTGACTCACCCCTAGAGCTTGTACTATTGCTGTGAGCTTTATTGCTGTGGAGCTCTTTGATACACTCCTAGAGCTTGTACTATTACTGTGAGTTTTATTGCTGTGGCGCTCTTTGACTCACCCCTAGAGCTTGTACTATTACTGTGAGTTTTATTGATGTGGAGCTCTTTGACTCACCCCTAGAGCTTGTACTATTACTGTGAGTTTTATTGCTGTGGAGCTCTTTGACTCACCCCTAGAGCTTGTACTATTACTGTGAGCTTTATTGCTGTGGAGCTCTTTGATACACCCCTAGAGCTTGTACTATTGCTGTGAGCTTTATTGCTGTGGAGCTCTTTGATACACTCCTAGAGCTTGTACTATTGCTGTGAGTTTTATTGCTGTGGAGCTCTTTGATACACTTCTAGAGCTTGTACTATTGCTGTGGAGCTCTTAGGTACACTCCTAGAGCTTGTACTATTACTGTGAGTTTTATTGCTGTGGAGTTAAAAAGAACAGAATGTTTTTACACAAATCGAAGGATATTTTATTTTGAATATTTAGCTGTGAAATCCTCTTTCTTTAGGTGCCCATTGTGTCCCTTTAAATAGACCAGTTTGCTTATGATTTAGACACAATTAGGAGATGCAGCCCAATATTTTTTTTTTTTAAAGAACAAAGGTAATGAACAAAGGTAATGAAACCGTGATATTTTTTAAGATGACGTATATTGAATTTTGAAAAACAATATTTTGCATAAAATTTTACTTTTTTTTTTTTTATCTGGTTGAGCGGCCGTGTTGGGTCAGACTCTTATCCGACAAACTGCTGCTCAACTGCAGTACTGCTGCAGGTTCACACACCGCGATCATAGCAGCAATTGGTCCGATAACAGGAGAGTCTGACCCAATATGGCCGCTCCGCCGCATAAACAGTGACTTTACATCATTAAAATAAAAATCTGATGGGTCATAAACGTGTTAAATATCTTTCAGGGCTATTCGCTTAACCTGAAATCGTGACGAATTGTGAAAGAAATGCAAATTATTCCCATGGTGTGTCCTCCTTTTATTGAGGGGGCCATAGCAGCTGTGACTATTTAAAATATAGACTGTCCATAGACACAGCACTTACTGTGTGAATTCCTCAGATGAGAGCAGATCTCTCATGTCTACGTTTAGATCGTACAGATTTGTGCTTTACGCTCTGGCATTCAATATACCGTACACATGACGATTGGCAACACTGCCAGAAAAGGACTCAATCATTGCATATCCTGGCATGTTATAGACGTTCCTCGGTCCTACAAAGGGAAGTGTGTGTGTGTTGCTTTTTTCCCTTGTTATCTTCTTGTTTTCCAATGCATTCATTTTAACAGCTCTAACCTTTTAATTTTACATTGATTGTCCCGTAACATCTACTAATCCATTGTGTAGCCTGCGAAGTCTCTGATTTGGTGCATCCAATTGAAATGGCCAATACTTTCGACGAGGCGGATTCCTTCTCGCCTTCTCTTTTTAGGTCTGGTAAGTGAATAATCCATTTTGTGACCTGTCTACTATTTTCATGATCCCTGCAACTGCATGTTACATACAGTATGTCTCTTTCATTAAATGTAGTCCTTCCTAATTGCAACTATTCTAATGTTGATGATCAGTCATAACAATTACTCTTATGACTTGATTTCTAGGAACCATGGCTCATATTAAAATATATCAAGTGTTTTTATGGTGTGAACACCAAGACTGGGATATGTCTAATTAACCAACAGTGTGGACACCAAGATTGGGATATGTCTAATTAACCAATAGTGTGGGCATCAAGACCGGGATATGTCTAATTAACCAATAGTGTGGGCACCAAGATTGGGATATGTCTAATTAACCAACAGTGTGAACACCAAAACTGGGATATGTCTAATTAACCAACAGTGTGAACACCAAAACTGGCATATGTCTAATTAACCAACAGTGTGAACACCAAGATTGGGATATGTCTAATTAACCAATAGTGTGGGCACCAAGACCGGGATATGTCAAATTAACCAATAGTGTGGGCACCAAGATTGGGATATGTCTAATTAACCAATAGTGTGGGCACCAAGATTGGGATATGTCAAATTAACCAATAGTGTGAACACCAAGATTGGGATATGTCTAATTAACCAATAGTGTGGGCACCAGCACCAGGAAATTTCTAATCAACCAATAGTGTGGGCACTAAGACCGGGATATGTCTAATTAACCAATAGTGTGGGCACCAAGTCCGGGATATGTCTAATTAACCAACAGTGTGGGCACCATCACCATGAAATTTCGAATCAACCAATAGTGTGGGCACCAAGTCCGGGATATGTCTAATTAACCAACAGTGTGGGCACCATCACCATGAAATTTCTAATCAACCAATAGTGTGGGCACCAAGACCGGGATATGTCTAATTAACCAATAGTGTGGGCACCAAGATTGGGATATGTCTAATTAACCAATAGTGTGGACACCAAGACTGAGTAACCTCTAGTCTACCAATAGTGTGGGCACCAAGACTACTGTTTCATAGTGTAATGAGTTTTGTTTATTTTCGATTTTATTTTTTCCCATAATGTGTATGTTTGGTTGTTTTTTGATAGTCTTTATTTGTAATAAAGCTTAATGTTATGTGGAATAACCTTGGGGAGCAATGCGTGAAAGGCAGTGCTGTTTAAATTGTCAAATTAAATTTTAATATGTGGTCTGCATTTGGTCAGCGATTACATTTCTATATTTTTCCTAAAACTGTAAGCTAGTTCTGACTGCTATAAAGAGGATTTCTTGGCCTGAATAATGTCTGGCTGTGGGAGTGCGCCCTTTGCTGAACTTGTAATAATAATGCGTTTGATTGCAGGATGTTCTGCCATATCCTGCGTTCTTGACTGCTCCGTGACTGGACGTATATAGTATGACACAGCGTGCTTTGTGAGGGTGCCGGTTACATTGACTTTCTCCAGATTTGGAGTACCGCTGTTTACTCGGCTTCCTCGTTCATTAAGGGGAGATTGAAAGGTTTTTTTGGAACATACCTTCCGATGTGAAGGTTGGTGGCCATCGGGGAGTGCTGCATTGTATGCACATCATTTCACTATCGTTATTAGACAGTCAGTGTCCGCTGCAGTGTGCTGAGCATGGTGGAACCCCCTGTTAAAGGCTGATAATCGTTCCTTGCCATAACTCCTATAATCTCCCCAAACCCTATGTGCAGGCGGGATAGCTTTCCTTTTCTGCCACAAAGAAGGCCGTATGGCTGGGAATGTAGTCTAGATCAGCTTCATTGCGAAAGCATGTCCGTCTCTGGATCTTACATCTGGTTACATGTATCAGAGAGAGGGCTGCATGCAGAGTATTTGGGAATTCTGAGTGCTTTCCTTTTTATACGGTGAGATTGTGCGTCTAACAAACGGCCTCCTGCTTTGCTGCTTTATTTAATACTGTTGGTCCCTAGCTGCGTTGAAAGATCAATATCCTAAAAATAGCTGTATGTACCAGTGGGGTATTACATTCACGCTGCACGGCTCGGGAGGCCGTTGTGAGGCTCACACTGACCATGATACAGAACACTTTACATCCCACCGCCATCAGGCTTGTTTCTGAAAACCGTTCATTAGTCTGTGTTTGGAATATGCTCCTGGTTTATTGACTGCTGTGTGTGACCTGCAATGCTGGGTGGCAATACAGAGATCCCCAATATTTTCTTATTGCTGGGGGTTTCTACCTGAGTGTTCTGTTTGACATGTATTTACTGAGCTCTGCGTGTGCAGCGTGTGCCAACTAAGCTGCCTCTATATCTGGGATAGAGCATCAAGTTACATTCAAAACTGGCACCGGCTATTTGGACCCAGTACCGCTGACACGTCACGCTCAGTATCTAACTTCACTGTACTCGGCACTGTGTAAAACACCTATCCATACTGGGTCAGAGCCCTGGGCAGCTTGTTAAAGGGGCAGAATAACCGTGTTTTTTTTTGTTATTGCATTTCATTTGACTTATTTTTGTAAGATGGATTTAGCTCAGCATGGCTGTCAGAGGCCAAATAAATGTAAATTATTATGATGCTAAGACAGATCAGTTCTTTGTGACCACCACTTCTCTAAACATTATATAGATGGGATATTCTATTCTGAGATACATGGGGATCCCTGTACACACAACCTATGTAAGAGTCAATGAGTGCTTATATTTCTCGGAACGTCCCTTTATACAGTGTCACCTTGACGTTGCAATAAATGGTTAAATGTGCTATCTGAACCATGTAAATGTGCCACCCAGTCAGCAGGCAGGTGACCATCTCAGTGGTTCAGTAAGGCTCAGCCTTTGGGTTCGTCGATTTTGGTTTTGAACCCCAAGTTACAGGATTGCTAACTACATTTGAACAATCCTTGATTTAAGCTCTACCCATTGTCAAGTTTGGTCAAATTGAAGAGAATACGGTAATCATAATCCCTACTTTAACTAATGTATGTTAAGAAAGTGAAAATACTAACTGAAATGGATTGAGAGAATGGAAGGGTTACTACTAGGTGACAGAGGTTCTTTAAAAAGCAGATACTATTTAATACCTCCCAAAACTATCTTTTTTTTAATTTTTTTATTATTCCTTTCTTTCTGTTAAATAGTCTGAAGTTTTAAATGTAAAAGTTTAGTGTCTCTTTGAGGATTTAAGAATTCTTGTCCCAGAAGGGCAATTCATGCTGCGAAGGATTTCATATCCCGCTGTGACCCAGATTATTAACCTGCGAGCAGAACTCATTCTCATTATCCTGTGAAGGGTACACAGCACTTACTGTGTGCGTTTTATGGATTTGTCCGTCCTGACTGTTATTAATGCGAGAAGTGCTGCCGGTGACTGTACCTTGACACCCATCCTGGAGGCACAGAGTGCTTACTCAGGAAATCTTAAAATATACCATGCAGAGCCCACGCTGCCCAGGGCACAGCTCGGGTTTCTGGGTGTTTTACATCACCCCACGGGAATCACAGGGTGACAGGAAGGAGAGGCGACTGTTATACACTGAATAAAAATAAATGGTGCTCCAGACAGCCCCACACTCTCACAATGCAATATAACAAGGTAGTAATGAATTGGGATAGCTGGGGAAAATGGAATAACCGTCTCATCACTTAGTTTGTGTTTAAAGATATAGACGCCTTAAACGTGGACTTTATGCTAATTTTTACCTATGAAAATAGAATTCGCAATGTAAGGCCAGTTACGTGTCATTTGCAGTGCGGGCATTTAAATCGTCTGCGGCAGGAAACCTCTTCTACGGGAAGCCATTATATATCCCAGGATGCAGCACTATTAGGGAATTGGTAATAAAATAATGAGCAATAATGGTAGTTTTTCATATTGCAGTATGGAGCCAAAAATGGGCAAGTTGGGGATATGGACAAGGGGGGGGAGGGGGGAAGTTATTATGAAGTTTCCAATCACGCTAGGTCTGACCAAACTCTCTGTAGGATTGTGCATGCCTGCTGGCGTCCATTCTGTGCCCATCACTGCCAGACAATTAATGTTGTGTATTAAATAGATTCTCATCTTGAAATGTTTGTAGAATGCTTTATTATTTAACAAACAGAAATAATTGGCTGTTTATTTCCGTCCTTTGTCTTGCTGCCTCAGAGAAGACATTATCTGGTAAGTGTACTGAATTTTTTTAAATCATTTTTATCATTTTGTGGATACTGTGGGTGTACTTGATTTGTACTTAGACGAACTCTGTCTAATAATGGCTATCAGTCTCCTATGACGGAGTGTAACAAGAGATAGTGGCACTTGTGTTATAATGGCTATCTCCTGGTAGTCTCTGTGTAATAATGGCTATCTCCTGGTAGTCTCTGTGTTATAATGGCTATCTCCTGGTAGTCTCTGTGTTATAATGGCTATCTCCTGGTAGTCTCTGTGTAATAATGGCTATCTCCTGGTAGTCTCTGTGTAATAATGGCTATCTCCTGGTAGTCTCTGTGTAATAATGGCTATCTCCTGGTAGTCTCTGTGTAATAATGGCTATCTTCCCACAATTTCCCGATGTTGCTTTCACTGTAGTTTAAAGAAGTAATATCTGAGTGCTGGTATTTATTCACTGTGTGTTTTAGATGCAGGTTTTATAGGGATTAGATTACAGATGGGACTCAATCCAGATGACTGGGAGCGGTGACAAGGTAGTGGAAATGGTGTCAGTCATGGCCGATATGAAGCCATGTTGTAGGTTCTTTCTTACACTGGCTCTGGTATCCGCTTTGGCACATTATATATTCATTCCACTATTCATCTAATACAATGCCCCCACCCCTTTCAACTCCTCCCCCCAATATAAATATTTTGTAACCAATAGGAATTCATCTAATGCAATACCGCCACACCCCCGACATAATTAATCTGTAACCAATAGAAATTCAGCTAATACAATGCCCCTCCCCGACATACTCTGTAACCAATAGGAATGAATCTAATACAATGCCCCTCCCCAACATAAATACTCTGTAACCAATAGGAATGAATCTAATACAATGCCCCTCCCCAACATACTCTGTAACCAATAGGAATGAATCTAATACAATGCCCCTCCCCGACATAAATACTCTGTAACCAATAGGAATGAATCTAATACAATGCCCCTCCCCAACATAAATACTCTATAACCAATAGGAATGAATCTAATACAATGCCCCTCCCCAACATACTCTGTAACCAATAGGAATGAATCTAATACAATGCCCCTCCCCGACATAAATACTCTGTAACCAATAGGAATGAATCTAATACAATGCCCCTCCCCGACATACTCTGTAACCAATAGGAATGAATCTAATACAATGCCCCTCCCCAACATAAATACTCTGTAACCAATAGGAACTCATCTAATACAATGCCCCTCCCCGACATAAATACTCTGTAACCAATAGGAATTCATCTAATGCAATACTGCCACACCCCCAACATAATTGATCTGTAACCAATAGAAATTCAGCTAATGCAATGCCCCTCCCCGACATACTCTGTAACCAATAGGAATGAATATAATACAATGCCCCTCCCCAACATAAATACTCTATAACCAATAGGAATGAATATAATACAATGCCCCTCCCCAACATAAATACTCTGTAACCAATAGGAACTCATCTAATACAATGCCCCTCCCCGACATAAATACTCTGTAACCAATAGGAATTCATCTAATGCAATACTGCCACACCCCCAACATAAATACTCTATAACCAATAGAAATTCAGCTAATTCAATGCCCCTCCCCGACATAAATACTCTGTAACCAATAGGAATGAATCTAATACAATGCCCCTCCCCAACATAAATACTCTGTAACCAATAGGAACTAATCTAATGCAATGCCCCTCCCCAACATAAATACTCTGTAACCAATAGGAATGAATCTAATACAATGCCCCTCCCCGACATAAATACTCTGTAACCAATAGGAACTCATCTAATACAATGCCCCTCCCTGACATAAATACTCTGTATCCAATAGGAATGAATCTAATACAATGCCCCTCCCTGACATAAATACTCTGTAACAATAGGAATTCATCGAATGCAATACCGCCACCCCCCCGACATAATTGATCTGTAACCAATAGAAATTCAGCTAATACAATGCCCCTCCCCGACATACTCTGTAACCAATAGGAATGAATCTAATACAATGCCCCTCCCCGACATAAATACTCTGTAACCAATAGGAATTCATCTAATACAATGCCCCTTCCTGACATAAATACTCTGAAACCAATAGGAACTCATCTAATACAATGCCCCTCCCCGACATAAATACTCTGTAACCAATAGGAACTCATCTAATACAATGCCCCTCCCCGACATAAATACTCTGTAACCAATAGGAACTCATCTAATACAATGCCCCTCCCCGACATAAATACTCTGTAACCAATAGGAACTCATCTAATACAATGCCCCTCCCTGACATAAATACTCTGTAACCAATAGGAACTCATCTAATACAATGCCCCTCCCCGACATAAATACTCTGTAACCAATAGGAACTCATCTAATACAATGCCCCTCCCCGACATAAATACTCTGTAACCAATAGGAACTCATCTAATACAATGCCCCTCCCTGACATAAATACTCTGTAACCAATAGGAATTCATCTAATACAATGCCCCTCCCTGACATAAATACTCTGTAACCAATAGGAACTCATCTAATACAATGCCCCTCCCCGACATAAATACTCTGTAACCAATAGGAACTCATCTAATACAATGCCCCTCCCCGACATAAATACTCTGTAACCAATAGGAACTCATCTAATACAATGCCCCTCCCTGACATAAATACTCTGTAACCAATGGGAATGAATCTAATACAATGCCCCTCCCCGACATAAATACTCTGTAACCAATAGGAACTCATCTAATACAATGCCCCTCCCTGACATAAATACTCTGTAACCAATAGGAACTCATCTAATACAATGCCCCTCCCCGACATAAATACTCTGTAACCAATAGGAATTCATCTAATACAATGCCCCTCCCCGACATAAATACTCTGTAACCAATAATGTCCGGTCTTCTTAAACTGCTTCCTTTTCGACACATAAATAGCCACACAATGAACATAGTCCCAGCCAATCAAATCCTGACTTTGTGCCCGGTCACCCCTGGGAGGACATCAGACATCAGACATTAAATACTTGTACAAGAAAAAAGTATCACCACAATGTGAATGTGTTTAGTGAATACAGAGTAAAAATTATACTTATCTTAACAATAAATGGAACAGGTCTTTACCCAGACAAAATTACCTTTACACAGCAATACAGAAACACCAGAAACATTTGGGATATGGCTATGAAATCTAAAAATAAGGAACAAAACAGATATATATAGTGTAATACAGTTTGGTAAGCAATTATGCGCTTAATGAAATGCACTCACAGGATAAGACTGGTAATAGCGCTCAAGGGTGCCTCCCCCAGTGTTGTTGTGGGGCTTTCTTTTTCCCTCCTGTTGATCCGGTCGGGTGGATGTAAAACAGGACTTCAATAGATAGTAAAAAAAAAAAAAAAGCAGCTTTATTGGAAGGTGAACAATCACCCATAAATAATAAAATATAAACGGCAACGGTCCTACGCGTTTCGTTCCCAGTACTGGAACTTCCTCAGGGACCATACAAGTTAAAATCAAATACAAATAGCACTGACCGTATAAAAGCAGCCTAAATGGGGCCCATTTATACATGAATCTGCAGATCCAAGAGAAACTTGTTGCATCTTTGACAGAAATCGCTTTTCTCGCTGAAAAATATATTTAAAGGAGCAATCCCCCCCCACCCAGCACACATGTTCATACTTCATTAGAACATTTTCACACCCATTAATGTTTCCTTGTAATACTGGTGTTTTAACAGAATAAAAGGAATTTCTTCTCTTTGAACGTAGATAAAATGTGGAGCTATTTGCCGCATGTACGGCACATCAAAGCTTGGACAGACTCAGACTTGCTTCCGTGATCTTATTTCCATGCCAAATTAGCTATATTGGCAAATAGTACTGGCACACTGACAACATTACAAAGTGATTGCTGAGCTATGGATGGATGTTCATTATTTTAGGGATTTCCTGATTGTGCATTATTTTATATTTAATAATGAATTTTCTGGTTGAAGTTACATTGTTATCTTCACAGTACTATGAATCTGAGGATGGGCTGAGATATTTCTATATGCTTTTATGGTTGTATAATGACCCACAATCAGAGTGTATATAAGCCATTGATCCACCTTTTGTAGGATATCGCCAAACAACCCAGTATACATTGCAGAATAGCTCCCACTCACACTGATCTAGAACGAAGCCACATGATGTAAATGATCTCAGTATTGTTTCTTGTTCCCAGGCGTATGACATCCCACATTGAAGGCCAACATTTAACAAATCTCTTATTTATATTTTACCTGCAGTTACAGCGGGATCTTGGATAGCTATAAATTGGCAATATTCCGTGTCTTAACACAAAGTTAAAATCACATACTCTCCCCAGCCTGATGACATTCTATGAACATTAGTGCTATTTTTCCTAATGAGCTTGTTTTGAAGGACTGCTGCCGATCCGTACTTCCAATATTTTGACTGTTTAGATAATATCAATTGAGTTTAAATATTAGCCGTATTAGTCTAGTGATGCAAATATGAAATTACAGATGAAAATACTTTAGACTTGATAAAGTGAAAGGATCTCCCCAAATCATCTTGTTCCACAGTTTTGTCACTCTAATTAACAAGGTATTCCAAGTTACTATTTCCACCTGTTATTTTACATCAATTGAGTTTTTATGGTGTATAGAGCATGATCTGCAGTCTCGCTGCTCCGTTCTCTGCCATTTAGGAGTTAAATCACTTTGCTTATACAGACTTAGCCACTCCTCCTTTCATGTGACATACACAGCCTTCATAAACACTTCCTGTAAATTAACCTAGATATTCTAGGTTCAACTATTGCACACACGGTTTAATTTAGAATTTCTAATTTCTTATCTCCTGCTCTGTTAATAGTTTGCTAGACTCTGCATGAGCCTCCTGTATGTAATTAAAGTTCAATTTACAGAGCAGGAGATAAAAACTTCTAAAACAAGTTAACATCTGATTAAAATTAAACCCATTTTTTGTGTCAGTCACAGCATGGGGACGTGTGACTATGGCTGCATAAACATAGTGATTTAACTCCTAAATGGCAGAGAATTGAGCAGTGAGAATGTAGGGGCATGATCTATACACCAAAACTGCTTCATTAAGCGAACGTTGTTTTGGTGGTTATAGTGTCCCTTTAATGTCTCACGTTTTGTTTTATTATTTATATAGCGCCAGCAAATTCCGTAGCGCTGTACATCTGCCTAGTAACGTAGACCAGTGATGGCTCCTCATTATTTTACCTTTTCATGTGCTGCCAACTCATTCAGGGGGTTTTAGCTTCTCGTGTCTACAGTTCTTTTGAAGTTAAAAAGTTTAAACTCCCCCTACCCCCCTATTTCATCCACACGTAGACCGTGACTATTTGTTCTAGAATACTCATTGTATTATTATATGCGCTGTGTATTTCTCATAAATGCTAATATCGTGTTGTCTCTGTGTTTTTTTTTTTTTTAAATAATAATTCTTTGTGTTTTAGCTTTTTTTGTTTTTCATTATACTTGTTTGTGCTTGGTGTGGCGTGATGAATATATAGCTATTGTTAAAAAGGTTTTTGGAAGATTTCCTTCTGTTGATTTTAATAGACTTTAAATAATACGTCAGTAGAAAGCAACTTTTAGGACCTCGAGGACCAGATAGGATTCAGGGTGGCTGCAGTGGCATTTGATTTAAAAATTGTGTTAGCACATGTGGCCCACTCCAGACTGAGTAGCAGGCGAGGGGCAGTAGGTAGTCCTGAATGCATGTGGCCGTGGTGGCCAACCTGGAGACTAGGTGCAGTCAGACATGATGAGTTATGGGCGGGAGGGAGGGGTTGCACAGGCATGGCTGAGATACTCCGTTGCATTGATTTATATAATTCTCAATACTTTGTTAAACACAGATCTTCACACCAGTTAAGCCATAAGACTTGCTTTTCCCACAGAAATCTCCAATTTTCTGTGATGTTACTACTGCAAGGGATTCTGGGTGGGCATATGCAAATTAGTTTAACAAAGCATCGCATGTTTGCCTCATTCCATTTTAACCCCTTCAGGACCGGCCTGTTTTTGCGATGTTTGTACGTTAAGGACCAGAGCAGTTTTAACACTTTTGTGGTGTTTGTGTTTAGCTGTAATTTTCCACTCTCTCATTTACGGTTCCCATACAAGTTATATATTGTTTTTTTCAGGACAAAAGGGGCTTTCTTTACATACCATTATTTGTATTATGTCCAATATTGTATTTAAAAAAAATAATAAAATATGGTGAAAAATGTAAAAAAAAAACATGTTTTTGGACTTTTACTTGAAAAATCTTTTACTTATCTAAAAAAGCTAATGAAAAAAACTGCTAAATAGATTCAAAATTTTGTCCCGAGTTTAAAAACACCCAGTGTTTACATGCTTTATTGCTTTTTTTTTGCAAGTTATAGGCTTATAAATACAAGTAGGAAATTGCTGTTTCAATATATATATATTTTAAATGTATCAATAGTGACCTTGTAACACCGTTATCTGTCATAAATCCCCGAAACACACCTAACATGTACATATTTTTTTTAAAGTAGATAACCCAGGGTATTCAAAATTGGGTATGTCCAGTTTTTTTTAGTAGCCACTTAGTCACAAACACTGGCCAAAGTTAGCATTTATATTTGTTTGTGTGTTAAAAATGCAAGAAACGCTAACTTTGGCCGGTGTTTGTGACTAAGTGGCTACTAAAAAAGGCTGAACATACCCGATTTGCAATACCTTGGTTTGTCTTCTTTTGCAAATGGTATGCCATCATGGGGCTAATTCTCATTCCTTGGCTACCATACGCTCTCAAAGGCAACCTAACCAATCCGACAAATTTCAATAAAAAAAAAAGTAAAATCAAACCTTATATTTGACCCTGTAACTTTCACAAACACTATAAAACCTCTACATGTGGGGTACTGTTATACTCAGGAGACTTCGCTGAACACAAATATTAGTGTATCAGAACAGTAAAATGTATCACAGCAATAATATCCTCAGTGAAAGTGCTGTTTGTGTGTGAAAAATGCAAAAAACTTCACTTTCACTGACAATATCATCGCTGTGATATGTTTTACTGTTTTGAAACACTAATATTTGTGTTCAGCGAAGTCTCCCGAGTAAAACAGTACCCCCATGTACAGGTTTTAGGGTGTCATAGAAAGTTACAGGGTTAAACACAGTGCTAGCAAATTAAATTATCTGGACTTTCGGCCTGGGTTGGCAGGCAGGTCCCTCAAATTGCAATCATTAAAATTACTTAATTAGGTAAAAATATTACATAAATACACATGTAGAATTTTAATATATATACATATTTATATATTTGACGTCTACGTGTATATTTATGAAATTATTTATGTAATTATGTATATGGACATATGTATATTTCGAATTGTTTTTATTTATTTATACATAGATATATATATCATTACATTCTAAGTATATTTTGATATAAATATATATATATATATATATCAAAATACTGTTAGAATAAAATTGCATATATAAATATTTTTTATAATTATTAAAAATTATTTTTATTTTTTGTTATTTATTTTTATTAACATATTATTTGTATTTTATAATAATATATATATACCATATATATAGCAATTATATATATTGTATATATTCGTGTGTAATTTAAATACAAGTGTATTTTTATATTAATATACGTATATATAAATATAAAAATACACTTAATATAACATTATATATATGATACATATACATATATTATATATAGATATAATACATGTATATATATCATATATATATATATATACACATATTATTATTTTTTTTTTACACTGATTTTACACTGTTTTTTTTACTTTATTTTTTTGATTTTTCACTTGCAGGGAGACTGCCTGTCAGCACAGACAGTCCCCCTGCAGGCAGATACACAGACACCTATTGCGGTCATGTGATCGAGTGATCACATGGCCGTGGGGTCCTGATCTGCCGAGGGGGGACTGCCCGGGCAGACAGGCAACCCCCCTGGACCGGGTGGAGCACTGATCGCCGCCGTGGGACCGACGGCGATCAGGTAAGTAGCCCCAGACCGTTATGACGGTTCAGGACCGTCAGCGGTCCAAACGCACGTTTTACCGCTGATGGTCCTGAACCGTCAGCGGTCCTGAAAGGGTTAAGCATTGATTCCTTTGAGTCTGTGTTTGCTGTATACAACCGCTTTGAAACATAACTCAGGAAGAGATGCAAAGCCAGTGAACCACTCATGGACAGCTGTTTCATTGTTAATGCAAATCATCAGCATGAGGTTGGTTACTGGCTTGCCAGTGAGGCTTGGCTTTACTTTACTTGTGGAGCACAAACCAAGAAAGTTATGGTGGGGGGAAAAAAAGTGATTGAAACGTTTTTCTCTCTCACTTTATTTAAAAGTCCACAGGGTTGGGAATTAGTTGGAGGACCAGGACGGGTTTTGCTAGGTGTTTCGGGGGCACTATATTCTGGCCATATGAGGTTCAACTTGACTTGATGCCTGTTGACTGTGACTGCTATGACGGGTTTAGCAAAATTGCTCTCTAAGGCCATAATTTGTCCACTACAAGATCTGCAAAAGTCTGCTCACAATTAGTCACCAGGAAGCAGCCCATTGCTCTTTGACGGCCTTCCTTTTACAATTAAAACTATTTTTTAGACGCTAACATGGCTTTTGAATTCTTATGTTCTTTTGTATTCCCCGATTATTCAATAACACATATTGTGTTATATGCATCTAACCTTATCGAAAAACTTATTGTATAAAAAAAGTTTAAAATAGAAATTGTGTAGGGTGAGGATTTAAAGCCATACTGTCACTTTCTTGGTATTTTGGTGATTGACATCAGAAAAAGTAGAGATAGTTTAGTTTAGCTGTCAGCCAGACAGCTGTCTAGAATTTGCCTTCCAAAGTTGACGTGTTGTGCTGCTGCGCATGTGCCGATTTTGATGCCCACGCTTGCAAAAGTGCAAAGTGAATCTTCTGGTGCACGTCTCTGGAAGCTAAACAAAGACTGCGCGCTTGTGTAATAAGATCCAGTGAGACTATATTAAATAAATAATGATAGATGCAAACCCAAACTGTAGGTAACTACTGACAGAAGTTTGGTTGTCAAGTTTGTGCAATAAAAACATTTAAAAATGATCTTTAACCCCTTAAGGACCAAACTTCTGGAATAAAAGGGAATCATGACATGTCACACATGTCATGTGTCCTTAAGGGGTTAAAGGAGATCTGTCATTTTTGAAGGACTGATTTGAACCCAGCATATAAACCAGGAATGGCTTTTTCTTTCCTGTCAAATCCTGTGTTCTGTGAAAGCAAGGTGAATACGTTCTGAATATACTGTGTGTACCCATCATCCCTCTCCTATGTGCATTGACAGCATCTGACATCTATAGGGGGTGAGCTCACTGCCTAATCTTAAACGCCAGCCCCCAATGTAAAAGGTGTCACACAATGAAAGCCGTTATAAAACAAATGCCACTGTGTGTTAGCTTGTGCAGCAGCGCTCATTAATCCTAATTTCAGGCAGCGTATGTTCATCAGAGGCAGAATGATGTGTTAATCCACTCACCGCTTCCTGTTAAGGGCCTGTGTCTGTTTTTGTAACCATAGCGTTAATGCTTCTCAAGCGGTGGCCGATGCTTCTACTGAGCGTGTGGTGGTCTGTCACTGTGTGGCAGTACAAATGTTAGTTTATATTGTTTTGTTTCTTCCTGTGCAGTGCTTTGTGGCTGCACGTCCGATTTTTAGCAGATTAAATTAGCTAAAATGAAAAGTTACGCGGAAACTCAAACTGTTTGTACATTCATGCTCGTTTAGTCTGTGCAATCTAGTGAAGGTTTTTTATGCCACTGGATTCTTTGTGAAACTCTGTAATGACCGTTTAAGAAATATTTTCAAATGAAAATCTTCATACTTGGTTTCCAAAGGATTTATTTATCCCAGGATTCAGCATCTCCACGCCATGGCGTCTTATCATCACTCTAACGTCGGCACACACGGATAGCTCTCTCCATTTCTCCTCCCGGACAGTGCACATTCAGAGTGTTTCTCACTAAATAAATGGTTAACAACATGATTTATTGATTGGGGCTGATTCCATAAAAGGATGACCCCAGCATGCATTGCAGTTTGTGCAGAGGTGACGTTGTGAGTTGTTTACCGCTTTGTTCACATTTGATTAATTAATAGAAATTAAAGCAGGAAAAGCGATGGGCCTGCATCAGCCTCTAGCCGATTCCCTTATTGGCACCGCAGATATTTTGATCCTTATAGGTTGCCTGAGCAATATGGGAGAGGGAGTTCTCAAACATCAGCGGTTCCAAATGTATCCATCACTAACCTGTGGCATGTTGGGGCAGACCTGTAAAAGTGGAGCAATTTTCAGTGGAATGTTCCTATTGATGATATTGTTGCCATAGTGATTGCTCCACGCTTCGATAAATTCCTCCCTTATTGGTTGTAATGCAGCGGACGTTGTTTATTTACTGCTAATGAGTCCTGCAGCGTTCGTCTAGCCTGGGATAGATTATTGCTCTTACCTGGTTTCGTTTATGGATTCTCGTTTCAGCGCTTTGCTGCGCGTACGGACAAGTTTTCTCAAAGTCTGTGAATATTGGCGGCTAAGGAGCTTGCCTGTGATACTTGCAGAAATGAGAAAAAGCAATTAAAATATTAATCGCAAGATTCTAATTCCTGTAGATCTAATGAAGCTCCGCATTTATTAGGTGAGTTGCTTGAGTAAATATAAATTTATATTAACAGCGAGCAAAGCTTTGCAGTGCAAATTGATGGGAGATAAAAGTTGCCTTTAAAGTGTATTTTCTTTGTGGGGGGGGTTGGTAGTTTTTGCATCGTTGTCATTTTCCCTGCTGGGATTGTATACATGCATACTAAATGAGCATTTAGCCTCTGCGCTTGGGACTCTGAGGACCATTTTACCCCATGTAGCCTGTCAGTTTTGCCATGTGAGAGGGCATCTTCCTTCTAGAACTTTGTGTAATGCTTGACCAGAGTCTGTACTGCCAATGCTATTTCCGGACACTGTACACATCTCTGTAACGGGTTTATCTTTTTCTTATTCACAGAGGTCTTTGATAATAACAAGCAGTTAAACATGATGAACCGTTCCACAAAAAATACAATTAACATCATCACTGATTAATGAAAGAGACAATGGTTTATCATTCGGCATGAGAATACTTGATGCTTTATGTTGGAGATAAGTTCTTATCTTCCTTGCTCTGCCATTGATTACATGTTGTTTTTTCTCGTTTCTTTTCTCAGGGTCGGTTTATGAACCCATTAAGAGCTCAGACCTGCCCAGGCCAGATCATGAGAGTCTTTGGAACAAATTGGATCGTTATTACAGAATCGGTAAGTGATCTTCAGCAAGGGTGCAGCAAACCTTAGTAAATAGAGTCCCATGACAGCAGGAACACACTGTGTTTATCAATATAATTCATACCCGAATAGACGGTGTTACTGTACTACAATCATAGCCGGGATCAATGTGAGCAAACCGATACCCCCATGATTCCTCGTTTCATTCACATTTCACTCTGATCTGTCACAGCTCTCTATACATGTTTGCTTCCAATTAATGGGAATGAGGCAACATACTACAAGGCTTGATATGGAGTACATCTCTTTGCTGACACAGTTTAACACGTATGATATGTTTAACTTCATGTAATGGATCCGACAAACAAATGAACATGTTTAACTCCTTAAGGACACATGACATGTGTGACATATCATGATTCCCTTTTATTCCAGAAGTTTGGTCCTTAAGGGGTTAAAGATCTTCTTGCCTGAAGACGATTTTAGAACTGGACTTTGTTTCAGTTGGCTGGTCTGAAAATTGCCTGTTATCCAAATGCTAAACAGGATTTCCCACAATGCCTGTGGTTTTGTGTGGTGTACGCCATGTGGTCCCACACCCAAATAATGCATGGAATGTCTGCAGTGAGCGGGTGTGAGATATTAACTGTGGGCGGCCATGTTGGTGGCCTGTAAGTCTCTAGGACTACAGTGTGGGAGGATAATATGATGAGAACACATTGTGCGTCCAATTTATGGGAAAAATCTCATTGGACACAAAGTCAGCAAAAATGCCGGCTTTACAGCAGGAGGATTATACTGCAGGGAGGAGTGGAATAAAGGGGAGTTTGCTTGATTTGTAAACCTTTCAATGCTAATTTTTAATATTTTTTTAGTTTATCCTAATTGGCGTGTTCTTTGATAGAGGAATGTATTTCTATAATACTTTTACTGGGTTTAAAATTGCAATTTATTTTCACTCAAGTTTTATAGTGTCCAAACTCTCACAGGGCCAGATAACTAAATAAATAGCTAAATTAGCTCAACAGGGTATCAGAAAACAGGAGCACTGTGTTGTAATAGATATTTAGTTGGTGTTTTGAAACTTTGGGGGGTGAATTTGCAAGTGCAGGGATGGTGATAAATCCAGCTCATTATCAGTGTTAAAATTGTATTCCCTAAATAGCAAATTGTAGTGAATTGAAAATCAAATTCAGCCTAAGAAGTATTCAGTTGGATAAAAATTTCCCAAATCAAATGCAAGTATATACACACGTGTTGTATTGTGGGTTAACATGATTTAACTATTTTGCATATAAACACAGAGAGAGCACTTTTGCTACATAGTATCACTAAACACTTTTGTTGTTTCATTGTTTGAATCATGTTACCAAGATCTGAAGCGGGTTGCTGCTGACAATATCGTATCTTATTCAATATATTGTTAATTTTTGCACCATCTTATTTATATAGACCTGTGTAAAGTCAGACGGTCTATTTTAGCTTAAATCTTACAATTTGAATTTTCCGTTCACTGTAATTTAGGGTTTTATAAATAAACGCCTGTATGACGAACCTACGTTAATTGGTTGGAATTGTTGGCGCAGGAGGTGGGATTTGTGAAATATCTCTCCGTATGAAGTGCTGATGGTTCATGTGTAGTAGGTTTAGTGCAGTTTATTTCTGTCATCTTAAGCGGTACATACAGTGCATTTTAAAAACCAGGTTAAAAGTCCAGGCTTCTGGGGAAACGTTTCATAAGTGGAGGGGACACAGCCCAGTAATTACACAGCTCACAGCATCGCCCTTTGGGGTCAGATCACTCTTACCGTTCACCACTTGCCTGCAAACCAACATTCGGCAGCAATTCAGCTTTTAAATGGAGCCTTAGACAGGCGGCCCTGGGGAAGCAGCTATTGCTGCAATCCCAGTAATGCGCTGGGTTAAAGGTGCAGCCTTAATACTTTGTGGAACATTAAAGTTCTGCACTATGTGTCACCGTTCTAAAACCTAATGCTGTGAGATATGGAAATGGGCATTATTTCATTTGCAATGAAGCAATCAGAGTATGGCTGATGTTTTACCTCTCGTGCTTTGATTTATATCGTTTATTTATGGAGGACTTTCCTCTACTCAGTTACTTGTCCCTGGGCGGCCCACAATGCACTTCCTGGCTGCTGCTTATAGCACTACAAAATAAATCCCCATGATATTGTCATATTATGGATGTGATAAAATCTACGTGGATAAGTGGTTTTGGTAAAGATATTGTTACTTGTAAAAATAACACCTCTCATATTAGTGATTGTTTCCGTGGTGATTGTATCAGCTGTAGAGCAATCAGCAGGAACATTCCATTGGTTTCCGTGGTGATTGTATCAGCTGTAGATCAATCAGCGGGAACATTCCATTGGTTTCCGTGGTGATTGTATCAGCTGTAGAGCAATCAGCGTGAACATTCTGTTGGTTTCCATGTTGATCGTATCAGCTGTAGAGCAATTAGCAGGAACATTCTATTGGTTTCCATGGTGATTGTTACAGCTGTAGAGCAATCAGCAGGAACATTCCATTGGTTTCCATGGTGATTGTTGCAGCTGTGGAACAATCAGCAGGAGCATTCTATTGGTTTCCATGGTGATTGCTTTTATCTTTAAAGGGTTTATTGTGCATGCAATAGGTCTTCCTACGTTTGCCACTTTACAAAGCATATTGTTTTATTTTTTTATTTTCTCCCAGATTATGTATTAACATTCTCTTTATGTCCCCTGCTATTAATTTGCCTTTTTAATAATATCATCATGTAGTTTAAGTGTCGAGGTCGATCGCATTATGCGTGTAATTAAGATTAGAATATTGGAAGCAACGAATCAGGGGGACCAGTAATGGCTGTTTTTGCGCATTGACTGTATTTGAATGTAATCAGAGTATATTGTCTTGTGTATCACGGGCCCAGTCTGTTTGTTACATCGCTTCTCATTGAAATAACTGATCGAGAATTAAAAACTGCAATTAAAAGTGAGTCTGTGAGATGTTTAATCATTTTAAACCCTTACTAGCCTTGCTCCAATTAAACCTCATGTATTGTTGATTTAGAATAAGTGTATTAATTTGCACATCAAACATTCCTGCTGTAATTAAATGTAAGTCTTCTGAAAGCGTTCGGCAATACGAAGAATCATGGCTGTTTGTTTTTTCTCTTTCAATCCATGATATTGCTCTGACTCTCTGAAAGCGCCCTGTGAGTTCGGTAATGTCAGACGATGGATATTTTAAGACCCCTTGACTCTCTTGGAATTTTGTCTCTGCTGTTACAGGGCTGAGTGCTTTCAAACTTCCACACAGGCAAACCAAGAAAATGTGTCTGTGCTTCATGTTTCTAACACAAGATTTAAAGGGAAACATTTCTATCAAGCAAAGAGAGAATTATTATTACTTAAATAAAATGTCATGACCCCATTTTCCTCAAATTCTGCCCACCCACAGAATTGCACTTTGGTTGTGTGAAATAATATATTTTCAAAATTTGTCTTAGAACCAAAAATGATGATTATTTTACAGAGTACGGAGATCCCCGCGTCAGTTTTCTTTAGTCTGTACTTTTTTGATTGTTCCTTTAAAAACCGTTTTCCTGGGCTGCAGTGAGATTTAAGATTAATGTTCTTAGTTTGAAAGTAAGTTAAAGGACAAGAACTTAGAAATAATGAATTCATAAAACATATTAATTTGTTAATCAGTAAGATTGGGGCAGAGTTAATGAAAGGAGTTGCTATGGGATCATAATTATGGCTTAATTACCATGATTAACATTTATTTTTATCTGACACTTGTAATCCTATTGACTTTTGACAAATTGTAGCTCCTATCTTTAAGACAGACACTTTATTACTGAACATGCTAATTTCTTTATGTTAAGCATCACTAATCAAACTGATGGGAACATTTACTTTAAGTGTCTTTTCCCCTTAAAGCCAGATTTTTAAGCTGATTCAACTTTTTCCATGGCACATTATAAAGTGGAAAGCATCAAATTGTGAATATGTCTCAGTCTAGATCTGTCCATATATGCTTGCTAGTCTAGCTACCACACTGCAGGATTTACTTATAAACACATTTTATTGGGGTGTTTGTTAATACACGTGAAGCGGAGCCTCTTTTTAAATAAGAAATAAAAAATACGCTCAAGATCATGAACCCTTCCCTCTAAATTTTCAGGATTTTTTTTTTTTTTATTATTTATAAAATTTTTAGTTATAAGAATATTATTCACAATGTCAACAAGTAGTTTGGTCCTTAAATACAGAAACCTGTTAGTACAGTATGTTATATCAAGACATAGAATTATACATTGTAAAAATTGACACTTAAATTTGCAATAGAGTATCAGATTTGAGGATAGGATTTTAGTTTAAGATTTGTCAAGTAGAGGGTAAACGTTTGTGAGGTCTAAAATGAAAACTCAAATGCAGAAATTCACGTCTTTATATAGCTCTAACCTTGAACTGTGTGCCTCCTCCTATCAATCATGAGTATAAGCTCTGCCTTTTGCACCTGTCACTCAACACTGAGCAGAAGAAACCGTAGCATTTTTACCCTGTGAGCGCCCAGTTGCATGGTGGGGGCTGACCCTCCAGTTGCATTTCAGGGCCACAGCTGACTCCGTAGCTGCGTGGTATGACATTGCGTAGGCTGACCCTCCAACGGCATGGCTTGGCATTACATGGGCTGACCCTCCAGCGGTATGACATTGCATGGTGTGGTATGGCATTTCGTGGTCTGACCCTCCAGCGGTGTGGCGTGGCATTGCATTGTGTGGGCTGACCCTCCAGCAGCATGGCATTGTGTGGGCTGACCCTCCAGCAGCATGGCATTGCGTGGGCTGACCCTCCAGCAGCATGGCATTGCGTGGGCTGACCCTCCAGCAGCATGGCATTGCGTGGGCTGACCCTCCAGCAGCATGGCATTGCGTGGGCTGACCCTCCAGCAGCATGGCATTGCGTGGGCTGACCCTCCAGCATCATGGCATTGCGTGGGCTGACCCTCCAGCATCATGGCATTGCATAGGCTGACCCTCCAGCAGCATGGCATTGCATAGGCTGACCCTCCAGCGGCATGGCATTACGTGGTCTGACCCTCCAGTGGTGTGGCATTGCATGGTGGGGTTTGGCTCTCCAGTGGCATGGCATTGCGTAGGCTGACCCTCCAGCAGCATTGCTTTGGCTGACCCTCCAGTGGTGCGGCATTGCGTTGGCTGTCCCTCCAGCGATGTGGCATGGTGATGGGTGTCTCTCCAGTGGCATTGCCTAGTGGGGGCGGTCTCTCCAGTGGCGTTGCATGGTGGGGGCGGTCTCTCCAGTGGCATTGTATGGTGGGGGCGGTCTCTCCAGCAGGATTTGCGTGGTGGGGGCGGTCTCTCCAGCAGGAATTGCGTGGTGGGGGCGGTCTCTCCAGCATCATTGCATGGTGGGGGTTGTCTCTCCAGCGGCATTGCATGGTGGGGGTTGTCTCTCCAGCGGCATTGCATGGTGGGGGCGGTCTCTCCAGCGGCATTGCATGGTGGGGGCGGTCTCTCCAGCGGCATTGCATGGTGGGGGCGGTCTCTCCAGCAGCATGGCATTGCGTGGGCTGACCCTCCAGCAGCATGGCATTGCGTGGGCTGACCCTCCAGCAGCATTGCTTTGGCTGACCCTCCAGTGGTGCGGCATTGCGTTGGCTGTCCCTCCAGCGATGTGGCATGGTGATGGGTGTCTCTCCAGTGGCATTGCCTGGTGGGGGCGGTCTCTCCAGTGGCATTGCATGGTGGGGGCGGTCTCTCCAGCGGCATTGCATGGTGGGGGAGGTCTCTCCAGCAGGATTTGCGTGGTGGGGGCGGTCTCTCCAGCAGGATTTGCGTGGTGGGGGCGGTCTCTCCAGCATCATTGCATGGTGGGGGTTGTCTCTCCAGCGGCATTGCATGGTGGGGGTTGTCTCTCCAGCGGCATTGCATGGTGGGGGCGGTCTCTCCAGCGGCATTGCATGGTGGGGGCGGTCTCTCCAGCGGCATTGCATGGTGGGGGCGGTCTCTCCAGCAGCATGGCATTGCGTGGGCTGACCCTCCAGCAGCATGGCATTGCGTGGGCTGACCCTCCAGCAGCATGGCATTGCGTGGGCTGACCCTCCAGCATCATGGCATTGCGTGGGCTGACCCTCCAGCATCATGGCATTGCGTGGGCTGACCCTCCAGCATCATGGCATTGCATAGGCTGACCCTCCAGCAGCATGGCATTGCATAGGCTGACCCTCCAGCGGCATGGCATTACGTGGTCTGACCCTCCAGTGGTGTGGCATTGCATGGTGGGGTTTGGCTCTCCAGTGGCATGGCATTGCGTAGGCTGACCCTCCAGCAGCATTGCTTTGGCTGACCCTCCAGTGGTGCGGCATTGCGTTGGCTGTCCCTCCAGCGATGTGGCATGGTGATGGGTGTCTCTCCAGTGGCATTGCCTGGTGGGGGCGGTCTCTCCAGTGGCATTGCATGGTGGGGGCGGTCTCTCCAGTGGCATTGTATGGTGGGGGCGGTCTCTCCAGTGGCATTGTATGGTGGGGGCGGTCTCTCCAGCGGCATTGCATGGTGGGGGTTGTCTCTCCAGCGTCATTGCATGGTGGGGGCTGTCTCTCCAGCATCATTGCATGGTGGGGGAGGTCTCTCCAGCGGCATTGCATGGTGGGGGCTGTCTCTCCAGCATCATTGCATGGTGGGTGAGGTCTCTCCAGCGGCATTGCGTGGTGGGGGCGGTCTCTCCAGCGGCATTGCATGGTGGGGGCGGTCTCTCCAGCTGCATTGCATGGTGGGGGCGGTCTCTCCAGCGGCATTGCATGGTGGGGGCTGTCTCTCCAGCGGCATTGCATGGTGGGGGCTGTCTCTCCAGCGGCATTGCATGGTGGGGGTTGTCTCTCCAGCATCATTGCATGGTGGGGGCGGTCTCTCCAGCGGCATTGCATGGTGGGGGCGGTCTCTCCAGCGGCATTGCATGGTGGGGGAGGTCTCTCCAGCGGCATTGCGTGGTGGGGGCGGTCTCTCCAGCGGCATTGCATGGTGGGGGAGGTCTCTCCAGCGGCATTGCATGGTGGGGGCGGTCTCTCCAGCGGCATTGCGTGGTGGGGGCGGTCTCTCCAGCGGCATTGCGTGGTGGGGGCGGTCTCTCCAGCGGCATTGCGTGGTGGGGGCGGTCTCTCCAGCGGCATTGCGTGGTGGGGGCGGTCTCTCCAGCGGCATTGCGTGGTGGGGGCGGTCTCTCCAGCGGCATTGCATGGTGGGGGCGGTCTCTCCAGCGGCATTGCATTTTAGGAGGGGACCCTACTTCCCTCTCAGGATCTGAGAGTCATTGTTCCTACGTGTGATCTTAACTAGTATTTTTACTACATTTTCCAACTTCTTTTAATTTGCTGAATATTCCCCTTAGGAAATGCCTCCTCTGCAGAACACACAGTGCTAACCAAGCACTGATTTTATTTTCCTACGTTCTTCCAAATGTCCTCCTTTTATTTTACAAAATCTGTTCTATCTTCTTTTTTTTTTGCCACCTGCTTAAAATTCTTCTGCTTTGTAATTGAAATTTCAGTTTATCAGTGGAATATGTTTTGGTTTTTTTTCTCCATATGAGCCATATGTTAGTTATACACACTTCACTGTTTTATCCAGAGAAATAGTCTGCAGAATTGTAGATTATGCTAACGTAGTGTACCTATAATCTTAATTTTAATAATGACAGGAGGCGAGTATTTTGCATAACTTTCTTTACTTTATGCCTCCAGCAGCACAAGTCAATCAGAAAACTTTAAACCAATCAGTAACAGGCATCACATCCATATATAAAGCCCTGACAGTCACATGATTTCCTCTTTCTTTGATGCGAAAAACAGTCCATTATAACGTCAGGGAATTCAAATAACAGTCTTGAGTAACGTGTAGAACATAATTTGGAACATGACTTGAAAAAACCTTCCAGCTTTATCTTGATCTTTATCTTTATGATGGTTACTCTGAAAAGAACAGAAATACGTGAAAGGTGGTGGAACCCAACTGATGTCCACATTAAAAAAACAGTACTATATGCATCTATATTTATATTACGTTAAAATTTTTTAACATTAAACAACCATGGTTTACTATAATAATCGCCACGGCTGTAACATCCGTCAACTATATAAGCATCCCATAAATATACTGAAATATCCAAAATCTTATAATTAGACTGAAAATGATAACCAGAAAAATTCGAATTTCCCAGAGTATAGGGAGGGAAACAGGGAGGGAAAATACTCGCCTCCTGTCATTATTAAAATTAAGATTATAGGTACACTACGTTAGCATAATCTACAATTTTATCACATGACAGGAGGCTTCGTATTTTGCATTTTTAAAGCTGTGGTATGATGGAAAGGATGTGTGTGCGGTTGACGAAATAAATATACGGAAGTTGTCTCGCCGTGTCCAATTCACCGCCTGTAAAAAATATTGAGGCCCCTCATGAAGGCCGGAGAAGCAGCCGTGCCTCGTACCGAATGAGTACCTAAAGCACGTCTCCTCCCCCGTTAACGATGACAACCAGTGAACCCATCTAGACGGAGTGTTCATGGTAACTGGCTTGTATGGTTGTTATAAACCCCACCGATGTCTTAATGTGTCAATCTAAGTGTTGTCGGGATCTCCATATAACCAAACACCGCTATAACTGCACAAAGACTGTGAAAAAAACGCCGGGAACAGGGTAAAACACAGACGCGAAAAAGATTTAGTTCTACGAGAACCGTAGAGGTCCTTCCTTCAGGTGATACCGAAAAACCATATACGTCGAACTCCAGAAGATCTGATATCCGACGAAAATCCAACATAAAGTGATTATGACTGACGGCGGGATAGGTTCGTGTTATCTGACTAGTTCCGAAACAAACCCAATCAAAGTCTCACAACAGTGATACTTTAACTCATGGTTTTGGACCGTATGCTACCCCACGGAAAAAACAGTCTATCAAAGGTTCTTGATCGACCGGAGTGTCGTGAATCGTACTATGCGCTGTCGAAATAACAGAACGTATCCCGTTAATGGAGCGGTCGAATCGTTCCGATCGGCCCGTCGTGAAAAAAATTATGGGCAAGATTCAATATCGAGGTAGCTAGGGGTAATAAAAGGATCGTAGTCCCTTTCCATACCCCTGTGACTTCCAAGTGTTCCATGTGGATAAATCATTTCGGGAATACCTGTTGTCCATGAGTCTCATGACTCTAGTTGGTTGCGATAGTCCCTTGACATACCCGTCTCCCTTGGAAGACACCAATCCACCAACTCTAGCCGCTCCTGCGTTAACAATCGATGATGTTCTCCCTTTGATCTGCCCGAAGGCAAGTTAAAACTGAAGAAGCAGAGGATGATCCCAATTAAAGTCCCGCTTAGCTCCTTTACCTCTGTAACGAGTACTATCGAAGTCCTTGCCGTTCTGATCCCAATTTCGTAGGTGTGCCCGGATCTCATGCAGTGAGCTTTCAGCCGATGTCTGGCCCGTCAGTGAAGTGGTCCTGGGAAGTAGTCAAGGTACTATGGAGCCTTTCCGTCATTTCCGTTGAATCTCCTTACGAAAGTCGTTATCGCTGATGTGGGGAAGGTGCAATCCGTCCAATGTGGCATCTATTCCGAAGTAGAGATATGTAGTTACTCGGAACTGGAATCGAACCGACTCCGCTTCGATCACTATGAATCCCAACAATTCCAGGAACTGTGACAATAAATCTCGTTTGTCTACGCAGTTAGGAATTGGGCTTGCCAAGGGTCAGCAAGTGTTACGGCGGATACCCTTTGCTCTTCAGTGCGTCCTGACCAGCTTCCAAAACTTCTTGAGGGACTAAGTGAGCCAGTAGGTAAGTGTCCTTTCAAATCTAACCTTGCAGAAAACCTTTTCGAGGAGTAGGTCTCCTAATAGATGTATACCTTCCTTCTTGAGATGTCGGTACGTCCCCTAAACCATTGGGTTGTCCTATGTTGATGACGGTGAGAGTCTCCTGTCTTCTTCTTTACTACTTTACGTGGACCTCGGTCTGATCGTGGCATGAATATCCCTGTAGTGACACCGAGCTCACTGTTGAGGATTATCTTGTTCGTTCCTAGATGACATGGGTATTCCATCCTGAGCTTGTTTCGTACTTCTTTTCCCCGAAGCTGGAGGTTTGCAAGGTGTGCCCGGTGCTTCGGCAAAACCCCTTTTCGGATGATCCTGGGTGTCTGGTGGTACGCGAGTCAACCGAGGTTTTCCAGTGTGCCAAAAGAAACTTTTCTTGCCAGGCGGGTTCTGACTTTTCCTCTTCCGATGGAGACTCTACGTTCTCTTATGATCTCCAGAGAAGGGGAAGAATGGAGTCCTCGTACCCTGATGAAGGGGTCTGAGATGTTCAATGTGCAGAACGTTCTTAGAGACGGTTCCGCTAAGTCGGGGTGTTCTCTTTCCCCTTTGGGGAAGTCGCGTTGGGCCCTTCCCATGGTGTTTAGGTGGTAAGGTGTCCGACTTGTTAGCCAGCCTCTTGGAGAGGGCTTCTTCCCCCGGAGCTGCCCTGGCGGCTTAATCTTCACCTGGAAATTTGGTCGGTGAATTGAGGGAAATCTGACCTGTTGGTTCACACCCTTTCGGTCTGTGGAGTCAGGATTGTACAACAGTACGCTTATTGCCTCAGTGTGTCTCTGTGTATAACCGGGGTCACCCAGCATTTCGATTAATCGGTACCACTTTCGCAGGATCTGGGTAGTGGTCTGAGAATGAGGACACCCTCCGTAGGACCGGGACGTACCCTGGTATGGGAGACGTGAAAGTCTCCCTATGTATAATCTAATGGTTCATCCTTATATGTCCTAGAGTTGTGGAGTTTGGCGGTATAGTGAGTTCTCCTTCTCGGTTAAGGGAAGGGCGTACGGGTCCTTCAATTGGGGCGTAGAGGTGTCGGAACACATGCATGTAGTGTGCCCTGGTCTGTGCATGCAATGCCAGAGCATATTCTGAAGGTAGAAGCCCTGGACAAGGGCGCGGTGGTCACCCCTTCGTACCTACGCCACTAGCACCGGGTAAGACTATCCTGGGGTCATGTTGGGACCCTCTTCCGGTCTGTGGGGTACCGAGACAGGTGTCAGGTACGGTAATACACTTATTGCCACTAGTGGGTCTCCACATACCGCTGGGGTTCTCCGGGAACTGTTTCTATCAGTACCACTTGGAGATTTCCTGGAGTGGTCTGAGGAGGGGGTTGCCCTCAATAAGACCGGGCTGAACGGTCAGGAATGTCTGGACGTAAGCCCGTATGGGGAGGTACGGTAGTCTCCAAATTATCCAAGGGGTCACCCTTATTGGGTATAGTACTGTGGAGCTTTGGCAGCACCGTGAGCTCTCCTTTCTTGGTGCTGTCGACATACATGTATCCATTGTGTTCCGATCTGGCATACAGTAACAGATCGTACTCCGTGGTTATCAGCCCGTCCTAGGGCGTGGGGATTAGACCCCAATATCTATATGTCCTTAGCCCTTCCGGGTCTTGGTTGGGTTCTCTGACTTCCTGAGGTATGTCTTGCCAGACCTCCTCCTCCGAGGGAGAGTCCTCTGCCCTCCGTTCGTCTATGATTTCTAAGGACGATGGAGATAATGGTTCCTCATCCTCTCATGAGGGTCTTGTGGAGTGTCTGACACAATGGTAGTATGATTTTTTCCCGTCTGTGGGGAGACAGAGTATACGTCAGTGCGTATGTGTCTACACAGTGGCTTCCACGTACAACTGGGGGGTACCCAGGTACCAAATAATCAGTACCACTAGGAGTTTGACTAGTGGTCTGAAGAGGGGTCACCCTCTTATCGACCGGGGTGAACGGTCTTTAATGTTGGGACGGAGCCCGTTAATGGTCGGGACGTAAGCCCGTTAATGGTCGGGACGTAAGCCCGTTAATGGTCGGGACGTAAGCCCGTTAATGGTCGGGACGTAAGCCCGTTAATGGTCGGGACGTAAGCCCGTTAATGGTCGGGACGTAAGCCCGTTAATGGTCGGGACGTAAGCCCGGTAATGTGAGGTATCGAAGACCTCAGTACGCTTTTGCAAGGAGTCACCCTTGTGTATGGAATTTCGTGGAAATTTTGCCATTGTGGATTGTGCGTACTTCGTTATAAGCCCTTGATTGGGCGTGGTGGTCACCCTTGTACAACAAATTGTTGTTGTTGATTGTTTGTATGTAGTGATTTCTGGGTAGTTCTTCAGTGCTTTGTAACAATCATCATTGCCTTCTGAGTGTTCATCTAATTGGGCAGTGCAGCCTGAGCCTGATGGGAGTTGTTCCTGGTTTGGTGTAATACAATCCCAACGGTGAGTTACCTGCAGTGGTCCTTTAGCACAGAGCTGTAGGAGTTAACTGCAGTGAGGAGTGTGCTTAGCCTGATGGGAGTTGTTCCTGGTTTGGTGCAATACCATCCTCACGGTAAGTTATCTGTAGTGGCCCTTTAGCACAGAGTTGCAGGGGTTAACTGCAGTGAGAAGAGTGCTTAGCCTGATGGGAGTTGTTCCTGGTTTGGTGTAATACCATCCTACTGGTAAGTTATCTGTAGTGGCCTTTAGCACAGAGTTGCAGGGGTTAACTGCAGTGAGAAGAGTGCTTAGCCTGATGGGAGTTGTTCCTGGTGTGGTGTAATACCATCCTACTGGTAACTTATCTGCAGTGGCCCTTTAGCACCGAGTTGCAGGGATTACCTGCAGTGAGGAGTGTGTTTAGTTACACATTATATAATGTGAGCATGAAGAATTAATTCAAATAATAGGATAAACAACAAAACTTCTCAGTGTACATGACAGAATATTTTGTCAGCTTCAGTGTAAAGCAATCATAATTTTTTGCTCTTTCAATCAAGTGGTGTACCTGTGATGGCACACATACTGTAATACTTTAATGGCACATAAAAACGTTAATAGAAGCAGAAAATCTGTGCCAGTTCGTGGGAATCACGAACTGGCGAAACTAAGATGGCCGCCAAGGATCTCGCGGTATCGCGAGATCCAAGATGGCCGCCGTTCGCGCGCAAATTTGCCGTGCAGTCCGCGACCGCGGCCCGCAATTGCGGTACGACGGACTCGGTCTGCACCCCCTCGCGCCCCCCTACCCACCCCTCGGTACCCTGGGACCCTTAGAGGAGCCTGGTGGTCCCGCGCGATCGCGGTAAAATGCCGCGAATCGCGAGGGACAAACAGGCAAGCAAGCAGACAGTAACAGATCCCAGCAGGGGAAACACAGTGGGAAAAACCCACCTAACAGTCCAGGGAGAAGGATGGATTTAGCAGGGGAAATAGAGGAGGCAGATGAAAAGGGAGGCCCCAGACAGGGGGAAGAAAAGAAAAGGTACAATACCAAAACCAGTTAAAGGGACAACAAGATCAATATGCATTATATATAGAAAAACAGTTGAGAGCTTAATACTCTGACCTGTGCCTTGGCTGAAAGCAGCAAAGAAAGAGGAAATCATGTGACTGTCAGGGCTTTATATATGGAGGTGATGCCTGTTACTGATTGGTTTAAAGTTTTCTGATTGACTTGTGCTGCTGGAGGCATAAAGTAAAGAAAGTTATGCAAAATACGAAGCCTCCTGTCATGTGATAAAATCAGGATTGTTCCTGCGTTTCTGGAACCTATTGCAGGACATGAATATGAGGAATTCCTCAGTTTGTTTATCCATCGGGTATATCAAAGCTGATATTTACAAAGTACAATTTCACATTTAGAAATACAAACAATCCCCAGATGAAAGCGAGATCGGAGACTGAACGGACATCCAGCAGTTTTAGTTGATGTGCGATTTCTGCCGGTTCTCCGGACAGCGGCTGAAAACCAAAGGCTGAAGTCTACTTTTAATTATTTAGCTCATCACAAACTTTAAACGTTTGGATACCAGGAAATGCTGCCGGAGGACAATTTGCCATCACAGCCCCTTGTTAATCGATACAATTCGCAGTAGCGCACTTCAGGAGCTTGCAACTAGAAAAGGCTTTATTTTAATTAAATAAATGGCTTAATTGTAATTGAATTAGATCACATGGCTGTTTACTGCAAAGGAGGCTGTTTAATAATCCTGTTGTGTATCTTTGGCGGGATTCAGGAAGATTTGCTGCTGAATCCCGATAACGCACACTATATCATGGTCTGTAATCAATAACGCAGAGGCATTGAAATTGGGGGTGATGAAATAAAAACTGTCTAATGAACACGTTTCTAATGTAGATCTTTTCACCATTCTTAAGTTTATCGACGGTTTCATTCCCCAGCATGTAGCATGGACTAGGTGTTCCAGTTAAGAATCTCTTTAATAGAATGCGTTGCAGTGATTTGTGGGGTTTTTTTTTTGATTGAATTAACTTTTTAACTAACTGCCTTTGAGTGGATCAGTAGTCTGTAAGATCTCCTTTGAGATTGCAGGAGGACTGTTTAAAACCTCAGTTTAAATACACATTTAAATTTACTAAATACAAAACTTCCTTACAAGGTTTTGCCTTGTCATTGGCCGGTGAGCTTACACTCTATGGCCATGTAGTAGGAAGTGTAATATGTGGGACTTTACACAGGTAGCGTTTTGGTTTTGTTTTATAAATTTTAGCATGAAGGACATGCAGTCAGCGTACAGATTGTGTATTAATGCACAAAATATCTACAAAAAAAGCATCAGAATCCTATTTAGTCCATAATAGAGGGGTTGGTATTGCAGAGGCAGGTTTTCTCCGGTGGAAAGAAGGCGATTTGCAAAAGACGCGTCTTCTGGAATCCATGTCGAGTGGAAGTTTGAAGCGACACTAGAATAATTAGAGCATTCATGCCTCAGTAAGCTGGTACAAGCGCCCATGACTGATGCAGGCAAAGTTCTGCCGAGAGATTGTCTATCGTCTCCTGGAAGCATTAGTTCAGAAGCCGGATGTGGTCCTGAATACTAATTCTGTTCCACGTACAAACAAAATTAGGCTGGCAGCAATAAATGAGCTGAGATGGCAATGAACTTTCTAATGTTCGATTAGCAATAGGCAGCGGATCATGTAAACAGCGCAGTGCACACGGAATCCGTTCTGCGTTGGCGTTCGCCTGCGATTCGCTCTCCTTTTTAAAGACTGCGTTACAGGATGTATTGGAGCAAGACTTGGCGAGAGCCAGGGAGCCATAGCTCAAATAAATATTACTGATCAAGCCTGACGTCTTGGCAAGATTTTTCCTTTTCGTATTTTTGTCGATACTTGCTTGGTGACTCGATGTGTTTGGATTCTAAAATGTCGGTACATACTTTGCCCTTCAGTCGAACTTTTAAAAAGAAGTTTCATCCAACAACATAACCTAACCCATTTAAAAGACTGGGGGTGTGTGAGTGTGGGATGGAGGTTTAGGACTGTGTATTTGGTAAGGTCACAAGGTGTGCAGGTTTGGAGAAAGCTGTAGAGAGAATATAACAGGCCTTAAATTACCATGGAAGCAAACAATGAGATGGGGTATCCAGATTATAACAGCCTCTTCAAGGCAGAGTGTGTATGGGTCACAAGAGGCATAGCTGTGCTTTATATGCTTTCTATACACTGTGCCGGCAAATATAAGGACGTCATGTCTACTTATTTATTTGCTATCTATTGTGCGTGTGTTTTGGTGCCTGTCTAGTGATCCCCCAATCACACTGCCAGAGGGGAGCTACTCCTCAGACAGCTGATGGATTTAATCTCCATGTGTAAAGTGTTTCACAGTGAAACGTTTCACGTACAGACTCCAGGCACCATAACCACTTCAAATCACAGAAGTGGTCATGGTGCTTGGCGTATCATGTAACATTTATATAAAGGTAACAACACGGGAAGTGGTTGCTTGCTTTTGTTTTTAAGGTGCTGCCTGCGGTCCAGATCTTATTACCCAACTTAATGACTGTCGTTTTGTTGACTTTAAAAGGATGAAAAACTGTGTGGACATTGCTGGGACTTTAACCTATGGCGCTGATACTTGACATATTAAAATACCTTATATGAAGGAAGAGGTGGCTTTGACGTCTGTTTATTTATAGTTTTGCATTATTCTGCATTATTATCATCCCTAATGTGTGGAGGACTGTGGTGGTCCTGACCAGGGGTCCATCTTGTATTAAAGTGAAATTTTAACTTATTAGTTCTGATTCCCAGAGCAAACTTTGCAGACTGAATCCATTTCTTTATTGTTTAATTCGCTTATATCTTTGTAACAATGATACTTAATTTTCCATTATTTTTTTTCACAGTGAAAATCTCAGTACTGAACTACCAGAGCCCAACTACCGGCCTATTCCCTACCAGGACTGCGGGTGATCAAAAGACTGCCAAGGTTCACGACAGTCTGTACTGTGCCGCTAGTGCATGGGCGTTGGCGCTGGCCTATCGGTATGTGTTTAACCATTTCATTTATAATGTGCATGCACAGTGCTTCCCATGCCCTCTTAAAGGGACACTATAGTCACCTGAACAACTTTAGCTTAATGAAGCAGTTTTGGTGTATAGAACATGCCCCTGCAGCCTCAGTGCTCAACCCTCTGCCATTTAGGAGTTAAATACCTTTGTTTATGAACCCTAGTCACACCTCCCTGCATGTGACTTGCACACTCTTCCATAAACACTTCCTGTAAAGAGAGCCCTATTTAGGCTTTCTTTGTTGCAAGTTTTGTTTCATTAAGATTTTCTTATCCCCTGCTATGTTAATAGCTTGCTAGACCCTGCAAGAGCCTCCTGTATGTGATTAAAGTTCAATTTAGAAATTGAGATACAATTATTTAAGGTAAATTACATCTGTTTGAAAGTGAAACCAGTTTTTTTTCATGCAGGCTCTGTCAATCATAGCCAGGGGAGGTGTGGCTAGGGCTGCATAAACAGAAACAAAGTGATTTAACTCCTAAATGACAGTGAATTGAGCAGTGAAATTGCAGGGGAATGATCTATACACTAAAACTGCTTTATTTAGCTAAAGTAATTTAGGTGACTATAGTGTTCCTTTAATAAACGGCTAGCGACCGGACATAGTGTGACTGCAAAGTCTGTACGGGGAAAAAGTAAAATTCTCCAGGATTTTATTTATACCTCAATTCTAATGGGAAAAGTGTTTGGAGACGTGTTTGGGTGATGCAGCATTGTTTAGCAGTCTTTCTGTTACCGGGCTGAGTCTCTGTGAGCGCGTGCTGGATACCGGCTTAGACACCAGGATGCAGCTATTGATCCAGCCTTTTTAATGATTCCCTGTGAATTCACATTTAATTAGGACAGATCTTGTTTTTCTCCCACCAGATAGGAATGAAGCGGAGTTGAAAGCTCGGAGCCTGGGGCTCTGTGTCTCAATGCTTTGTGAAATTGCAGACGCACATTAAAACAATGTGTAATGTCACTAATGACACTAGAAGGTTGAATAATTTGTCTGTGCGGCAGAGACGTGCCAAAAGGATTACCTGTGTGCAGGAGCTTGATTCCTCCAGCGAACGTGAATACTTACTTTGTGCAGGAGCATATTCCCACATAGAACGTGATTACTTACCTGTGTGCAGAAGCCGATTCCCCCCTAGAATGTGATTACTTACCTGTGTGCAGGAGCCGAATTCCCCCAGAGAACGCAAGCAGTTACCTGTGTGCAGGAGCCGATTCCCCCAGAGAAAGCGAGCAGTTACCTGTGTGCAGGAGCCGATTCCCCCAGAGAACGCGAGCAGTTACCTGTGTGCAGGAGCCGATTCCCCCAGAGAACGCAAGCAGTTACCTGTGTGCAGGAGCCGATTCCCCCAGAGAACGCGAGCAGTTACCTGTGTGCAGGAGCCGATTCCCCAGAGAACGCGAGCAGTTACCTGTGTGCAGGAGCCGATTCCCCCAGAGAACGCGAGCAGTTACCTGTGTGCAGGAGCCGATTCCCCCAGAGAACGCGAGCAGTTACCTGTGTGCAGGAGCCGATTCCCCCAGAGAACGCGAGCAGTTACCTGTGTGCAGGAGCCGATTCCCCCAGAGAACGCGAGCAGTTACCTGTGTGCAGGAGCCGATTCCCCCAGAGAATGCGATTACTTACCTGTGTGCAGGAGCCAGATTCCCCCAGAGAACGCGAGCAGTTACCTGCGTGCAAGATCAGAATCCCACAGAATGCGATTACTTACCTGTGTGCAGGAGCCGATTCCCCCAGAGAACGTGATTATTTACCTGTGTGCAGGAGCCGATTCCACCAGAGAACGTGATTACTTACCTGTGTGCAGGAGCCGATTCCACCAGAGAACGTGATCACTTACCTGTGTGCAGGAACCGATTCCCCCAGAGAACGTGATCACTTACCTGTGTGCAGGAGCCGATTCCCCCAGAGAACGCGATTACTTACCTGTGTGCAGGAGCCAGATTCCCCCAGAGAACGCGAGCAGTTACCTGCGTGCAAGATCAGAATCCCACAGAATGCTATTACTTACCTGTGTGCAGGAGCCGATTCCCCCAGAGAACGTGATTATTTACCTGTGTGCAGGAGCCGATTCCACCAGAGAACGTGATTACTTACCTGTGTGCAGGAGCCGATTCCACCAGAGAACGTGATCACTTACCTGTGTGCAGGAACCGATTCCCCCAGAGAACGTGATCACTTACCTGTGTGCAGGAGCCGATTACCCCAGAGAACGTGATTACTTACCTGTGTGCAGGAGCCAGATACCCCCAGAGAATCCATCCATGGGATGTGATATGATTAGTGGGAGTTACTCTCCCAAACAGGAGCTGCTGTTTGTAAGTGCCCCAATAATTCACCCATGTCCTGACACGCTGGCAGAGTAGCTGGGGAGACAGAATCCTTACCTTTCCCACAGTGTCCCTATCAGGGAGTATAACTCCTACTAATCTTGTCTCGCTGATGCTGCCACCGTACCTTAATGCGCTCAGACTGCACTGTGTCTCAATCTGCCCTCCGGTTTGGTAATCCCATCACACAGCTCCCTCTCGCTGGTGCTCTGAATATCTCATCCTATAAACCAGCCAAGTTTAATCCCATTACAATGCAGGAGCAAGTGCTCGACTCGTTCTATCCGTCGCCAGACTTTGGATGAAGTTTTCATGTTTAAAGACACGCAATCTGTTTACCTCCTGCTTTCAGTACAGGCCGCAGCTTGTAACCTGCAGTCTTGCTGGATTCTAAAAACTGTCTTTATTAGAAAACAAAGACTTTGATAGGTTTTTCCTGAGAGAATCCTGCACTAAATCAAATCAGCATTTGTAGGAAAAGTCCAGTCTATTCCAATGCTGACATTATTGGGTTACCTGGTATTCTTTACATGTCGGACAGTCCATTCAGCTCTGTATTGACCTTTCTGGCACTGTCTATTGGGCGCGCTCTCTGGCAGAGCTGTCTATTGGGCGCGCTCTCTGGCAGAGCTGTCTATTGGGCGCGCTCTCTGGCAGAGCTGTCTATTGGGCGCGCTCTCTGGCAGAGCTGTCTATTGGGCGCGCTCTCTGGCAGAGCTGTCTATTGGGCGCGCTCTCTGGCAAAGCTGTCTATTGGGCGCGCTCTCTGGCAGAGCTGTCTATTGGGCGCGCTCTCTGGCAGAGCTGTCTATTGGGCGCGCTCTCTGGCAGAGCTGTCTATTGGGCGCGCTCTCTGGCAGAGCTGTCTATTGGGCGCGCTCTCTGGCAGAGCTGTCTATTGGGCGCGCTCTCTGGCAGAGCTGTCTATTGGGCGCGCTCTGGCAGAGCTGTCTATTGGGCGCGCTCTCTGGCAGAGCTGTCTATTGGGCGCGCTCTCTGGCAGAGCTGTCTATTGGGCGCGCTCTCTGGCAGAGCTGTCTATTGGGCGCGCTCTCTGGCAGAGCTGTCTATTGGGCGCGCTCTCTGGCAGAGCTGTCTATTGGGCGCGCTCTCTGGCAGAGCTGTCTATTGGGCGCGCTCTCTGGCAGAGCTGTCTATTGGGCGCTCTCTGGCAGAGCTGTCTATTGGGCGCTCTCTGGCAGAGCTGTCTATTGGGCGCTCTCTGGCAGAGCTGTCTATTGGGCGCTCTCTGGCAGAGCTGTCTATTGGGCGCGCTCTGGCAGAGCTGTCTATTGGGCGCGCTCTGGCAGAGCTGTCTATTGGGCGCGCTCTCTGGCAGAGCTGTCTATTGGGCGCGCTCTCTGGCAGAGCTGTCTATTGGGCGCGCTCTCTGGCAGAGCTGTCTATTGGGCGCGCTCTCTGGCAGAGCTGTCTATTGGGCGCGTTCTGGCAGAGCTGTCTATTGGGCGCGCTCTCTGGCAGAGCTGTCTATTGGGCGCGCTCTCTGGCAGAGCTGTCTATTGGGCGCGCTCTGGCAGAGCTGTCTATTGGGCGCTCTCTGGCAGAGCTGTCTATTGGGCGCGCTCTGGCAGAGCTGTCTATTGGGCGCACTCTCTGGCAGAGCTGTCTATTGGGCGCGCTCTGGCAGAGCTGTCTATTGGGCGCGCTCTGGCAGAGCTGTCTATTGGGCGCGCTCTCTGGCAGAGCTGTCTATTGGGCGCGCTCTCTGGCAGAGCTGTCTATTGGGCGCGCTCTCTGGCAGAGCTGTCTATTGGGCGCGCTCTCTGGCAGAGCTGTCTATTGGGCGCGCTCTCTGGCAGAGCTGTCTATTGGGCGCGCTCTGGCAGAGCTGTCTATTGGGCGCGCTCTGGCAGAGCTGTCTATTGGGCGCGCTCTCTGGCAGAGCTGTCTATTGGGCGCGCTCTCTGGCAGAGCTGTCTATTGGGCGCGCTCTCTGGCAGAGCTGTCTATTGGGCGCGCTCTCTGGCAGAGCTGTCTATTGGGCGCGCTCTCTGGCAGAGCTGTCTATTGGGCGCGCTCTCTGGCAGAGCTGTCTATTATTGGGCGCGCTCTCTGGCAGAGCTGTCTATTATTGGGCGCGCTCTCTGGCAGAGCTGTCTATTATTGGGCGCGCTCTCTGGCAGAGCTGTCTATTATTGGGCGCGCTCTCTGGCAGAGCTGTCTATTATTGGGCGCGCTCTCTGGCAGAGCTGTCTATTATTGGGCGCGCTCTCTGGCAGAGCTGTCTATTATTGGGCGCGCTCTCTGGCAGAGCTGTCTATTATTGGGCGCGCTCTCTGGCAGAGCTGTCTATTATTGGGCGCGCTCTCTGGCAGAGCTGTCTATTATTGGGCGCGCTCTCTGGCAGAGCTGTCTATTATTGGGCGCGCTCTCTGGCAGAGCTGTCTATTATTGGGCGCGCTCTCTGGCAGAGCTGTCTATTATTGGGCGCGCTCTCTGGCAGAGCTGTCTATTGGGCGCGCTCTCTGGCAGAGCTGTCTATTGGGCGCGCTCTCTGGCAGAGCTGTCTATTGGGCGCGCTCTCTGGCAGAGCTGTCTATTGGGCGCGCTCTCTGGCAGAGCTGTCTATTGGGCGCGCTCTCTGGCAGAGCTGTCTATTGGGCGCGCTCTCTGGCAGAGCTGTCTATTGGGCGCGCTCTCTGGCAGAGCTGTCTATTGGGCGCGCTCTCTGGCAGAGCTGTCTATTGGGCGCGCTCTGGCAGAGCTGTCTATTGGGCGCGCTCTCTGGCAGAGCTGTCTATTGGGCGCGCTCTCTGGCAGAGCTGTCTATTGGGCGCGCTCTCTGGCAGAGCTGTCTATTGGGCGCGCTCTCTGGCAGAGCTGTCTATTGGGCGCGCTCTCTGGCAGAGCTGTCTATTATTGGGCGCGCTCTCTGGCAGAGCTGTCTATTATTGGGCGCGCTCTCTGGCAGAGCTGTCTATTATTGGGCGCGCTCTCTGGCAGAGCTGTCTATTATTGGGCGCGCTCTCTGGCAGAGCTGTCTATTATTGGGCGCGCTCTCTGGCAGAGCTGTCTATTATTGGGCGCGCTCTCTGGCAGAGCTGTCTATTATTGGGCGCGCTCTCTGGCAGAGCTGTCTATTATTGGGCGCGCTCTCTGGCAGAGCTGTCTATTATTGGGCGCGCTCTCTGGCAGAGCTGTCTATTATTGGGCGCGCTCTCTGGCAGAGCTGTCTATTATTGGGCGCGCTCTCTGGCAGAGCTGTCTATTATTGGGCGCGCTCTCTGGCAGAGCTGTCTATTATTGGGCGCGCTCTCTGGCAGAGCTGTCTATTATTGGGCGCGCTCTCTGGCAGAGCTGTCTATTATTGGGCGCGCTCTCTGGCAGAGCTGTCTATTATTGGGCGCGCTCTCTGGCAGAGCTGTCTATTGGGCGCGCTCTCTGGCAGAGCTGTCTATTGGGCGCGCTCTCTGGCAGAGCTGTCTATTGGGCGCGCTCTCTGGCAGAGCTGTCTATTGGGCGCGCTCTCTGGCAGAGCTGTCTATTGGGCGCGCTCTCTGGCAGAGCTGTCTATTGGGCGCGCTCTCTGGCAGAGCTGTCTATTGGGCGCGCTCTCTGGCAGAGCTGTCTATTGGGCGCGCTCTCTGGCAGAGCTGTCTATTGGGCGCGCTCTCTGGCAGAGCTGTCTATTGGGCGCGCTCTCTGGCAGAGCTGTCTATTGGGCGCGCTCTCTGGCAGAGCTGTCTATTGGGCGCGCTCTCTGGCAGAGCTGTCTATTGGGCGCGCTCTCTGGCAGAGCTGTCTATTGGGCGCGCTCTCTGGCAGAGCTGTCTATTGGGCGCGCTCTCTGGCAGAGCTGTCTATCGTTGCGATTTTGTGTGTTGAGTGTAGATCCACTCAGTGGCTCCCAGTCTGTTTGCAGCCAATGTTTAGCCGTTGTGTGTCGGCAGAGCCTATAACTACAATGGACTTCAGGTTCTGTCCCAGGAATGCGCAGTTTGTGTCGTAACAAATGCTGTGCACCACATCCCCCAGTAGAACATTCTAAGAATATCTAGAGTGCCCACCCACACGTCTAGCCTATAATAATCCTGCCCCTTTTCTGGTAGTTTTATAAACGGTTACTTGAAAGTACCATTGTCCGGAACAAGTGGATCAATCACCGTGGATACTGCTGTGTTCTTGCTGTTACCATTGGTTTCCATGGTGTCTAACTTTTAGAATTGTGTCCCATTTCTTCATCTTAGCGATCATTTTATGATGACCCCCTCCCACTGCATGTAATGTAGGAAAAATTAGCTCCCGTTGTTATACTGGGTATTCGTGGCCGCCCTGGGTCATTGCCATGTGTTCTATTAATCTTACCTCCTCTATCAAGACCCATGCAATCCCTGGTTACATACGTTAAAGCTTCCCCTTCTCTTATTGGTCAGGATTGTAACGCTGTGGGCGTGCAACGTCTGGCTGCTGTTTCTGCTATTTTGTGAGAATAAAGACATGTGTGATGTGGGTATTATTGTACCTTAATGCTGAAAAATAATGCTGTTCATTAGAGCAATCGCTCTGCTGTAACCGTTACCATGAGCAATCTGTCGATTTGTCTGCATAATGTGCAATAAGGGATGTTTTTCATTCCGTTATATTCCTTTCCTAAGTCATAAGAACATTCCGCTTCTATTAAAGACACTAGAATGGGCGATCCGTTTATATTGGTGTTATTTCTCCAGTGCTCATACACAGTTACCCAACCCCCCAATATCTTTTACACTAAAGGGATACGGACATTACACTGTAACTGCTGTCTGTAGAATACTCAGGGAACCCAGCAGCTCACACTGGAGGGGGGCAATTAACCAAACCCCCCAATATCTTTTACACTAAAGGGATACGGACATTACAGTGTAACTGCTGTCTGTAGAATACTCGGGGAACCCAGCAGCTCAAACTGGAGGGGGGCAATTAACCAAACCCCCCCAATATCTTTTACACTAAAGGGATACGGACATTACAATGTAACTGCTGTCTGTAGAATACTCAGGGAACCCAGCAGCTCACACTGGAGGGGGGCAATTAACCAAACCCCCCAATATCTTTTACACTAAAGGGATACGGACATTACAATGTAACTGCTGTCTGTTGAATACTCAGGGAACCCAGCAGCTCACACTGGAGGGGGCAATTAACCAAACCCCCCAATATCTTTTACACTAAAGGGATACGGACATTACAATGTAACTGCTGTCTGTAGAATACTCCGGGAACACAGCAGCTCACACTGGAGGGGGCAATTTAACCAAAACCCCCCAATATCTTTTACACTAAAGGGATACGGACATTACAATGTAACTGCTGTCTGTAGAATACTCGGGGAACCCAGCAGCTCAAACTGGAGGGGGGCAATTAACCAAACCCCCCCAATATCTTTTACACTAAAGGGATACGGACATTACAATGTAACTGCTGTCTGTAGAATACTCAGGGAACCCAGCAGCTCACACTGGAGGGGGGCAATTAACCAAACCCCCCAATATCTTTTACACTAAAGGGATACGGACATTACAATGTAACTGCTGTCTGTAGAATACTCCGGGAACACAGCAGCTCACACTGGAGGGGGCAATTTAACCAAAACCCCCCAATATCTTTTACACTAAAGGGATACGGACATTACAATGTAACTGCTGTCTGTAGAATACTCAGGGGACACAGCAGCTCACACTGGAGGGGGCAATTAACCAAACTCCCCAATATCTTTTACACTAAAGGGATACGGACATTACAATGTAACTGCTGTCTGTAGAATACTCGGGGAACCCAGCAGCTCAAACTGGAGGGGGGCAATTAACCAAACCCCCCCAATATCTTTTACACTAAAGGGATACGGACATTACAATGTAACTGCTGTCTGTAGAATACTCCGGGAACCCAGCAGCTCACACTGGGGGGGGGGGAATTAACCAAACCCCCTCAATATCTTTTACACTAAAGGGATACGGACATTACAATGTAACTGCTGTCTGTAGAATACTCAGGGAACACAGCAGCTCACACTGGAGGGGGCAATTAACCAAACCCCCCAATATCTTTTACACTAAAGGGATACGGACATTACAATGTAACTGCTGTCTGTAGAATACTCAGGGAACACAGCAGCTCACACTGGAGGGGGCAATTAACCAAACCCCCCAATATCTTTTACACTAAAGGGATACGGACATTACAATGTAACTGCTGTCTGTAGAATACTCGGGGAACCCAGCAGCTCACACTGGAGGGGGCAATTAACCAAACCCCCCCCAATATCTTTTACACTAAAGGGATACGGACATTACAATGTAACTGCTGTCTGTAGAATACTCGGGGAACACAGCAGCTCACACTGGAGGGGGCAATTAACCAAACCCCCTCAATATCTTTTACACTAAAGGGATACGGACATTACAATGTAACTGCTGTCTGTAGAATACTCAGGGAACCCAGCAGCTCACACTGGAGGGGGCAATTAACCAAACCCCCCCCAATATCTTTTACACTAAAGGGATACGGACATTACAATGTAACTGCTGTCTGTAGAATACTCAGGGAACACAGCAGCTCACACTGGAGGGGGCAATTAACCAAACCCCCTCAATATCTTTTACACTAAAGGGATACGGACATTACAATGTAACTGCTGTCTGTAGAATACTCACGGAACACAGCAGCTCACACTGGAGGGGGGCCATTATCCAAACCCCCCAATATCTTTTGCACTAAAGGGATACAGACATTACAATGTAACTGCTGTCTGTAGAATACTCAGGGAACACAGCAGCTCACACTGGAGGGGGCAATTAACCAGAACCCCCCAATATCTTTTACACTAAAGGGATACGGACATTACAATGTAACTGCTGTCAGTAGAATACTCAGGGAACACAGCAGCTCACACTGGAGGGGGCAATTAACCAGAACCCCCCAATATCTTTTACACTAAAGGGATACGGACATTACAATGTAACTGCTGTCTGTAGAATACTCAGGGAACACAGCAGCTCACACTGGAGGGGGCAATTAACCAGAACCCCCCAATATCTTTTACACTAAAGGGATACGGACATTACAATGTAACTGCTGTCTGTAGAATACTCAGGGAACCCAGCAGCTCACACTGGAGGGGGGCAATTAACCAAACCCCCCCCAATATCTTTTACACTAAAGGGATACGGACATTACAATGTAACTGCTGTCTGTAGAATACTCGGGGAACCCAGCAGCTCAAACTGGAGGGGGGCAATTAACCAAATCCCCCCAATATCTTTTACACTAAAGGGATACGGACATTACAATGTAACTGCTGTCTGTAGAATACTCGGGGAACCCAGCAGCTCACACTGGAGGGGGGCAATTAACCAAACCCCCCCAATATCTTTTACACTAAAGGGATATGGACATTACAATGCAACTGCTGTCTGTAGAATACTCAGGGAACACAGCAGCTCACACTGGAGGGGGCAATTAACCAAAACCCCAATATCTTTTACACTAAAGGGATACGGACATTACAATGTAACTGCTGTCTGTAGAATACTCAGGGAACCCAGCAGCTCACACTGGAGGGGGCAATTAACCAAACCCCCCCAATATCTTTTACACTAAAGGGATACGGACATTACAATGTAACTGCTGTTTGTAGAATACTCAGGGAACCCAGCAGCTCACACTGGAGGGGGGCAATTAACCAAACCCCCCAAATATCTTTTACACTAAAGGGATACGGACATTACAATGTAACTGCTGTCTGTAGAATACTCCGGGAACCCAGCAGCTCACACTGGAGGGGGTAATTAAACAAACCTCCCAATATCTTTTACACTAAAGGGATACGGACATTACAATGTAACTGCTGTCTGTAGAATACTCGGGGAACCCAGCAGCTCAAACTGGAGGGGGCAATTAACCAAACCCCCCAAATATCTTTTACACTAAAGGGATACGGACATTACAATGTAACTGCTGTCTGTAGAATACTCGGGGAACCCAGCAGCTCAAACTGGAGGGGGGCAATTAACCAAACCCCCCCAATATCTTTTACACTAAAGGGATACGGACATTACAATGTAACTGCTGTCTGTAGAATACTCAGGGAACCCAGCAGCTCACACTGGAGGGGGGCAATTAACCAAACCCCCCAATATCTTTTACACTAAAGGGATACGGACATTACAATGTAACTGCTGTCTGTTGAATACTCAGGGAACCCAGCAGCTCACACTGGAGGGGGCAATTAACCAAACCCCCCAATATCTTTTACACTAAAGGGATACGGACATTACAATGTAACTGCTGTCTGTAGAATACTCGGGGAACCCAGCAGCTCAAACTGGAGGGGGCAATTAACCAAACCCCCCAAATATCTTTTACACTAAAGGGATACGGACATTACAATGTAACTGCTGTCTGTAGAATACTCGGGGAACCCAGCAGCTCAAACTGGAGGGGGGCAATTAACCAAACCCCCCCAATATCTTTTACACTAAAGGGATACGGACATTACAATGTAACTGCTGTCTGTAGAATACTCAGGGAACCCAGCAGCTCACACTGGAGGGGGGCAATTAACCAAACCCCCCAATATCTTTTACACTAAAGGGATACGGACATTACAATGTAACTGCTGTCTGTTGAATACTCAGGGAACCCAGCAGCTCACACTGGAGGGGGCAATTAACCAAACCCCCCAATATCTTTTACACTAAAGGGATACGGACATTACAATGTAACTGCTGTCTGTAGAATACTCCGGGAACACAGCAGCTCACACTGGAGGGGGCAATTTAACCAAAACCCCCCAATATCTTTTACACTAAAGGGATACGGACATTACAATGTAACTGCTGTCTGTAGAATACTCGGGGAACCCAGCAGCTCAAACTGGAGGGGGCAATTAACCAAACCCCCCAAATATCTTTTACACTAAAGGGATACGGACATTACAATGTAACTGCTGTCTGTAGAATACTCGGGGAACCCAGCAGCTCAAACTGGAGGGGGGCAATTAACCAAACCCCCCCAATATCTTTTACACTAAAGGGATACGGACATTACAATGTAACTGCTGTCTGTAGAATACTCAGGGAACCCAGCAGCTCACACTGGAGGGGGGCAATTAACCAAACCCCCCAATATCTTTTACACTAAAGGGATACGGACATTACAATGTAACTGCTGTCTGTAGAATACTCCGGGAACACAGCAGCTCACACTGGAGGGGGCAATTTAACCAAAACCCCCCAATATCTTTTACACTAAAGGGATACGGACATTACAATGTAACTGCTGTCTGTAGAATACTCGGGGAACCCAGCAGCTCAAACTGGAGGGGGCAATTAACCAAACCCCCCAAATATCTTTTACACTAAAGGGATACGGACATTACAATGTAACTGCTGTCTGTAGAATACTCGGGGAACCCAGCAGCTCAAACTGGAGGGGGGCAATTAACCAAACCCCCCCAATATCTTTTACACTAAAGGGATACGGACATTACAATGTAACTGCTGTCTGTAGAATACTCCGGGAACCCAGCAGCTCACACTGGAGGGGGGCAATTAACCAAACCCCCCAATATCTTTTACACTAAAGGGATACGGACATTACAATGTAACTGCTGTCTGTAGAATACTCGGGGAACCCAGCAGCTCACACTGGAGGGGGGCAATTAACCAAACCCCCCCAATATCTTTTACACTAAAGGGATACGGACATTACAATGTAACTGCTGTTTGTAGAATACTCAGGGAACCCAGCAGCTCACACTGGAGGGGGGCAATTAACCAAACCCCCCAAATATCTTTTACACTAAAGGGATACGGACATTACAATGTAACTGCTGTCTGTAGAATACTCGGGGAACCCAGCAGCTCAAACTGGAGGGGGCAATTAACCAAACCCCCCAAATATCTTTTACTCTAAAGGGATACGGACATTACAATGTAACTGCTGTCTGTAGAATACTCGGGGAACCCAGCAGCTCAAACTGGAGGGGGGCAATTAACCAAACCCCCCCAATATCTTTTACACTAAAGGGATACGGACATTACAATGTAACTGCTGTCTGTAGAATACTCAGGGAACCCAGCAGCTCACACTGGAGGGGGGCAATTAACCAAACCCCCCAATATCTTTTACACTAAAGGGATACGGACATTACAATGTAACTGCTGTCTGTTGAATACTCAGGGAACCCAGCAGCTCAAACTGGAGGGGGGCAATTAACCAAACCCCCCAATATCTTTTACACTAAAGGGATACGGACATTACAATGTAACTGCTGTCTGTAGAATACTCCGGGAACACAGCAGCTCACACTGGAGGGGGCAATTAACCAAACCCCCCCAATATCTTTTACACTAAAGGGATACGGACATTACAATGTAACTGCTGTCTGTAGAATACTCAGGGAACCCAGCAGCTCACACTGGAGGGGGGCCATTAACCAAACCCCCCAAATATCTTTTACACTAAAGGGATACGGACATTACAATGTAACTGCTGTCTGTAGAATACTCAGGGAACCCAGCAGCTCACACTGGAGGGGGGCCATTAACCAAACCCCCCAAATATCTTTTACACTAAAGGGATACGGACATTACAATGTAACTGCTGTCTGTAGAATACTCAGGGAACCCAGCAGCTCACACTGGAGGGGGAGGGGGGGCAATTAAACATCCCCCCCCAAATCTTTTACACTAAAGGGATATGGACATCATAGCTCCGCAAAGTAGCCTATGTTTATATCACTTTCAACATATCAAAAGCTATATGTCCATGATAACTCCCATTTAAGAGATGATGGATCCTTAGGTGGCATATTTACAAATGGATCTTGTTGGTAAGAGCATTTTCACATTTTTTTTTTTTTTTTTACAAAAAATATTTAGCAGCTATTTACAAATATAAACTTGTAACCAAGCTGATTACTGTCACCTCTGTCTCAATGTCATTGATTGCGGTGAGTGAATATGTGATTTAGGTTTTTGGGTTTGTTTTTTTCATTACCGTTCCTTATGGATTCAAACCGTGAATACCTAGCCTGTGATTCCGCTAATTGCTAAGTGGAAATCCTACATGTGCCCCCCTCCCACTAAAACAAACAAAAATTACCCTCCTAAATTGCTGTAAGCTTAGACCTTTTAATGGAGCTGAAGAAATGATTTCACTTGTTGGGAGTGCAGTAAATGCTATTGTATCGCAGTAATCCGAGGAAAATGACATTCACACATATTAGCACTGCTTACTAATTATAGTGCTTAGCGTTAATGTGTGTCCATTAGCACATTATAGCTGATTCTCCCTTTGTGTGATGCAAAGATCTGAGATTTGAAATGATAGCGTTGGATATAACTTGAAATCGCTGTTCACAAGGCATTTAAACTGGAATGTGCGCCCTGTGAGACGCAATATTACGGGAATATGGAATGGTTCTTCTGTTCGTCTAAATTACGGTACACGGCAACTCTGCAGTCACGGAAACGTAAAATGGATATAAAACTGCAACCATTATTAAAATTCTGGTTTAAAAGGAAACTGCCAATTCCCCAGGATTGTAATATTGTGTTTACGTGTCCTTATGTTTAACAGATATGTATTCACAATCTTTATCCTGCAACTGGGGGCCTCCATCTTGGCTCCCTGTCAGTCATTGTTATAAGCTCCGCCCATTACACCTGGCAGTCAGTATAGAGAGAGCCACCTCCATCTTAGCTCCCTGTCAATCATTGTTATAAGCTCCGCCCTTTACACCTGGCAGTCAGTATAGAGAGAGCCGCCTCCATCTTAGCTCCCTGTCAGTCATTGTTATAAGCTCCACCCTTTACACCTGGCAGTCAGTATAGAGAGAGCCACCTCCATCTTAGCTCCCTGTCAATCATTGTTATAAGCTCCGCCCTTTACACCTGCCAGTTAGTATAGAGAGCCGCCTCCATCTTGGCTCCCTGTCAATCATTGTTATAATCTCCGCCCTTTACACCTGCCAGTTAGTATAGAGAGCCGCCTCCATCTTGGCTCCCTGTCAGTCATTGTTATAAGCCCCGCCCTTTACACCTGCCAGTTAGTATAGAGAGCCGCCTCCATCTTGGCTCCCTGTCAGTCATTGTTATAATCTCCGCCCTTTACACCTGCCAGTTAGTATAGAGAGCCGCCTCCATCTTGGCTCCCTGTCAGTCATTGTTATAAGCCCCGCCCTTTACACCTGCCAGTTAGTATAGAGAGCCACCTCCATCTTAGCTCCCTGTCAATCATTGTTATAATCTCCGCCCTTTACACCTGGCAGTCAGTATAGAGAGAGCCACCTCCATCTTAGCTCCCTGTCAATCATTGTTATAAGCTACGCCCTTTACACCTGGCAGTCAGTATAGAGAGAGCCACCTCTCTCTTAGCTCCCTGTCAATCATTGTTATAAGCTCCGCCCTTTACACCTGGCAGTCAGTATAGAGAGAGCCACCTCCATCTTAGCTCCCTGTCAATCATTGTTATAAGCTCCGCCCTTTACACCTGGCAGTCAGTATAGAGAGAGCCACCTCCATCTTAGCTCCCTGTCAATCATTGTTATAAGCTCCGCCCTTTACACCTGGCAGTCAGTATAGAGAGAGCCACCTCCATCTTAGCTCCCTGTCAATCATTGTTATAAGCTCCGCCCTTTACACCTGGCAGTCAGTATAGAGAGAGCCACCTCCATCTTAGCTCCCTGTCAATCATTGTTATAAGCTCCGCCCTTTACACCTGGCAGTCAGTATAGAGAGAGCCACCTCCATCTTAGCTCCCTGTCAATCATTGTTATAAGCTCCGCCCTTTACACCTGGCAGTCAGTATAGAGAGAGCCACCTCCATCTTGGCTCCCTGTCAATCATTGTTATAAGCTCCGCCCTTTACACCTGGCAGTCAGTATAGAGAGAGCCACCTCTCTCTTAGCTCCCTGTCAATCATTGTTATAAGCTCCGCCCTTTACACCTGGCAGTCAGTATAGAGAGAGCCACCTCCATCTTAGCTCCCTGTCAATCATTGTTATAAGCTCCGCCCCTTACACCTGGCAGTCAGTATAGAGAGAGCAACCTCCATCTTAGCTCCCTGTCAATCATTGTTATAAGCTCCGCCCTTTACTCCTGGCAGTCAGTATAGAGAGAGCCACCTCCATCTTAGCTCCCTGTCAATCATTGTTATAAGCTCCGCCCTTTACACCTGGCAGTCAGTATAGAGAGAGCCACCTCCATCTTAGCTCCCTGTCAATCATTGTTATAAGCTCCGCCCTTTACTCCTGGCAGTCAGTATAGAGAGAGCCACCTCCATCTTAGCTCCCTGTCAATCATTGTTATAAGCTCCGCCCTTTACACCTGGCAGTCAGTATAGAGAGAGCCACCTCCATCTTAGCTCCCTGTCAATCATTGTTATAAGCTCCGCCCTTTACACCTGGCAGTCATTATATAGAGAGCCACCTCCATCTTAGCTCTGTGTCAGTCATTGTTATAAGCTCCGCCCTTTACTCCTGGCAGTCAGTATAGAGAGAGCCACCTCCATCTTAGCTCCCTGTCAATCATTGTTATAAGCTCCGCCCTTTACACCTGGCAGTCAGTATAGAGAGAGCCACCTCCATCTTAGCTCCCTGTCAATCATTGTTATAAGCTCCGCCCTTTACTCCTGGCAGTCAGTATAGAGAGAGCCACCTCCATCTTGGCTCCCTGTCAGTCATTGTTATAAGCTCCGCCCTCTACACCTGGCAGTCAGTATAGAGAGAGCCACCTCCATCTTAGCTCCCTGTCAATCATTGTTATAAGCTCCGCCCTTTACTCCTGGCAGTCAGTATAGAGAGAGCCACCTCTCTCTTAGCTCCCTGTCAATCATTGTTATAAGCTCCGCCCTTTACACCTGGCAGTCAGTATAGAGAGAGCCACCTCCATCTTAGCTCCCTGTCAATCATTGTTATAAGCTCCGCCCTTTACACCTGGCAGTCAGTATAGAGAGAGCCACCTCCATCTTAGCTCCCTGTCAATCATTGTTATAAGCTCCGCCCTTTACTCCTGGCAGTCAGTATAGAGAGAGCCACCTCCATCTTGGCTCCCTGTCAGTCATTGTTATAAGCTCCGCCCTCTACACCTGGCAGTCAGTATAGAGAGAGCCACCTCCATCTTAGCTCCCTGTCAATCATTGTTATAAGCTCCGCCCTTTACACCTGGCAGTCAGTATAGAGAGAGCCACCTCCATCTTAGCTCCCTGTCAATCATTGTTATAAGCTCCGCCCTTTACTCCTGGCAGTCAGTATAGAGAGAGCCACCTCTCTCTTAGCTCCCTGTCAATCATTGTTATAAGCTCCGCCCTTTACACCTGGCAGTCAGTATAGAGAGAGCCACCTCCATCTTAGCTCCCTGTCAATCATTGTTATAAGCTCCGCCCTTTACACCTGGCAGTCAGTATAGAGAGAGCCACCTCCATCTTAGCTCCCTGTCAATCATTGTTATAAGCTCCGCCCTTTACTCCTGGCAGTCAGTATAGAGAGAGCCTCCTCCTGGAGGGTGTAATGTATAAATCAGTCTGCAGTATCTGGTACCTTTCTGTTCTCTTAGATGGAAGGGCCGTCCGTGCCTTGATGCCTTTTGCTGCAAGCTTGGCACAGATGGAAGGCTAATACATGTTTTGCAAACCTTGTTGAAGGACCATGTTGCAGGAAGCTAGACTGTCCTCCACGTCTGTAAATGAGGCTGTTGGTAACAATCTCCCCTCCTGCCAATGCTTTTGTTATTGTGACCGTTGGTGCCATGTCACCTACCTGCGTGTGCTGACTTTGACTGATTTGTCCTGATTCATGGATAAATGTGTTCCCACTAAGGGGGACAGTATGGATCACCCAGCCATAGGTTCACATGACATAATCTGCTTGGCTTTATGTGCTCGTACATTGGAGAAATGGGTCTCGCGAAATCCCCATCATCCAGTGATTACTACCATCTCCCCTTTCTCCATAGGTTTTGGGGTGAACACCTGCTGGTGCTCCAGTGAAACATTAAACAGTTTGAGCTGGAATTATGAATTATATTTTCTTTTCGCTCTGACCCTGATAAATATTCTGGCGGTTTCCCAAGCCAGGCTGCTAATGAGCGCGTTGTCATAGATTCATAGCACACTCCGGGTTTGGTAGCGTTAAGTAACGCGCACATTATATGGGATGACACATGTGAGCTATTGAACGCTTAAAATTCAGGGCAAGATTCCAGTTTTAGCTTGCCTTGCGCCCAGACTAACGAGGTACCTAATCAGGGAATCAATGCACTCACAAAATAAGTATGGCATGTTAAATTTATCCCAACGCTTTACTATATCCCAAAGGTAACGCTCTGTCCGCAGTGCTATCTGCCTGCAATCCATCCAAAGCTACAGTGTAACGAGGACTGATCTGTACCTCGCCTTCACCAATAAACCCCAGGGGTTATTTACTAAACAGTGATGACTTGACACCTGAGGCTTTGTATTTAAATTAGAATGGGGGCTTGCTTTTCACTAGCGTTTCTGTATTTAAATTAAATCGCCGGGGGCTGCGTGTGTTTGTTTTTTTGTTTTATGTTTCTTTTTTCTTTTTGTTTACATTTACAGTGGTAGAATTACTTATCATCCTTAGAATAAAATGCGATAAAGCAAACTGCGTGTCGAGTCCACGTTGTAATGTTCAGATTTAGAACAGATGTTAATGTATCTTTTTTCCAATCATATGGATATATGGCCTCACTGGTTTCCCTGGCGATTGCCCTGTTGTTTTTTTTTTTTATGTGTTTGCATCACTTTTATTACCACAGTACTTTGTTAATTCTGCCTGGTCACTTGCTGTCACCATAAGAATTAAACGGGATTCATTTTGCATGACTGGATGCAATCTATAGTAATCTGTTTGTGTATATAATATATATCTCAAATCTTGTAATTCTTTGTCAATGGCAGCATGTACTGTAACTAAAGTTATATAAACGTATTGTAACACACGGCTATACTGCCATTTCCCCAGAGAGCAGATCGACAAGGAAAGCAATGGAGAAAGTTATTTTGACATTTTGCAGATATTTCTTGCAATGCCACAGTGATGCATAAAGGAAATGGCTTTGTAATTTAACCATTCTGATAGTGGGGTTACTTCCTGTTTGTTCCAACGCAGCAGTTTGTGCATGAGTGAGCCGGTACGCGAGATGTTCCATTAGTGAAAGCGTATTGTGTTTGCCTTAAAGCGCCCAGTTGTGGTCAGCGGCGCGTGATAAAGGTATATTTCTACCCAATTAAGTCCATTTTCTGTGAGTGCTGTTTACATGTTATAATCCCATTTGCCCCAGGTCATGGAGTCGGAGTAGCTGATATATTTGTTAAAGACATATTACCAAGAAATCGCCATGTAAGACTAAGTTTTCACATTCTTGTCAACTTCCAAGGTGGTCAAAAAGGGACCGGAGAGTCACAAGTGGTGCACTCCCAGCGCCATTTGTAATACTTCCAAACATGTGCAGAAACGGTCATCTCCTTTGTCCTAACAGCCTTGGATACGGAAGGAGCATATCCCAGATCATGGCTCGGCTGTCCTGGAGGAAAGCTGCAAGGCACGAGTTTGGCACAGACCCTGGTGGCATTGACTCTTGTTCCACAGCCGCAAAGCAGGCACTTCCTGTGTACTTCACCATGCAGGCTGTGGGTATTGCTGGATTTAATTCATAATCATATTTTAGGGATTAGCAGAAGGTTTAAGGGTGAAGGTCGAGCCAGATGTGTGTGTCTGATGTATTAACTGGCAGCTCACTGGTTACGTAGATTACGTTGGAGGAATGGGGGATGTTGGGGTCTCCCATGTGTTTTTTTCTCTGTCTGCACTGTTCAGGTGTGTTGTGCACCGAGGACCACTGAATAATGCACCGTATACTGACATATTCTGTAATACACTGTGTAACGGACCGTTTCAGCATAAAAGGGGAAAAATCCGTTTAGGCGATAATCCCCTTTTCCATAGACCAGCAGCTACCATAAGCACCAACTTCCCGAACTCCCAAACTGCACGAATTCACCAACTCTCGAACAGTAGACACACTAACCCTGGAAGCAGCCGAACAGGAAAAGCAATATGGACAGCTTACACTCCTGGCAGTCGGCATACAGTCCCCTTTCCCCCCAAGAAAGAGACACACTCCAGCTTCAGGGTTAAACAGCAACAACACTGATTTATTCACACACAGGCTTATATGAGATTCTCCCATGCAAGGGAGGGGTTTACAGTACACCAATCCAGTTTAAGGTACAACCCACACATCTCCTCCCTCCAACATATCTGTTAACACAATTAACAGGGACATATTTTTACCCAAGTTTTGGATGTACCCTAAATACTTGGGGTACATCCACAAATCCAATATCTCCAGATAGCCCTAGTCTGGAGGAACAACATACGTTAAAATCAGCCCATTCGGATAAACGGTTCGGGAGTTATGGGACTTTAAAGTATTGACCGACCGCATGGGTAAAGTATCCGAAATCAGTTCCATGCATTTTGGCCCTGCGGTCGGTCACAAACAAGGGAATGAAAACAGACGAATTGCCTGTGTTATAGAGTCTGGAGAGGGTTTGAATGAATTCCCTTGTTTGTGGGGTTCTTTCTACCGAACGGGGGGTCATTCGGTAGTTTCCATACGAATTTCTGGAAGTATGGAGGTCTCAGCGGTGTTTGCCTAGTCAAGTGTCCGATTTTAGTTCCAGACACTCGACGGCAAAACACCGCTGTTCGGTAGTTAAAGATGGCCGCCGCCACGTGGTTGTTTCCTGAATGGCGGCCACCCAGAGGACACAGAACACATTACATGATTGCCAATTACCCGTTTGCAACATTGTTGCAAACGGTAATTGGAGGCACACTTAATCCTGGGTGGTCTGGTTGTTCGGTAGTTTCCTCAATACAATGAATGGAGTGATTCTACCGAACAATCAGATGAAGGCTGCATATATATATATAACCCAGGTTAACTGCATACATAAATACATATACAATATACAGGCAGTACAATAGAATATGCTTCACAGTCTTAAAGGGACAGTAGTCCCAAAATGTCCACCGCTGATTTTAAAGGGCCAGTAGCAGCAATATAAATTATACATGCCCAAATATAGTCTTTAAAGTGCAATATGTCCAGGGGCCATAGTCGCAGGGCAGGAGGCTAGCAGCCAGGCTTCTCCAGCCCACAGTGGCGAAGTTGGTTTCGCCACAATTCTCCCCTTTACCAATTAGACTAACAGGGTATCTGACCTCCTGCCGGTCAGTGCCCTGGTTAGTCCAGCAACCCACCCACAGAACCGAAGTAGTAGAGCAGCCCACCCATAATAAACAGTTACCACACCTGGGTGAGGGAGAATTTTGTCCAAGTTCAGGTGCCCCCCCACGGCTGTGCGAGAGACTGATAGGCTGCCTTGGTGGGTTGCTGAGGGGGCAGAGACCAGCGGTACTCTGTCCTGTTGCCAGCACTACCACGGGAGTAGTCTGGTGGGAGCCTGGCTGCTGGAGACCGACTGTCTCCCCTTTAGATATATCGCTCTGTGGCTGGGGGACAGGACCGACCGTCCCTACCCCTGGGGCTGTAAGTGCAGAGACTACGGTCCCATCTGCACAGATGTGGGGCTTAACATCTCCCCTTGGTGGGTTAGGCTGCCGCTGGAGAGAGGGTGTAACAAGCTCCTCTCTCTGGACGGTAAACGGCCGCTGGGGAGGGGGGTTAGCAGGCTCCTCTCCCTGCCACTCTCTCTGCTGGTGGAAAGGGGGACCAGCTGTCTCCCCTTTCATTCTCTTGTCCGGCTGCTGGGGTGCGAGACTGACTGTCTCTGCTCCCTGCAGGACACACTGCCGCTGGGGAGGATGGACGACACCATCAGCTCCCTGGGGCACACACTGCCGCTGGGGAGGGAGGACGCTGCTCTCCTCCCCCTTCGCTTCACACTGCCTTCTTGGCATCTCACTTTGCTGCTGGGGGGCAGGAACAACAACCTCTGCCCCCTGTAACTCAGCCTGCCGCTGGGGAGGAAGGACTGCACCTTCGGCTCCCTTGGACACACACGGCTGCTGGGGAGGATGGACGACACCATCAGCTCCCTGGGGCACACACTGCCGCTGGGGAGGGAGGACGCTGCTCTCCTCTCCCTTCGCTTCACACTGCCTTCTTGGCATATCACTTTGCTGCTGGGGGGCAGGAACAACAACCTCTGCCCCCTGTAACTCAGCCTGCCGCTGGGGAGGAAGGACTGCACCTTCGGCTCCCTTGGACACACACGGCTGCTGGGGAGGATGGACGACACCATCAGCTCCCTGGGGCACACATTGCCGCTGGGGAGGGAGGACGCTGCTCTCCTCTCCCTTCCCTTCGCACTGCCTTCTTGGCATATCACTTTGCTGCTGGGGGGCAGGAACAACAACCTCTGCCCCCTGTAACTCAGCCTGCCGCTGGGGAGGAAGGACTGCACCTTCGGCTCCCTTGGACACACACGGCTGCTGGGGAGGATGGACGACACCATCAGCTCCCTGGGGCACACATTGCCGCTGGGGAGGGAGGACGCTGCTCTCCTCTCCCTTCACTTCACACTGCCTTCTTGGCATATCACTTTGCTGCTGGGGGGCAGGAACAACAACCTCTGCCCCCTGTAACTCAGCCTGCCGCTGGGGAGGAAGGACTGCACCTTCGGCTCCCTTGGACACACACGGCTGCTGGGGAGGATGGACGACACCATCAGCTCCCTGGGCCACACATTGCCGCTGGGGAGGGAGGTCTGCAAACCCCCTGGCCCGCTCTGATTCCCGCGGCAAGTACTCTCGCACTGCTTTCTTCACCTGCTGTATTAGATCCTCTGAGAGGTTGGGTCCGCATATAGCCAGCACCGCGGTGACCTCTCTGTCATACGCCTCTTGAGTGTAGCTGGGTGCCATGCTTGCTCTGCTGCAGTTGGTTCCTTGTAGATAGGGGCGCTGTACGGGTACTGGCGTTGCCCTCACTATGTAATCCAGGAATGGTGTTGTCTGCAGCTGTCCCTCTGGTTGTAGGAACGATCCCACCGCTTGCCACCAATTGTAACGGACCGTTTCAGCATAAAAGGGGAAAAATCCGTTTAGGCGATAATCCCCTTTTCCATAGACCAGCAGCTACCATAAGCACCAACTTCCCAAACTCCCAAACTGCACGAATTCACCAACTCTCGAACAGTAGACACACTAACCCTGGAAGCAGCCGAACAGGAAAAGCAATATGGACAGCTTACACTCCTGGCAGTCGGCATACAGTCCCCTTTCCCCCCAAGAAAGAGACACACTCCAGCTTCAGGGTTAAACAGCAACAACACTGATTTATTCACACACAGGCTTATATGAGATTCTCCCATGCAAGGGAGGGGTTTACAGTACACCAATCCAGTTTAAGGTACAACCCACACATCTCCTCCCTCCAACATATCTGTTAACACAATTAACAGGGACATATTTTTACCCAAGTTTTGGATGTACCCTAAATACTTGGGGTACATCCACAAATCCAATATCTCCAGATAGCCCTAGTCTGGAGGAACAACATACGTTAAAATCAGCCCATTCGGATAAACGGTTCGGGAGTTATGGGACTTTAAAGTATTGACCGACCGCATGGGTAAAGTATCCGAAATCAGTTCCATGCATTTTGGCCCTGCGGTCGGTCACAAACAAGGGAATGAAAACAGACGAATTGCCTGTGTTATAGAGTCTGGAGAGGGTTTGAATGAATTCCCTTGTTTGTGGGGTTCTTTCTACCGAACGGGGGGTCATTCGGTAGTTTCCATACGAATTTCTGGAAGTATGGAGGTCTCAGCGGTGTTTGCCTAGTCAAGTGTCCGATTTTAGTTCCAGACACTCGACGGCAAAACACCGCTGTTCGGTAGTTAAAGATGGCCGCCGCCACGTGGTTGTTTCCTGAATGGCGGCCACCCAGAGGACACAGAACACATTACATGATTGCCAATTACCCGTTTGCAACATTGTTGCAAACGGTAATTGGAGGCACACTTAATCCTGGGTGGTCTGGTTGTTCGGTAGTTTCCTCAATACAATGAATGGAGTGATTCTACCGAACAATCAGATGAAGGCTGCATATATATATATAACCCAGGTTAACTGCATACATAAATACATATACAATATACAGGCAGTACAATAGAATATGCTTCACAGTCTTAAAGGGACAGTAGTCCCAAAATGTCCACCGCTGATTTTAAAGGGCCAGTAGCAGCAATATAAATTATACATGCCCAAATATAGTCTTTAAAGTGCAATATGTCCAGGGGCCATAGTCGCAGGGCAGGAGGCTAGCAGCCAGGCTTCTCCAGCCCACAGTGGCGAAGTTGGTTTCGCCACACACTGAGATTAGAATCGCTTTTCCCAGGCACATATGGAATTGGCAGAGTCTCGAGAGAACTAATTAGAATTCACTAGAATACAGAATCCTTATTTCCCCGATCATACAATAAACTCAACAGAAAGTGTTACCTCTCCGTACCGGCCACGTGAAGGCATCTGGCCTGCTTGTTTAAATATATAGATTTATAATCTGTGTTTCATTATTTTACTTGTTTAACATTTGTGTGTATTTTTAGAGTGCCTCCCTAAATGCCTAGAATTTCTAGCCGAATACATTGTATGGTGGGGCGAGAATAATCGCTTATTGGGGTGTAATTGACTATTGGCTCGCTGTGGGTTCATGGGGTGTAATAACCTGGCTGTTAGCACAGTGTGTGTACATGGAGTGTCATAAGCTGTCTGTTAGCACAGTGTGGATACAGGGGGTGTAATAAGCTGGCTGTTAGCACAGTGTGGGTACAGGGGGTGTAATAAGCTGGCTGTTAGCACAGTGTGGGTACAGGGGGTGTAATAAGCTGGCTGTTAGCACAGTGTGGGTACAGGGGGTGTAATAAGCTGGCTGTTGGCCCAGTGTGGGTACAGGGGGTATAATAAGCTGGCTGTTAGCACAGTGTGGGTACAGGGGGTGTAATAAGCTGGCTGTTGGCCCAGTGTGGGTACAGGGGGTATAATAAGCTGGCTGTTGGCACAGTGTGGGTACAGGGGGTGTAATAACCTGGATGTTAGCACAGTGTGTGTACATGGAGTGTCATAAGATGGCTGTTAGCACAGTGTGGGTACAGGGGGTGTAATAAGCTGGCTGTTGGCACAGTGTGGGTACAGGGGGTATAATAAGCTGGCTGTTGGCACAGTGTGGGTACAGGGGGTGTAATAACCTGGATGTTTGCACAGTGTGTGTACATGGAGTGTCATAAGCTGGCTGTTAGCACAGTGTGTGTACATGGAGTGTCATAAGATGGCTGTTAGCACAGTGTGGGTACAGGGGGTGTAATAAGCTGGCTGTTGGCACAGTGTGGGTACAGGGTGTGTAATAAGCTGGCTGTTAGCACAGTGTGTGTACATGGAGTGTAATAAGCTGGCTGTTAGCACAGTGTGGATACAGGGGGTGTAATAAGCTGGCTGTTAGCACAGGGGGTGTAATAAGCTGGCTGTTAGCACAGTGTGGGTACAGGGGGTGTAATAAGCTGGCTGTTAGCACAGTGTGGGTACAGGGGGTGTAATAAGCTGGTTGTTGGCACAGTGTGGGTACAGGGGGTTTAATAAGCTGGCTGTTGGCACAGTGTGGGTTCAGGGGGTGTAATAACCTGGATGTTAGCACAGTGTGTGTACATGGAGTGTCATAAGATGGCTGTTGGCACAGTGTGGGTACAGGGGGTATAAGCTGGCTGTTGGCACAGTGTGGGTACAGGGGGTGTAATAACCTGGATGTTAGCACAGTGTGTGTACATGGAGTGTCATAAGATGGCTGTTAGCACAGTGTGGGTACAGGGGGTGTAATAAGCTGGCTGTTGGTACAGGGTGTGTAATAAGCTGGCTGTTAGCACAGTGTGGGTACAGGGGTGTAATAAGCTGGCTGTTGGCACAGTGTGGGTACAGGGGTGTAATAAGCTGGCTGTTGGCACAGTGTGGGTGCAGGGGGTGTAATAAGCTGGCTGTTGGTATAGGGGGTGTAAATACTGGCTGTTAGCACAGTGTGGGTACAGGGGGTGTAATAAGCTGGCTGTTAGCATGGTGTGGGTACAGGGGTTGTAATAAGCTGGCTGTTGGCACAGTGTGGGCACAGGGGGTATAATAAGCTGGCTGTTGGCACAGTGTGGGTGCAGGGGGTGTAATAAGCTGGCTGTTGGCACAGTGTGGGCGCAGGGGGTATAATAAGCTGGCTGTTGGCACAGTGTGGGTACAGGGGGTGTAATAAGCTGGCTGTTGGCACAGTGTGGGTACAGGGGGTGTAATAACTGGCTGTTGGTACGGTGTGGGTACAGGGGGTGTAATTGGCTGTTGGCACAGTGTGGGTACAGGGGGTGTAATAAGCTGGCTGTTGGCACAGTGTGGGTACAGGGGGTGTAATAACTGGCTGTTGGCACAGTGTGGGTACAGGGGGTGTAATAAGCTGGCTGTTGGCACGGTGTGGGTACTGGGGGTGTAATAAGCTGGCTGTTGGCACAGTGTGGGTACGGGGGTGTAATAAGCTGGCTGTTGGCACAGTGTGGGTACAGGGGGTGTAATAAGCTGGCTGTTGGCACAGTGTGGGTACAGGGGGTGTAATAAGCTGGCTGTTGGCACAGTGTGGGTACAGGGGGTGTAATAAGCTGGCTGTTAGCATGGTGTGGGTACAGGGGGTGTAATAAGCTGGCTGTTGGCACAGTGTGGGTACAGGGGGTGTAATAAGCTGGCTGTTAGCATGGTGTGGGTACAGGGGGTGTAATAAGCTGGCTGTTGGCACAGTGTGGGTACAGGGGGTGTAATAAGCTGGCTGTTGGCACAGTGTGGGTACGGGGGTGTAATAAGCTGGCTGTTAGCATGGTGTGGGTACAGGGGGTGTAATAAGCTGGCTGTTAGCATGGTGTGGGTACAGGGGGTGTAATAAGCTGGCTGTTGGCACAGTGTGGGTACAGGGGGTGTAATAAGCTGGCTGTTGGCACGGTGTGGGTACTGGGGGTGTAATAAGCTGGCTGTTGGCACAGTGTGGGTACGGGGGTGTAATAAGCTGGCTGTTGGCACAGTGTGGGTACAGGGGGTGTAATAAGCTGGCTGTTGGCACAGTGTGGGTACAGGGGGTGTAATAAGCTGGCTGTTGGCACAGTGTGGGTACAGGGGGTGTAATAAGCTGGCTGTTGGCACAGTGTGGGTACAGGGGGTGTAATAAGCTGGCTGTTAGCATGGTGTGGGTACAGGGGGTGTAATAAGCTGGCTGTTGGCACAGTGTGGGTACAGGGGGTGTAATAAGCTGGCTGTTAGCATGGTGTGGGTACAGGGGGTGTAATAAGCTGGCTGTTGGCACAGTGTGGGTACAGGGGGTGTAATAAGCTGGCTGTTGGCACAGTGTGGGTACAGGGGGTGTAATAAGCTGGCTGTTGGCACAGTGGTTACAGGGGGTGTAATAACTGGCTGTTGGCACAGTGTGGGTACAGGGGGTGTAATAACTGGCTGTTGGCACAGTGTGGGTACAGGGGGTGTAATAAGCTGGCTGTTAGCATGGTGTGGGTACAGGGGGTGTAATAAGCTGGCTGTTGGCACAGTGTGGGTTCAGGGGGTGTAATAAGCTGGCTGTTGGCACAGTGTGGGTACAGGGGGTGTAATAAGCTGGCTGTTGGCACAGTGGTTACAGGGGGTGTAATAACTGGCTGTTGGCACAGTGTGGGTACAGGGGGTGTAATAGCTGGCTGTTGGCACAGTGTGGGTACAGGGGGTGTAATAAGCTGGCTGTTGGCACAGTGTGGGTACAGGGGGTGTAATATGCTGGCTGTTGGCACAGTGTGGGTACAGGGGGTGTAATAAGCTGTCTGTTGGCACAGTGTGGGTACAGGGGGTGTAATAACCTGGATGTTAGCACAGTGTGGGTACAGGGGGTGTAATAAGCTGGCTGTTGGCACAGTGTGTGCGTTATATTATGCTGCAAGCTATTCTTATTTTCCTTCTTGTTTCTCTCTCTCTGTATTAATGTGCTGAGAAATGTATTTTCACGGGTTATCTCTCCCATTCAGGCGCATCGACGATGACAAGGGGAGAACGCACGAGCTGGAGCACTGTGCTATAAAATGTATGCGAGGGATTCTGTACTGCTACATGCGGCAAGCTGATAAGGTAACTGGCTGAGCAGTGACATGGAATGTGAATGGCTTCTCTGAACGCAGACACCATTGTCCATCTATGTGTGCCGCAGTGAGGGGAGTAACACTGCCGTGCATGGCATGCCTCTCTGGGTGACAACTCACTGCAATGTCTGATAGATGAAGTGGTTCATGGATGGACTCAGTAAGTGATTTACCAGGAAGAAAGGCCCTGATCTGTTTAACTGAACACGAAGGATGGAGATTAAATAAAACCCTCACCGATGTTACAATGTTTCTGCTCTACCTCTCCCGCCCCCCCACACAGAGTTCTCCTGGATCAACCGGTAGGGCAGGGGTGAAGAGTTCTCAGTGGTGCACAGGGGGTCTAACCCTGTGATCAATGGAGACTTTACTATCCCCCATATTTAACACGTGTGCTGGTGAGGTGTAACAGATTAAATTCCTCCATATTAGTCAGCGCAGAAACAATGTATCGACTTCTCCTCCTCATTTACAATGTGTGCCTTGGCTGTGCCAGGACTGAACACGATTTTGATGTCATTTTCAAAACCCTTTAAAAAACACAGAAACAAAACCCACAGAGGATCAGGGATCAGATGGAAATGAAAGGTTTTATAGGTGTTTCTCAGTATCTTATTCAGGGGTGAGATTTCCAGGCAATGGACGGTTTCCCTTTAACTCACCTGTACTTAATATGGAGTGTGTACTTCTTGTTTCTGATGGTGGGTCCTAGGAGCAGGTTTGCTGAGAACCATTTGTTAAAGGAGAACTAGTAGGAGTGTAGGGCTCTCTAAATAGCCATCATTGTAAGCACATAGATTGTTTTTAAATCTTCTATTCTTTAACATTTCATTAGCAGCTTCCTATTAACCCTGCGTACATCCAATATAGGTCGCTCTAGATCAGGGGTAGGCAACCTTCGGCACTCCAGATGTTGTGGACTACATCCCCCATATTGCTCTTACACCCATAATGCTGACAATGCATCATAGGCAGTGTAGTCCTAAACATCTGGCGTGCTGAAGATTGCCTATGCCTGCTCTAGATAATTATTTGTATATCAGTTTGTCTTTATTTTCTGATAAAAGTACTAACATTTAGAAATTCAGACACAGATCATTATCTGCCTGGTGTCACCCCATCCTTTTCAATCCTGCCGTGGAGATCCCCTGAAACCCAGGCAGATTCTTTAGAGTAATTAGCGATGGGGGGGGGGGGGGGTGATTGATGAACCTGTATTCTCTGTCCAGTCAGATTTAGATTTTTAGATTTGGGAGAATGACGGAAATTCATAAATTGCCAAAACTGGCAGAATTTGAGAGGATTGTACTCTGGGTTTTTTCCTGCTTGGTCGGCGAGGTTTTATATTTTTTGTCTTTAGACATTTTAGACAGTCTATTTCCAGAAAGCCCCCGCTCCAAATCTTTTTGTTTTCGGCAGCACGCCTCATTAATCACCGGAGCCTTTGCCCCGCTGCCACCTGCATAGATTTGCTTCTTCTGAACTCCTTCAGCGGGTTTCCGTGTTTAACCCCGTAACTACCGGGGCACTTATACTGAGCAAAGCTGGGCAGAATTAGATAAATGTCGCCTGAGAGTACCTAGGGCATAGAATTGTATAAATAAACATGTAATCTCTGTGTCATCGCCAGCAGCGTTTTAGTGTACTGTCATACTGTCCATAATATCCAGCAACATTGTCTGTACTTGCAGCACACTTGTACCTGTTTGGTAAGCATCATAATATAGAGGAAAATAGTTTCATCCTGTAAAAAGCTTTGCTTCGCTACATTCCTACTTTTCGTGCGCTGCTAACATTCATAGTTTGCCTTACATTCATCCCATCATATTGGGCGTTATTTAAAAACGGGGTGTCAAACTCACCAAGAATTCGACCAGATTTAAACATTTTTTTTTTTTTTAATTTTTTAGTTTGTAAAAAAAAAAAAAAACTAACAAACACCAGTGATAAGAAACCTATAAAACCTGAGAATAGAAACGTTCAGTTTATGTCTGTCCTGATTTCATGGCCCGTGCTGTTGTGCCTGTAATCTACACCAGCCTCCCTTGCTTGAAGGGACATCGTACCATCTTCGCATTCACGGCCGACACTGCCATGATGTCACAAGGTAACTGGTGTTTTGTGAGGAGATATTAGACGCACGTGTTGGATTCAGAGAGACATAGCCAGGATCTTTACTAAATCTTCCTGTTTGTGTTAGAGATACCATGTAGCACAAAGCGATCATTGCTGCCATAGCCACAAATTGCTCATCATGCAAGAAAGTGACGTCCGTTAACGGTTAGAGAGACTACCAGAAATTAGGCTGATGTTACCACCCTTCACTGTTATCCATAAGACAAAGTTCCTGGTTTATTATATTTAATGAATATAAGTTTTATTAAGAATGGGAAACATTAGACACACAGGTCAAATAACAATATGAACAAAATTCTTAGCCTGAAACTGTGACTTGTTAGGGATTCTACAGGAAAATGCAAATTACCGCCTAGAGTAGGCAGTGGAAACCACTGTTAGAGAATCTTTCTTTTTTGGTTATTTTATCATCAAATTTGCTGATAAATTCCTTTTTTTAATTTAGTGAATCATCCTAAAAAGATATGAAGATCCTCATACAGACCTTCTACTTCAAACCAGGGGGGGGATTTCTACTTGTCAGGACTACATTTTCACTGGCCAATGGCTAGTGTCGAGCTTCTATATTTACAACCCCATTATTAACTAGTCCGTTGTAGTGTAGTGTAGTGTGTGTCTGCTCAGTGTGCAAGGTGTGATCTGTGACGGTTATTTGAACCTTGTTGTGTGGAGTTTGACACCCCTAAATAGTGTTTTATTTCGTCCCAAAGGATGCTAACTGATTCATTCTCCTCCTTCCTTTTTCTGCTTTAGCTATAGGTAGCTGGTTTTCTGTTATGGCTGCTGGTACATGGTTACTTGTGTCTGAAGCAGTCACCGTTCCCATCGCAGAGATCTATTTAAGTAAATGTTTCCTCAGGTTCAACTTGAGCTTAGAATAGCTATGGCAGACCGTTTACCTGCTGGCCCTGTAGCCTGTGTCATGGATTGTTGGACTTGCAGTCATGGTACATTCTAGTTACTCTAAATGAAGGTTTTCTGAGCCTGTCCCTTTCTTTTTGGCCAGGTTGAGCAGTTTAAGCAGGACCCAAGCCCACAGAAATGCCTCCATTCAATCTTCCACTTGGACACAGGTGACCAGATCCTTACCTATGAGGAGTATGCTCACTTACAGGTAATGCGCAACTGACCTATTCTGTAAACGTGGAAATTGGAAAAATGTACCAAATGCTAAATAATGAAAGATCATATTTTATGCAGGAAACCGAAACTGTGCAGTATATTCGCTAACATGGAATTGCAGTGAATTCCAAACTACCAAAATTTAGATTAGAAAAAGATATAATAATTAAATTTTTCTTAATCCATCATTTTGCCTAGATTGTGCCTGTTTGTTTTTGTTTAAATGTTGCTGTACTTGGTATTGGCCTTTACCTCCATAGGTACCGGTCGATAATGATCTATGCCATCCATGCCAGCTAGTTGCCCCTGTATAGACTGTCACAGAGTGCAGGAGGTTAACACAATGCTTTGTGTCTTCATTTTTGTTCTGATGGCAAATATTTCCGGCTCAGGAAGATTTTTCTATTAACTATTTAAGTGGCCAGTGTGCTTTACTTTGCCATTTCTCCTGTCCCTATCAGTCATTCTCCCCACGCACACACTCCAACCTTTCATAATACAATCTCAATGCCTTGATACAATTTCCCCAAATTAGCGAAATAACAAAGTGAGTAATAAATGTGTATTTTATGCAGTTGCTGTTTTGTAAAGCAAGTCATTTTTTACCCTACTCATTGCCTTGTTAAACGAACGTCTTGGGTGTTAAATCACATGATCCCAGTGCGAAGTAACAGAATGGCGCGGCGGCAATCCGTCCGCATGGCAGACACGCTCTCACACTTTGCCCTGCAGGTGGGCACGCTAATGCTTCACTTATCAGCAGTAAGAGCAGACGGTTACATCCCCAATCTCCTTCCCCATGTTTAATCCATTATTTAAATTGCTCTCGCTTTTTTCCTGCCAATAAGGCTGTCCCTAAGATAGATTTATGCAGTTTTGTTGCAGTGATTTAAAATAATTATCTGCCATGCAATGCCAGTGTCTGGGTAAAGCTCTAAATGCCAGAGTCTGGGTAAAGCTCTAAATGCCAGTGTCTGGGTAAAGCTCTAAATGCCAGTGTCGGGGTAAAGCTCTAAATGCCAGTGTCGGGGTAAAGCTCTAAATGCCAGTGTCTGGGTAAAGCTCTAAATGCCAGTGTCTGGGTGAAGCTCTAAATGCCAGTGTCTGGGTAAAGCTCTAAATGCCAGTGTCTGGGTAAAGCTCTAAATGCCAGTGTCTGGGTAAAGCTCTAAATGCCAGTGTCTGGGTAAAGCTCTAAATGCCAGTGTCTGGGTAAAGCTCTAAATGCCAGTGTCTGGGTAAAGCTCTAAATGCCAGTGTCTGGGTAAAGCTCTAAATGCCAGTGTCGGGGTAAAGCTCTAAATGCCAGTGTCGGGGTAAAGCTCTAAATGCCAGTGTCGGGGTAAAGCTCTAAATGCCAGTGTCTGGGTAAAGCTCTAAATGCCAGTGTCTGGGTAAAGCTCTAAATGCCAGTGTCTGGGTAAAGCTCTAAATGCCAGTGTCTGGGTAAAGCTCTAAATGCCAGTGTCTGGGTAAAGCTCTAAATGCCAGTGTCTGGGTAAAGCTCTAAATGCCAGTGTCTGGGTAAAGCTCTAAATGCCAGTGTCTGGGTAAAGCTCTAAATGCCAGTGTCTGGGTAAAGCTCTAAATGCCAGTGTCTGGGTAAAGCTCTAAATGCCAGAGTCTGGGTAAAGCTCTAAATGCCAGTGTCTGGGTAAAGCTCTAAATGCCAGTGTCTGGGTAAAGCTCTAAATGCCAGTGTCTGGGTAAAGCTCTAAATGCCAGTGTCTGGGTAAAGCTCTAAATGCCAGTGTCTGGGTAAAGCTCTAAATGCCAGTGTCTGGGTAAAGCTCTAAATGCCAGTGTCTGGGTAAAGCTCTAAATGCCAGTGTCTGGGTAAAGCTCTAAATGCCAGTGTCTGGGTAAAGCTCTAAATGCCAGTGTCTGGGTAAAGCTCTAAATGCCAGTGTCTGGGTAAAGCTCTAAATGCCAGTGTCTGGGTAAAGCTCTAAATGCCAGTGTCTGGGTAAAGCTCTAAATGCCAGTGTCTGGGTAAAGCTCTAAATGCCAGAGTCTGGGTAAAGCTCTAAATGCCAGTGTCTGGGTAAAGCTCTAAATGCCAGTGTCTGGGTAAAGCTCTAAATGCCAGTGTCTGGGTAAAGCTCTAAATGCCAGTGTCTGGGTAAAGCTCTAAATGCCAGTGTCTGGGTAAAGCTCTAAATGCCAGTGTCTGGGTAAAGCTCTAAATGCCAGTGTCTGGGTAAAGCTCTAAATGCCAGTGTCTGGGTAAAGCTCTAAATGCCAGTGTCTGGGTAAAGCTCTAAATGCCAGTGTCTGGGTAAAGCTCTAAATGCCAGAGTCTGGGTAAAGCTCTAAATGCCAGTGTCTGGGTAAAACTCTAAATGCCAGTGTCTGGGTAAAACTCTAAATGCCAGTGTCTGGGTAAAACTCTAAATGCCAGTGTCTGGGTAAAGCTCTAAATGCCAGTGTCTGGGTAAAGCTCTAAATGCCAGTGTCTGGGTAAAACTCTAAATGCCAGTGTCTGGGTAAAACTCTAAATGCCAGTGTCTGGGTAAAACTCTAAATGCCAGTGTCTGGGTAAAACTCTAAATGCCAGTGTCTGGCTAAAGCTCTAAATGCCAGTGTCTGGCTAAAGCTCTAAATGCCAGTGTCTGGGTAAAACTATAAATGCCAGTGTCTGGGTAAAGCTCTAAATGCCAGTGTCTGGGTAAAGCTTTAAATGCCAGTGTCTGGGTAAAGCTTTAAATGCCAGTGTCTGGGTAAAGCTTTAAATGCCAGTGTCTGGGTAAAGCTTTAAATGCCAGTGTCTGGGTAAAGCTCTAAATGCCAGTGTCTGGGTAAAGCTTTAAATGCCAGTGTCTGGGTAAAGCTCTAAATGTTCACTCTGCAAAGTGCTTGCCAAAAAGGACCTCCGACTGCGAGAGTATTGCTTAAAGCAGGCACCTGATATCACCGTGCCCACTAAGCAGCCATCCAGAAATGTTGCATTTACACAGTGTAATTGATTATTGATTGCTTAAACCTTATCGATCATATGCAGCACAGGATTTCTTCTGCCGTGGCAGGTGGGTGCGTGTGTCTATGTGTGTTAGTGTAAATATACATGTATCAATCGTGGCTTGTTTTTTTCTTCCTAGATAAATGCGGTTTCCCTGTTCCTGCTGTACCTGGTGCAGATGATTGGCAGCGGTTTGCAAATTATCTACAATACAGACGAGGTACGGAATTATGGCCAATTCCATTACACTCAATCAATAGCTTTTTGAGTGAAAAAAAAATTAATTAGTTCCTGCACTGCTATGATTTTTAATTATAATTCTTGCATGCGGTCAATACACATCAAGGCAATTATATAAAGACGCTGATGTATAATTAAAGACGTACGTGCCTTTCCCTTGATAAATCTGTTGATTGAGAAAGTTCCCGGAGAGACTTAAAAAAGATCTTTCCTTAAACTAGACCAGTTCTTGCCTTCATCAGCTTGTAGATATGAGCTGTGTTTTACCAGATCCATTGTCTTCATCTGTGTGTTTGTGATGCTTTACTTGAATGTCAGTGTTTTCCCCTCCATAACAGGATAAATATTAGACAGGACGCCTGATTTTCAGGGCAACCTCTCTAGATCGCTTGGGGTAACAGCCTCGGTTTTTTTTTCTTTCTTCTAATTTTTTTTATTGCTTTCATGCAAGGTATGAGTGGCATCAAAGTTCCCATTGGTCCCTGTAATAATTAACTGTAATTCTCTCTGTATTGATAGCAGTGTCCCCTCTCAGCCAGAGCTGGATTGTAAACATGGAGACCAAGGGTGACACTATAGTGACCAAAACAACTTTATCTTAATCAAGCAGTATTAGTGTATAAATCAATTCCTCTGCAGTCTCACTGCTCAATTCTCTGCCATTTAGGAGTTAAATTATTTTGTTTATACAGCTCTTGTCACACCTCCCTGCATGTGGCTTACACAGCCTTCCTAAATACTTCCTGTAAAGAGAGATCTAATGTTTATACTTCCTTTATTGCAAACTCTGCTTAATTTAGACTGTACTATCTTCTCCTCTGTCAATAGCTTGCTAGCCTCCTGTCTGTAATTAAAGTTCAATTTACAGAGCAGGAGATAAAACCATCTGATTGAAAATAAAAACATTTTTGTTTTCATGCAGGCTGTGTCACAGCCAGGGAAGGTGTGACTAGGGCTGTATAAACAGAAACAGAAGTGATTAACTCCTAAATGGCAGAGAATTAAGTAGCCAGACAGCAGGGGCATGATCTATACACAAAACCTGCTTCATCAAGCTAAAGTTGTTTTGGTGACTATAGTGTCCCTTTAAATATGTGATTTTCTGCTGATAACACACTTTGAGGTCACAATCTCTCACTCTTATTTCGTTGCCAAGGAATCTTGTTAGTGGTTTAACTCCATTTATATTTAATTCCCGGATCCTTCCCTCAAGTGTTTGTTGTCGCTAATTGATCTAGATGAGCAATTATGTTGGAAGCGGAAGTGGTACTAAGTGAGGGCAGGAAAGCTTTGTCTTGTAACATGAATTTTACATGCAGTCTGCTCTCTGCACACGTGTAAAGATTTCTGTTAATGAACAGAGGTCATTTCATAAATGTTTTACTTATTTTTTTTTATTTCCCCTTCACATTTCCATCAGCAGAGCACAATACAGGATTTTAAATTTGTTTCCATGGCAATAAAATAAGTATAATTCATTTTTAAATGAATAAAAATCTTCCGCATATTTCAGCGAGGTTACATCTTGTAATTCTTGCAGATTAGGACATGATTTCCATACGCTGTTCTTATCGCAGTACCTTAGAGATTGCTTTGTGATCACAGTGCGCGCATTGACCAGTTATCATAATAAATAAATACATGTTTAATTAGAACTGATTCCCGATCCATTCTCCGTTATTTATTCATTTCTTCCAATAGGATTCTCTAGGACAGGAGTGCCCAAAAGGTAGAGGTTTTAAAACTATGGCTTTTTTATGATGCTTTGTCATTCTAAAGGAATGCAAAGCATCATGGGAGTTGTAGTTTTACAACATCCAGCGGTCTAGGTTTTGGACACCCCTGCTCTAGGACCTTCCAGCCTCTGATCCAGGAGACATGCGACACCCATGTAGATCTGTTTGCGTACAGAATGTATATCTGATCTGGACAGTTTAGACATTATGCAAATTATACCATTTAAACTCCCAGAATAGACCAAGGTGGATTCTAGCAGACAGACAAACCGCTTTAGGAGAAAAGTGTCTCATCTTGAATCATTTCTTAATGGGGAAAAAATACCTAGATTTATACAAGTGTCCCATTAAGGGAAAAGCACACACAAAAATACAGCTTGATACCGTTCAGGGCTACTTACAGTCCAATCACCTACATAGGGACTTGGTGTTAAAGTATACTGATGGCCGCTGGATGTATTGTTTGTTTTTATGGTTGTGCTGCGCAGAATTCCGTGACCTCCCAGGAATGAGGTCAGATGGCTCTAGTGATTTGAGCATTAAGAACATATCACTTGAGACATTAATGAAGTTAAAGAATCTCTTTTGTTACGTTCAATCATCCCGTGCATGAATCTCCTTTTTACTTGTCATGTGCCGTCTCAGGCCTGTGCAAGTAGGGCTGCTTTATTGATTTCTGTAGATAATGTCTCTCAGTCCAGCCTGTTATTATAAGCAGTATGGGCAGAGATTGATATTCGATGAAGTGCTTAGTACGGCGTAAGGGAGGCCGCAGCCGTAGTTATCGTATTCACTGTGTAACACTGAAAGCAGCAGGTCCCGGCCTGTCATTGTAGTGAGTTATTGCTGGGATTATCCCTTATTCATCAGTTTAACCCCATGTGGAAGGAACATGCTGTCTCTTCATATATCTAATTAATAGTCCTGCCACTCCTATCATCCGGTACAATATTCCAAGGTTACGGCTCATGTCAACCTCTGCCATCAGAGCCCGTTGGGGGATGCCATCAGAGCCTGCAGGGGGATGACCTTCACTGTTTTAAAGTCTCTAGTCTTAGGAGCTGACAATCTATGCCAGCCACTCCCTTAGTACTGAAACGCAGCTTGCTGGGAATGTTTAAAGGCGTTAAAGCATTTACGGTGACGGCTCCATGTGCCTCTGTCTGTTTTGCGCAGTGCTGGGTTTCCACCTGTCAGATCAGATCCGTGCGTGTAATTAAACACCAAAGCCCGCACTGAGAATGGAAGATGGTGTTTGTTAGATTTTCACTTCGTGTTGTGAATACATTTCCATTTTCCGCTCGAGGTTCTGCTGTGTTTGGTTTCTAAATGGATTTTACTGGTGTATCCAACAGACAGGCTATTATTTGGCGATTGCTCTTGCTTTTTTCACGTTATCTTACACAGACAAGTGAGTTCCTTCCCACTTTTAAGATCCATGTTTTTACTGCACAGCCACTGTCAGGAGACCATTAGGCAGAACACGTTTGGTTTGGAGGAAACTTGCTTTAAATTTTAGGACAATTTCCCGGCTGCCGCGTATTCCTTGGGGGGACTCCATCTTTATTTCATTTCACACATACTCTTGGCGAAAGCTTTTTACGCTTCAAAATGTTTATTTAAGAGAATTTTCACATGATTCTATAAATCATTCCGCAGTCCGCCCCAATCCACCAAGTTATTATGGGGAACAGTTATATGGCAAAGGTCTCTCACAATGCAAAGAATTTCACAGAATGAAAACATAATTGCACTCCTATAACATTAGAAAACAAATTACCACTTCTTTTCCCTGTACAGTATCCCTCATGTGCCCCTCGCTAACGGCTCCCTGTGCGCCGTCCCCCCCTCGCCAACGGCTCTTTGCGCACTGCCCCCACCTGCCAACAGCTCTTTGCGCACTGCCCCCACCTGCCAACGGCTCTCTGCGCACTGCCCCCACCCGCCAACGGCTCTCTGCGCACTGCCCCCACCCGCCAACGGCTCTCTTCGCACTGCCCCCACCCGCCAACGGCTCCCTGCGCACTGCCCCCACCCGCCAACGGCTCCCTGCACGCCGTCCATGCCTCGCCAACGGCTCCCTGCGCGCCGTCCATGCCTCGCCAATGGCTCCCTGTGCATCGTCAACCCAAATGTGTATTGTGTGCCTGGCACTTATATCTTGTGTTACTCTGTATCTAGTCTCTGTATCTGTGCCTCTCTCTGTGGATGTTTTCCCTTACATTTATCTCATCCGTTCCCTCTCCAGGTTTCATTCATCCAGAATCTAGTTTTCTGTGTGGAGAGAGCGTATCGTGTGCCTGACTTTGGGATCTGGGAGAGAGGCAGCAAGTATAACAATGGAAGCACAGAATTACACTCCAGGTAACTTGCAGGATTCATTATATCTTCGTTGGATTTGTCTGTTATTTCTTATGGCACCGTTTTATTGATGCTACGTATAAGTAGATTGGATTTGCAAAATGCAGTAATGAAGCTAGCGTAAAATTGAGTGTGCACGGCTGAATTAACAGCTTCTCGTGCTGGGAAAAAACACTTTAAGGTTTGTTTGTTACAATCGTGTTTTTGCTCCCGCTATAAACGAGATGTTTTTTTATTCTTGTCCAGATCCTTTATTTAGCATTGCCGACACATTACGCCATTCTCAGTAATGTCTACCTGTTTCTAGCCTGTGTAGAATGTGAGATATTTTATAATATCCGTGTGCCGGGGAACGTTTTAAGCTGCGCTCTTATTTCCTGATGAGAAAGTATGGCGCAGTAGGAAGTGGATGGTTCACCAGGAAATTTCTTCCCCCAGGGTGCTGGTAAAATCTTGAACATTATGTTCCAGTTCCTGCTAAATCAGTGTTTCTGTTACTAAACCAATAGTTACAAAAATCTAAGAAGAATGGCCACTTTTTCACAAATTTGGAGATTTGGTATTGGCCTGAAATTTGAATCTTTGTCGTTTCTCCGCTGTTCCCAATTTCAGTGAAGACACACCCATATGACACACTTTTGTGATCCATTATTCTAGACCTGAAATTTGAAAGAATCCAGAAATCTGAAACCGTTAGGAAATGAATTGTTTATTAACCTTATTAAAAGTATCAGCTGTTTATGGAGATATTGTTATTTTAATGAATGGACTAGTCTGGCCTTGTGACTGAGGGTCGTTCGTCTTGGAGAAATTCAGCCTCCTAATTAAGCAATGATGACGATTGAAATTCCAGTGTAGAGTCGGTTAGCTTATTAAATCATTTACCGCTTCCATCCTATGGTTTCTGGTGTCAGTAGTGATCGATGTATGCTTAACCAGTCACATTACTGCTGCCGTAATTCATTCAGCTGCCGCTGCCGTGATGTATAGTTATAATGAAAATGCAGAGTACGTCTCCATCTGGTTTGCACCCAGTTTGCTAGTCTAGCACTCCATGAACCCTGAATATTAACAAGAAACGATTACCTGCTTATTACAGGTGCTTTATTCAGTGGGCAGTATAGTCATTTAACGCATCTACACAGTTCTGACAGTTTTTGTTAATACTTAAAGAACAAGCTTGTCTGGAGTTTTGGTTCGTGGGTGTTGTGTCTGTATATGTCACGGAATGATTTCTGGGTTGGATATGTGGCTGCCTGGTTGTAGTAAGGATAGTATTTTTTATGTTAAGATTTGAAAATGTAATGTTTTATAGCTTAGAATGGCGGAGGGATTGCTGCATTCCACTGAAAGTAAAATAACAAGTTAGCTCAGAATGGGTATAATTTCAACGTTCTCTAAAGGCCTTTATCAGACGTTAGCAGATTGGAGGAGGCGAAATGACATAGGTTTCTAGGCACCAATAGAGGAGTGCTAGCCCATCTTTTTATATCACTCTTATTGCTGGTTTTGGTGGATCCACGTCATCGTTGGTGAAAGGGGGTATACCGGTATATCCTGTTTAGAGCTTCATGCACTAAAAATAATAAAATAGACATTTTAGTCAAAATGCTAATTCAGAAAAGACATGTATATTTCAGTCTGTTAGTCTCACATAAACTGGTCCAGCAGGGCCGCAATTATACACCACGCGTGGATTAGTTTGTAGGCTGGCCTGATGATTGTGTCTTTGGTTGAAAGAATAAAATTTAAAGCTGCCTTTCCTTTGGTCCCTTGATAGCAATGTGTGACATTGCTGACTGAGCAACTAACGAGCAGGGTATTCCAATAATCCGTTTTCCATGATGTTCACTAAGACTGTCCAACGCTAACCGTGACTGCGCGGGGTGTCCAGGACCTGGCGTGGGTGAGGGCGCAGGGTGTCCAGGACCTGGCGTGGGTGACGGCGCGGGGTGTCCAGAACCTGGCGTGGGTGATGGCGCTGGGTTTTCAGGACCTGTCGAGGGTGATGACGCTGGGTTTCCAGGACCTGGCGAGGTTGAGGGCGCAAAGTGTCCAGGACCTGGCGGGGTTGAGGGCGCGGGGTGTCCAGGACCTGGCGAGGGTGATGACGCTGGGTTTCCAGGACCTGGCGAGGTTGAGGGCGCGGGGTGTCCAGGACCTGGCGAGGTTGAGAGCACGGGGTGTCCAGGACCTGGCGAGGTTGAGGGCGCGGGGTGTCCAGGACCTGGCGAGGTGGAGGGCGCGGGGTGTGCAGGACCTGACGAGGTGGAGGGCGCGGGGTGTGCAGGACCTGACGATGTGGAGGGCGCAGGGTGTGCAGGATCTGGCAAGGTGGAGGGTGCGGGGTGTGCAGGACCTGGCGAGGGGGAGGGTGCGGGGTGTGCAGGACCTGGCGAGGTGGAGGGCGCGGGGTGTGCAGGACCTGGCGAGGTGGAGGGCGCAGGGTGTGCAGGACCTGGCGAGGTGGAGGGAGCGGGGTGTGCAGGACCTGGTGTGGGTGACGGCACGGGGTGTCCAGGACCTGGCGTTGGTGCTGGCGTGGGGTGTCCAGGACCTGGCGTTGGTGCTGGCGTGGGGTGTCCAGGACCTGGCGTGGGTGAAGGTGTGGGGTGTCGAGGACCTGGTGTAGGTGATGGCGTGGGGTGTCGAGAACCTGGTGTGGGTGATGGCGTGGGGTGTCGAGAACCTGGTGTGGGTGATGACGTGGGGTGTCCAGGACCTGGCGTGGGTGATGGTATGGGGTGTCAGTTTGTTGCTTTATTTAGCACCCCATCACATTCCGAGCCCGATAGAGAGCTATCGTGCTGTTTGGATAGAAGAGCTGGTCTTGGCGTACACAAAGCTCTGTTTATAAACTCTTATTTTGCTAAATAAAAAGATCTGAATCTATGGCTCACACATGATGTCCGTTTAAAGCAGAGACAAGTACATTGCTGTTTATTTAGTTTATTTTTCTATTACCGGGCAGCTTGCAGATAATGAATAGGAAGGCTGAGTATTAATGGGTGGCTGCGAAGCAGTGATTGCAGAGGGCCCTCGCTATTAATAGAGCGCACCGGCAACATGAAAGCAAAGTGTGTAGAGTAATGCAATCGGCAGCTCTTGGCTTATTACAATTACCCCGTCCTGCACTGTGTAAACCTGGATTATAAACCGATATGGAAAAAACTCTCCACGCGCTGCTGCAGCCTCATTTGTGTCTAAAATACTATGGAAACATTTCTTACGGAAGGAAAGAAAAGAAACGGGCCCCATCAATCGCCCTCATATCCCTCTCTCCGAGTCCTGCAGGCGGACGGGGAACACGCAGGCGATAAGGTTTTCTAATGGAGGCGTCTATTTTAATAACATTATTCTGAGCAGATTAATGGTTTCCAGCGTTAATGAAAAGCAACATCTTTGAATCATTTCTGTGTTGGCTTCTGGCTCCCAGTAATGTGTTTTTTGTGATCTGAGCCAAACGTCGAAACAGATAGTAAATAGTAATAAGATTCAAGCCTTGGGCGTATTGCGGAATAAAAACAGGTCGCTTGCTGACCTTAATCGCGATACTCCTGCACTCTGTCTGAACAAGGAACCCACCCACATATAAACTCTCAATACTGGGAAGCTGCCCCCCTGACTGCTTTACATTCATCTTATTTATTTCTGTTGATTTACTAGAAGATTTTCTAGATCAAAATTGTGAACCATAAATGAGAGATCCAAATATTGGTATCAAATATTAGTGTTTCTAACCATGGGAAGTGGAAGACCAGATGAAATGGTCAGGGGTACGACTCTGTGAGGGGTGGTATAGCAGGGTACGACTCTGTGAGGGGTGGTATAGCAGGGTACGACTCTGTGAGGGGTGGTATAGCAGGGTAAGACTCGGTGAGGGGTGGTATAGCAGGGTAAGACTCGGTGAGGGGTGATATAGCAGGGTAAGACAGTGTGAGCTGTGGTATATCAGTGTAAGACAATGTGGGGAGTGGTATATCAGGGCAAGACCGTATGAGGGGTGATCTAGCAGGGTAAGACTCTGTGAGTGGTGAAATAGCATGGTGAGACGGGGTGAGGGGTGGTATAGCAGGGTAAGACAGTGTGGGGGAGGTAGAAATAGAGGTCTCTGACATAATTCCTCTTGTTGCTGATTTAAGGACAGAATGATATCCCAGAGATCACGACTGGACCATAGCACGATTGCCAGAATTAGCCGCAACAGCTTCCCCTCTCTTCCCAGGAGTAAAGTATTAGCACAGATCTCGTGCCTTCCCATAAAGATAACCAGTGTGTCACTCAGCTTCCCCAAACAGATAAACAGTCTGTCACTCTCCCTAATGCAGACAGGCAGCCACCCCCCCTTCCTGCCGTTACTGCTTTCATCTTAGCCAGGATACTGCAGCAAGGGCTGAGCAAGGGACCTGAATATTAATCTCTCTCCATCCGTCCGTCCGACCAGCAACTAAATAATATGGGTGACAACGCTGCCTCTCCATTACTATTCTAGCTCTGCCCTGCTCGGGATTATTTATTAAAATTAAAAAACTAGTGTTGACACATTAATGATTTATCATCTTAAAAGCGCTCCTGGGGTTCTGTATTGAAGAACAAATTCTTCATAGCCCTTTCCAATACACCTAGTGTCTCGCCTGCATCCTGATTGGCTACGGATGTGTTCGGAATGTTAAACTGCCTCTCTGCTGCTTTTTCAAAGAAATTCTTAAAAAAAAAAAATATATATATATATATATATATAGATATTGCATGCACTAGCGATTTATGGTCTAATCATGTCGTTTGGAAATAAAGTAGGTATTTGGTGATGAAATACAGCGGGCATGTTCTTACATAAAAGAATGCTAAACTGAAATTATTTGCAGTGAAGCATTGATGTCGTTTTAAGTGATCGATAGATAGAGAAATAAATCGCGAGCGCAGCTTGTAAAATACGCCAGGGCATCAATCCTTTTTTTTTTTTTTAAAAGCACAGTTGTCAGGGATAAGCTATTGCATGAGCCTCAGGGAAACTCGCGCACATCGAAATACTGCAGACATCAGAAAACCACGGATTGGCTGCTGGTATTGGGAGTGGTTTTGCGGTTATTCAGCTGGCAAACAGGTAGTGTGAACAGGAAAACTACAGCTCCCATGATGCTTTGCCAGCCATCGATGTAGAGCTACCTGTTGGCCATCTGTTGTTAAGGCATTTCACAATTCCGTATGTGTCACCTCGGATGTTGTCTTTCTCAGTTATTGATTGTGTTTTTTGTTAAGCTAAAAAATAATGGAATATTTCATTACAAAATATAATGTGATGTTTAGCTTAAAATATAAGAATATAAGTCGAACCTTTACACTGTTGAATGCTACATAAAGTTTAATCGTACCTGTCCGGTGTCGGACTTGCCAGGACAGTCCCTGGTTTTGGACTTACTGTTTTAGTAACCTTATACTATTAGAAAGCACCATTTGCAGACTGCTGCGTCGGCATTGTGCCCTTTCTCAAAGTAGCATGCTCATTGGTTAAAAATAGTGCAGGGAGTATTTGTCCCATCCCTCTCTCCAATGTAATGTACTACAGAATTCCAAAATATCTCTTATTGGGGTTATTTACTAAATATTGAATGGAAACCTCCAAGCTGAACAATTCTGAGGGATGATCTAAACGTGGAGCAGACGGGAACATTCTATTGGTTTCCATTGTGATTGTTTCAGCTGTAAAGCAATCAGCAGGAGCATTCCATTGGTTTCCATGGTGATTTTATCAGCTGTAGAGCAATCAGCAGGGACATTCCATTGGTTTCCACGGTGATTGTTTCAGCTGTAGAGCAATCAGCAGGAACATTCTATTGGTTTCCATGGGGACTGTTTCAGCTGTAAAGCAATCAGCAGGAACATTCCATTGGTTTCCATGGTGATTGTTTCAGCTGTAAAGCAATCAGCAGGGACATTCCATTGGTTTCCATGGGGACTGTTTCAGCTGTAAAGCAATCAGCAGGAACATTCCATTGGTTTCCATGGTGATTTTTTCAGCTATAGAGCAATCAGCAGGGACATTCCATTGGTTTCCATGGGGACTGTTTCAGCAGTAGAGCAATCAGCAGGAACATTCCATTGGTTTCCATGGGGACTGGTCCACGTTTATAACTTAGACGTCAAACCTGCCTATTAAAGTAACTCTGTCACTATAAATATAGTCTATCTAATTGCGTTTATATAATCCCTGTGTCTTTTTTTCCTGAGTACGCTTGTTTTCATAAAATATATAAAGAAAAGTAGGAACTGCATATTTTCTCGTATATCAGTCCGGTTAATTAAACTCAACAATGGGCGGGACTTAAAGAAAGTTTCTGTTTCAGTTGATAAGCTAATTTACCCACAATCCATCAGTAAAATCGATCCCACAGAAAGCCAATGCAGACATCATGTCAGAGGGAAAAAAAATGGTGGCACCCAGGAATCAAGATCCGGCACAAGGAGTAATCGAGAGGAAGTATGTGTACCTCCGCCAATCGATGCGCCTAGTGCTCGCTGAGGACTCCAACCGACACCATCAGCACTACAGACCCTACTTCCAGCAATGCAGCTGCGTCGGGGTCTCGCCGTCTCCACCCACCCTGGATCCACGACCAGGATCCAGCTCCCAGTGGGTGAACCTCTCCTAAATCCAGAGAGCGTAGCAGGAACAAATCAAGCTATTGCAAGAGCTTACTCTGGGGAGTAAGTGATTATAGCAATCCCCAGAGTGTAGTTATCCCTTCCCCCAAACATGAGCCAAGGCTTCAAGAAAGGTTCAAGATGATATGATTTTAATGACCACACACTGGCTTTTATGCAAGTCCCCATGCAAGGGGACATCCCACAGGGACACAGTACAACCAATCACAGAGAATACAAACAAAACATTCCCACAGTGACATCACAATCCCTCCTCTCTATCCTGGAGATAATTGGGAAGTAATCAAATTATCTCCCAGGAGAGAGGCAAGACTCCATTAACCACATGGTTACAAAAAGACATAAAATTACACAATGTCACAATTACTACATAAAACGTATACATGCAAGATATCCCCAGATAGCTTATATCTGAGTGCACATTATTATTGAATGGCTCTCAGATCACATACATACAATTCAATCGCCATGGAGCCAAAGTCTTTTCCATAGTCTTTCGTTACACAAATAGGCTCCATGGCATAGCTATCTGGGGTAGCACTACTCACATACTGAAAGTCCCAAATACACCGGCAGAAATACCCAAATAAACCTTATTGCAGGGTAAAATACAGCTATCAGCACAGGGCCCATAGTCGGAAGGCAGGAGGCTAGCAATTAGTTCTCTCCAGGCACAAGAGGCGAAGGGCACTTCGTCACACATCTTCCCTTTGGGGGGAAGACTAAACAGGTACCTGACCTTCTGCCGGTCAGTACCTAGGTTAGTCGGGCAGCCCACCCACAAAGAAAAATCAGCAGAGAAGCCCCCCACAATAAACGGTACTGGCCTGTAGGTCCCAGGGTGTAGCGGGACAGTTCAGCATCCTCGGTCTCCCTAGTGCAGCTAAGCAAACAGCTGGGGCTACTTGGGGGGCAGAGGCCAGCGGCGCTCTGCCATGATGCTAGCTCTTTCTCTGGGATAGCCTGCAGGGTCTCAGGCTCTGAACAAGGGACAAGGGTAGGGCAGAGGCCAGCGGTACTCTTCCCAAGTGCCAGCTCTTCCACTGGGATAGCCTGCAGGGGGTCAGGCTCTGGGCAAGGTACAAGGGTAGGGCAGAGGTCAGCGGTGCTCTGCTCAGGTGCCAGCTCTTCTGCTGGGAGGGGGTCAGTGGGTATTGCAGGTTCATCCCCTGCCCCCAGGACCCTGTCGGGTTGTAGCCGTGGAGGGGAGAACTTACTTACCTCCTCCTCCTGGTATCCCTGCAGGGATAGTTGGGGATCTAGACCACCCGTCCAGCATCCCTGTAGGACTGGCACAGAGACTGCGGTCCCATCTGCGCCAGTGTGGTTAGGGTTGTTCTCCCCCTCACCCGGTATCTCCTGCTGCGGTGGGAGAGGGAGGCCGGCTGCCCCCACTCCCCAGGACGCTGGTTGCTGTAAGGTGGAGGGATCTACCATCACCTCCTCCTGGAACTCAGGCCGCCGCTGGGGGGAGGGAATGGTTTTCTCCCCTCCCTGTGAGATACACTGCCGCTGGGGATCTGGGCCGGGAACCGAGCATCCCTGTAGGGCCGGTGGAGAGACCTCGGTCCCATCTCCACCTGCCATCTGTGGGTCTTCCCAGGACCGTTCTATAAGGTTGCCCACTTCTGGGGCTGGTTGGACAGAAGAGGGTACGGTGTCCAGGTAATCCTCTGGGCTGAGGGCCGGTGATTGGGCTAAGTTGAACAGTTGATAGTACTCCTGTTATAGCTCCCATTCGATTGTGATCAGGCGGTTGATATCTGGTCCCAGTCCAGTAGTATCAGGGAGCTCCAGTGCATGCAATCGCCCTCCCCTGATGTTCCAATACCGGGACTCCTTGGTGCTGCCAAAGTCACTGCCCACCTCCACCAATGCATCCCATAACAGACCAGGGCCATCGTAGTCACTGCCCTCTGGCCTCTCACTCTCCGCCACCCAGGGGCACCTCTGGACCAAGTACCACCGTAGCGCCCGGTAAGCCTCATCTAGCCACAGTTCTTTTCTGATTAACCTCTACAGTTCCAGCACCCACTCTCTTGGGGCCAGATACCCTATGAAGGGCATCCTCAGCGCTGCTTGTTTCCGACTGCGCTGTGCTTCGCTTGGGAGGTTTTCTCCCAATGGACCTCGTGTCAACTCCAAGGCCTCGTGCCAGAGATCTCGCCGTATCCCATCTCTCAAGGCCAGCTCCTCCTCGGTTGAAATAGGGCCACACTCCTGGGCCAAGGCATTTTGTAGTCTCCATAGGAACTCCTCCTCGTAGGGTGACGCTACCCGGCGGCTAGCTTGCTCCATCCCTTTGAGTTCCTCTGAAGCCAGGGGCGCTGCACGAGTGCTAGCGTTGCCCTTAATTATAAATCCGTAACTCCACGCGTTACCGGTGTCTCCGAGCTGCTGGTCTTCGCACTAGGAAGCCATCCCGCCGCTAACACCAAATGTTACGGTTGCCTCCAGGCTGGCTGGAAGTTGGACCGTAGAAAAGGATGCTCCTAGCGCTCACCAAAGGACCATCAGCACCGTAGACACCATAACTACTGCTTAGCCACCATAAGTACTGCAGACTCCACGAACCACCGCTGCTGGGCTGGCATAGCTATCTGGGGTAGCACTACTCACATACTGAAAGTCCCGAACGCCCCGGCAGAAATACCCAAATAAACCTCATTGCAGGGTAAAATACAGCTATCAGCACAGGGGCCATAGTCGGAAGGCAGGAGGCTAGCAGTTAGTCCTCTCCAGGCACAAGTGGCGAAGGGCACTTTGTCACAAAGTATAATCATTGATTTTTCCACAACCCACCTGCAACTAAGCCACTTCATTTCTACACTGCAACTGATTTATTTCACCTTTGTTACTACTAATTAAAGGGACACTATAGTCACCAGAACAACTACAACTAATTGTATTTGTTCTGGTGAGCAGAATCATTCCCTTCAGGCTTTTTGCTGTAAACACTGTTTATTCAGAGAAAATGCAGTGTTTACATTACAGCCTAGTGATAACTCCACTGGCCACTCCTCAGATGGCTGCTAGAGGTGCTTCCTGGGGCAGTGCTGCACAGTGTGACTGACATTCAGTGTCTCCACCCTCTGCATGCAGACACTGACCTTTCATTATAGAGATGCATTGATTCAATGTATTTCTATGATGAGATGCTGATTGGCCTGGATGGTGTTTGGCTTGTGCTGGCTGTGCCCCTGATCTGCCTCCTTGATGAGCTCAGCCAATCAAATGCTTTCCTAAGTGAAATCATTGTGATTGGCTCAGATCATAGCTTCTGATGGCAGAGCCAGCAGCAGCAAACTGCAATAAAGGTAAGATTTTAGTATATTTAGGGGGGGGGGGGGGTAGATGGTGTTTTTAACACTATAGGGCCAAGAATATATGTATGTGAGACCTGACTTGGAGTATTGTACGCAGTACTTTGAGACCGTTTCTCCAGAAGGATATTGATACCTTAGAGAGAGTTCAGAGAAGGGCTAATAAACTGGTTCATGGATTGCAGGATAAAACTTACCAGGAAAGGTTAAAGGATCTTAACATGTATAGCTTGGAGGAAAGACGAGACAGGGGGGATATGATAGAAACATTTAAATACATAAAGGGAATCAACACAGTAAAGGAGGAGACTATATTTAAAAGAAGAAAAACTACCACAACAAGAGGACATAGTCTTAAATTAGAGGGACAAAGGTTTAAAAATAATATCAGGAAGTATTACGTTACTGAGAGGGTAGTGGATGCATGGAATAGCCTTCCAGCTGAAGTGGTAGAGGTTAACACAGTAAAGGAGTTTAAGCATGCGTGGGATAGGCATAAGGCTATCCTAACTATAAGATAAGGCCAGGGACTAATGAAAGTATTTAGAAAATTGGGCAGACTAGATGGGCCGAATGGTTCTTATCTGCCGTCACATTCTATGTTTCTGTTGTTCCTGACCCTAAAGTGCTCCTTTAATTTATTGGACAAAGACATTTTAAAAACCAAAAAGAACATTGGGCCCCATAGAAGAGATACTGTCACTGCTGATAGATACAATGTTACTTTTAATAAATGTAAACACTTTAAAATGGGTGAAACACACCTACAATAAATGGCGAAGAGAAAAATGAAAAAGTGACAGTGGAATATCTACTAAATAGTACCAAGGCCTGTTTAGGGGGATTGATGGCATTGTGGATTGAATTTTAATGTCAATACCATTAACGTGTGAATCCCTACTCGTGTATATACAGGGGATTGCCATCTATAGATACATAGTGTTTGACAAACCTAGCAGGAGTACTAAACCAAAAATACCCGAAATGAAACCATAGCCTGCTTGTCGGCGAAGATCCAGGTATAACAAGACATTACTGGATATATTATCACTGGAATCAGGCTGTACAGGGATCTGGGGAGTATTCACTGAATATATCAGTTTATAAAAAAAAAAAAATACAAATAAATATCACAACTCCCTGGTAAATGAGTGTAGTAGTAATGGCGGAGGAGAATGATTAGCAGGAGCCATGTGTTGTATAACTTCCTTGGTAAATGGCAGATACAGTTACTAAACACTCTTCCAATGTATAATACAAATCTTGTTTTAGAATGTTTCATACCTTGTGGGTGTATTTAGTGAGAACAAGGGGGATGTATCGGCTAGATAGGAAGATACACAATTATCTGTCCATGATGGGCCTTCGAGGGCACTCCTTAGCAAGATTACCGTACTCTGCTTCTCTGACAGATTAGCCTCCCCACTTATACACCAAAGAGCAGGATAGCTAGCCTTCTCTAGAATCCCGTCTCAAACTGCAAAGACTTGTGACGGTGCCTCTCTACCGGTGTCTACTGGTGCCTCTCTACCGCTGCCTCTTGTAGCAGAACCCCTCTGGCTGCCCAACACATTTCCTTCATAATTTTTTGTTTGAACATAAAAGGTTTTAGTATGGACTTCTATTAGACTGTGTATAGATTGCGTATAGGAAGGTGTACCCCTCCCCGTTTCCTGTCCCATTGTTCTCCAGCAGGGCGTTGTCCCAGGCACACTGCCAGACTAGTTGGAACTGGTTTGGGCTGGAAAGTTTGGGATGGAAAGCCATGCTTCAGTGGTCCTAAAGGGAACTCCACCTAACTTTTTAACCCCCATAACTCCCGAACCCCTGGTCCGATCTGGGTGATTTTTGAATATGTTATTCACCCAGATCAGGGCTATCAGGGGATACCACATTTAGGGATGTACTTGGGGTACATCTAGATCTTGGGGAAAAATATGTACATTTTAATTCTGTTAACAGATAAGCTGATGGGAGGAGATGTGTGGGTTGTACCTTGTACTTTATTGGTTAATGTACTAATTATTGTGGGTGGCTCCCTTGCACGGGAGCATTGCGTAAAAGCAGGGGTTGTGTGATTAAAAGTTAGTTAAGTTCTACTCCTGATACTGTGTGTCGTCCAGTTATTGAGAAAGGCAATGGGATATTACTGGATTGCCTTGCTGATTGTGCTTGTTACCCTATTGGATTTACTACTTGTTCCTGAGCCATTCTAGGATACCAGCGGAAATAGGCTGTGGGAAGTCAGCTCCCTGCTACACCTCTCTATTGGTGCCTGTCTACCAGTGTCTACTGGTGCCTCTCTACCGGTGTCTACTGGTGCCTCTCTACCGGTGTCTACAGGCCTGGTGGATCATCAGCTAACTGAGAACTATCAAGCCCCTGACGCGCGTTTCTCCTCATCAGGGGGGAGATTAATTTACTATAATAATGCTACCATCTCTACCCATAGTTTACTACTATAATATTTTGTACCACCAATTACATGTAGTTATTAATAATCTGGCTGATAGGCTTTGGTTGGCAAATATTTAAATTGTATATAACGAATGGCTACTCTGCTCTACCACTCCGCTTGCCTCTCCGAGCTGTAAATTCCTTCAAATAATGGCGTATTTCTATTCCTTATGCTCAATTCCACAATCCATCTGCTGCTAATCCACTTTGTTTCTACACTGCACCGCCCATCTCCCTTCCTCTCCTGGCTATATATCATGCTCGTCCAGCTGTTTGGAATCACAGTCAATCACCTCCTCATTCCCTTTACATGTTACCTGTTACTGCAATCATTCTATTAATTCTCTCTGCCATCACCTCCAAATTCCACTGCTACCTATTGTCTCATCTCCCCGTTTTCCCCCCTTTTCATCAGGGGTGCCCAAAACGTAGATCCCCAGATGTTTTAAAACAGCTCCCATGATGCTTTGCCATTCTAAAAGGCAACGAAGAATAATTCAAGTTGTAGTTCTACAACATCTGGATATCTACCTTTTGGGCACCTCTGCTTTAGATTGTTAGCTCACGGGCAGGAGTTCTACCATTGGTACCATCCCAATTGTACAGCACTGCTTTATAAATGCCAGTAATAAATAATAAATATACAAGGGGTGTAAGGGAAGGGAATAATTAGACGTGGGCGCTACAATCATAGCGCCATCAAGTGATATTACAGCAAATTATTGAAGGTATTTCCTGCTTTCCGATTGTAATTAACCATTCGGTTACCCCTTAAGGACCAAACTTCTGGAATATAAGGGAATCATGACATGTCACACATCATGTGTCCTTAAGGGGTTAAACTATGAATTCTCTGTGAATCTCTCCCAATCTCAGTTGATGCATTGATGTTCTATATATAACATGCCACGAGATTGTATTCTTTTCTATGTAGTTTGTAGTTTACCAAAAATATTTAAACTGTGTGTATAGTACTTTTTTTTTTTTTTTTTTTGCCGTCTCCATAGATGGCAGCTGGACGCACAGCATTAATGCTCCCACTAGCACCACTTCACCTGGCAACGGCGACAAGGGGAACAGATCTTCCACCTCTAAAGTGTGCGTCCCCGGTGTGCCCAAAAATGATTTCCATTGTACAGATGTAAATAGTGGTGGCAGATGCTGTTATGGGCCTTTGTGAAACCGTCCTGTGTCCTCTCGTTAACCCTTGATTGTGGGGCGCCCACATTTTACCCTCCATAATAGTAACCGCGATTTCCTAAATGTTTTCATTCACAATCCTCTGCTCGTTTTCCCCCTCCTTCCATAACCGCAAAGCAACTGTGCGCCAATATGTGGGATTTCTGTCTCACACGTTTATTGTAATAAAATATATAATATATTATGAAATGACCGCAATATCTTCTGATACTTGTTTAATGTGTTATAGAATAATGGAATAAAGGCCTGGATGATTATTTAAAATGCAAGTAAATAAAACAATAAGACTGTATCCAGGGTTTGGGAAATGAATGACTGGTCTCCCGCGTACACATTGTATGGTACCAAGGGGCGTGCTAGATCGCCATGGAGACCCAAAAATGACCTGCTGCCTAAACTTTTGTTAGACTTGGGGTTACTGAGCATCCAGCCTAGTTTCATTTTCTGTGGGGATGAACATAGAATCGCCCACAGTATCTTATTGGTCTGTGGTTCTGTCCACGACACAGTGATTACAGTATATTAGTCTGTGGTTCTGTCCCCAGCACAGTAATTACAGTATGTCAGTCTGTGGTTCTGTCCCCAGCACAGTTATTACAGTATATATCTGTGGCTCTGTCAAGAGAACTTTAATCATATTGTTGTATTTTCTGACTTTTCTTTTAATCGACGTTGTCCACATAAGTACCGCACAGTATATTTGGAGTTCCATCCTCAGAATATCACGGCACAGTATAGTTGGAGTTCCATCCTCAGAATATCACGGCGCAGTATAGTTGGAGTTCCATCCTCAGAATATCACGGCACAGTATATTTGGAGTTCCATCCTCAGAATATCATGGCACAGTATATTTGGAGTTCCATCCTCAGAATATCACGGCACAGTATAGTTGGAGTTCCATCCTCAGAATATCACGGCGCAGTATAGTTGGAGTTCCATCCTCAGAATATCACGGCGCAGTATATTTGGAGTTCCATCCTCAGAATATCACGGCACAGTATATTTGGAGTTCCATCCTCAGAATATCATGGCGCAGTATATTTGGAGTTCCATCCTCAGAATATCACGGCACAGTATATTTGGAGTTCCATCCTCAGAATATCACGGCACAGTATATTTGGAGTTCCATCCTCAGAATATCACGGCACAGTATATTTGGAGTTCCATCCTCAGAATATCACGGCGCAGTATATTTGGAGTTCCATCCTCAGAATATCATGGCACAGTATATTTGGAGTTCCATCCTCAGAATATCACGGCACAGTATATTTGGAGTTCCATCCTCAGAATATCACGGCGCAGTATATTTGGAGTTCCATCCTCAGAATATCATGGCGCAGTATATTTGGAGTTCCATCCTCAGAATATCATGGCACAGTATATTTGGAGTTCCATCCTCAGAATATCACGGCACAGTATATTTGGAGTTCCATCCTCAGAATATCACGGCACAGTATATTTGGAGTTCCACCCTCAGAATATCATGGCACAGTATATTTGGAGTTCCATCCTCAGAATATCATGGCGCAGTATATTTGGAGTTCCATCCTCAGAATATCACGGCACAGTATATTTGGAGTTCCATCCTCAGAATATCACGGCACAGTATATTTGGAGTTCCATCCTCAGAATATCACGGCACAGTATATTTGGAGTTCCATCCTCAGAATATCACGGCGCAGTATATTTGGAGTTCCATCCTCAGAATATCACGGCACAGTATATTTGGAGTTCCATCCTCAGAATATCATGGCGCAGTATATTTGGAGTTCCATCCTCAGAATATCGCGGCGCAGTATATTTGGAGTTCCATCCTCAGAATATCATGGCACAGTATATTTGGAGTTCCATCCTCAGAATATCATGGCGCAGTATATTTGGAGTTCCATCCTCAGAATATCGCGGCGCAGTATATTTGGAGTTCCATCCTCAGAATATGACGGCGCAGTATTGTTGGAGTTCCATCCTCAGAATATCACGGCGCAGTTCTTGAGGTCTGTACCAGGATTTGTTTTGCATTTGATGAGCTCAGAAAATTCCCTTTTTTTATTCGCTGTGATCCAGTAATAGGCTCATATTTTGGGACATATTGTCTGGATCACCAGCTATTATCATTCTATATCCCATGCCTCCAAGTCAGGTTAAGTACCAGTCGCCCCGCGTAGCTAAATCTGCATGTTGGCGATGATTGCCTGTCTCGATGAATAGGTGTCCTTGTTTCAGGAGGAATGAGGGCAATTCCGATCTTCTGGTGCGAGGTTCATTTATTGGCTGTTTCCCTTGGTCTCAGGAGCGTTCTGTACAGAGGTCAGATGTGGTCACAGTGGATAATCTGCAGTCTGTCTGTAACCTGCAATAAAACTGTCAGTGTTTGGGGAACACTCCGCTCCTCATTCTGATATCAGAAGCCTCACTAGTTATCTGCTTGTGACCTCTGTGTCCTTGTCTGCGTAGAACTCCACTCTCTTTCTGTGCCGTAACTGCTTATAATCATTACACATTGCCCACCTATCCCCACTAAGGACAGGGGGGAAGAGTCCGTTGCTTGGATGGTCACTCCCAGCACTCTCGCTGACTGGGTTGCTTGGATGGTCACTCCCAGCACTCTCGCTGACTGGGTTGCTTGGATGGTCACTCCCAGCACTCTCGCTGACTGGGTTGCTTGGATGGTCACTCCCAGCACTCTCGCTGACTGGGTTGCTTGGATGGTCACTCCCAGCACTCTCGCTGACTGGGTTGCTTGGATGGTCACTCCCAGCATTCTCGCTGACTGGGTTGCTTACATGGTCACTCCCAGCACTCTCGCTGACTGGGTTGCTTGGATGGTCACTCCCAGCACTCTCGCTGACTGGGTTGCTTGGATGGTCACTCCCAGCACTCTCGCTGACTGGGTTGCTTGGATGGTCACTCCCAGCACTCTCGCTAACTGGGTTGCTTGGATGGTCACTCCCAGCACTCTCGCTGACTGGGTTGTTTGGATGGGGACTCCCAGCACTCTCGCTGACTGGGTTGCTTGGATGGTCACTCCCAGCACTCTCGCTGACTGGGTTGCTTGGATGGTCACTCCCAGCACTCTCGCTGACTGGGTTGCTTGGATGGTCACTCCCAGCACTCTCGCTGACTGGGTTGCTTGGATGGTCACTCCCAGCATTCTCGCTGACTGGGTTGCTTACATGGTCACTCCCAGCACTCTCGCTGACTGGGTTGCTTGGATGGTCACTCCCAGCACTCTCGCTGACTGGGTTGCTTGGATGGTCACTCCCAGCACTCTCGCTGACTGGGTTGCTTGGATGGTCACTCCCAGCACTCTCGCTGACTGGGTTGCTTGGATGGTCACTCCCAGCACTCTCGCTGACTGGGTTGCTTGGACGGTCACTCCCAGCACTCTTGATGACTGGGTTGCTTGGATGGGGACTCCCAGCACTCTCGCTGACTGGGTTGCTTGGATGGTCACTCCCAGCACTCTCGCTGACTGGACTGGGTTGCTTGGATGGTCACTCCCAGCACTCTCGCTGACTGGGTTGCTTACATGGTCACTCCCAGCACTCTCGCTGACTGGGTTGCTTGGATGGTCACTCCCAGCACTCTCGCTGACTGGGTTGCTTGGATGGTCACTCCCAGCACTCTCGCTGACTGGGTTGCTTGGATGGTCACTCCCAGCACTCTCGCTGACTGGGTTGCTTGGATGGTCACTCCCAGCATTCTCGCTGACTGGGTTGCTTACATGGTCACTCCCAGCACTCTCGCTGACTGGGTTGCTTGGATGGTCACTCCCAGCACTCTCGCTGACTGGGTTGCTTGGATGGTCACTCCCAGCACTCTCGCTGACTGGGTTGCTTGGATGGTCACTCCCAGCATTCTCGCTGACTGGGTTGCTTACATGGTCACTCCCAGCACTCTCGCTGACTGGGTTGCTTACATGGTCACTCCCAGCACTCTCGCTGACTGGGTTGCTTGGATGGTCACTCCCAGCACTCTCGCTGACTGGGTTGCTTGGATGGTCACTCCCAGCACTCTCGCTGACTGGGTTGCTTGGATGGTCACTCCCAGCACTCTCGCTGACTGGGTTGCTTGGATGGTCACTCCCAGCACTCTCGCTGACTGGGTTGCTTGAATGGTCACTCCCAGCACTCTCGCTGACTGGGTTGCTTGGATGGTCACTCCCAGCATTCTCGCTGACTGGGTTGCTTACATGGTCACTCCCAGCACTCTCGCTGACTGGGTTGCTTGGATGGTCACTCCCAGCACTCTCGCTGACTGGGTTGCTTGGATGGTCACTCCCAGCACTCTCGCTGACTGGGTTGCTTGGATGGTCACTCCCAGCACTCTCGCTAACTGGGTTGCTTGGATGGTCACTCCCAGCACTCTCGCTGACTGGGTTGTTTGGATGGGGACTCCCAGCACTCTCGCTGACTGGGTTGCTTGGATGGTCACTCCCAGCACTCTCGCTGACTGGGTTGCTTGGATGGTCACTCCCAGCACTCTCGCTGACTGGGTTGCTTGGATGGTCACTCCCAGCACTCTCGCTGACTGGGTTGCTTGGATGGTCACTCCCAGCATTCTCGCTGACTGGGTTGCTTACATGGTCACTCCCACCACTCTCGCTGACTGGGTTGCTTGGATGGTCACTCCCAGCACTCTCGCTGACTGGGTTGCTTGGATGGTCGCTCCCAGCACTCTCGCTGACTGGGTTGCTTGGATGGTCACTCCCAGCACTCTCGCTGACTGGGTTGCTTGGATGGTCACTCCCAGCACTCTCGCTGACTGGGTTGCTTGGATGGTCACTCCCAGCACTCTTGCTGACTGGGTTGCTTGGATGGGGACTCCCAGCACTCTCGCTGACTGGGTTGCTTGGATGGTCACTCCCAGCACTCTCGCTGACTGGACTGGGTTGCTTGGATGGTCACTCCCAGCACTCTCGCTGACTGGGTTGCTTACATGGTCACTCCCAGCACTCTCGCTGACTGGGTTGCTTGGATGGTCACTCCCAGCACTCTCGCTGACTGGGTTGCTTGGATGGTCACTCCCAGCACTCTCGCTGACTGGGTTGCTTGGATGGTCACTCCCAGCACTCTCGCTGACTGGGTTGCTTGGATGGTCACTCCCAGCATTCTCGCTGACTGGGTTGCTTGGATGGTCACTCCCAGCACTCTCGCTGACTGGGTTGCTTGGATGGTCACTCCCAGCACTCTCGCTGACTGGGTTGCTTGGATGGTCACTCCCAGCACTCTCGCTGACTGGGTTGCTTGGATGGTCACTCCCAGCACTCTCGCTGACTGGGTTGCTTGGATGGTCACTCCCAGCACTCTCGCTGACTGGGTTGCTTGGATGGTCACTCCCAGCACTCTCGCTGACTGGGTTGCTTGGATGGTCACTCCCAGCATTCTCGCTGACTGGGTTGCTTACATGGTCACTCCCAGCACTCTCGCTGACTGGGTTGCTTGGATGGTCACTCCCAGCACTCTCGCTGACTGGGTTGCTTGGATGGTCACTCCCAGCATTCTCGCTGACTGGGTTGCTTACATGGTCACTCCCAGCACTCTCGCTGACTGGGTTGCTTGGATGGTCACTCCCAGCACTCTCGCTGACTGGGTTGCTTGGATGGTCACTCCCAGCACTCTCGCTGACTGGGTTGCTTGGATGGTCACTCCCAGCACTCTCGCTGACTGGGTTGCTTGGATGGTCACTCCCAGCACTCTCGCTGACTGGGTTGCTTGGATGGTCACTCCCAGCACTCTCGCTGACTGGGTTGCTTGGATGGTCACTCCCAGCACTCTCGCTGACTGGGTTGCTTGGATGGTCACTCCCAGCACTCTCGCTGACTGGGTTGCTTGGATGGTCACTCCCAGCACTCTCGCTGACTGGGTTGCTTGGATGGTCACTCCCAGCACTCTCGCTGACTGGGTTGCTTGGATGGTCACTCCCAGCACTCTCGCTGACTGGGTTGCTTGGATGGTCACTCCCAGCACTCTCGCTGACTGGGTTGCTTGGATGGTTGTGCTTTATTGTGTGGTTATGGGATATGTGTAGTTTGTAAAGGACACTAATCCTCCAGTACAAGCAATATACTGCTTTCTATAGGCCACGTGTTAGGTGTACTGTAAATATACCGGATACTCTAAGATACAGCGTTTAGTTTATCACTCGGGAAGCATTCAATTTAAATGGATTAATAATGATTGTTCTATGTTATTCTGTTTTCTAAAATGGATTAGCTTTCTGAATCTGCCTCTTCCTGTCTAACACCTAGTTCCATCCCCAGCCGTCACTTAATGGATCTCAGTATTGGGAGCAATGGAAACATATTGGGCAGTGAAAGACCGTGGGTCCTTCCTGACATCACCAGGTTGGCTTAGCTCAGTCTGACAGAAGGGCTGGCTCAGTGTGCTGCAAGTGTAAACATGCCATTCCCTCAGCCAGCAGGGTGACACCCTCTCATTGCCAGCGGTGTTTGTTTGGGGGCCCTGAAGAAGTACCCTCAGCCTCTATTTTACAAGAGACCGTAAAGGCTGTGCACTTTGTCATGGGGTATATAGTAAAACATACAGATATAAGCCCTGCTCTCAAACTCTCACTACTCCTGGACAGCAGCAATGCTATAGTATTAATCAGCCCAAATATATGTAAAACAAAACCAAACAAAAAAATGACATGAGCGCACGTTTAAATAACAGGAGGTTTTTAGTACCACTGTAATGGCCCTTAGAGTGTAAGCTCACAGGCCAGTGTCAGTACAGACCTCTAGGTGAGTACTACACTAACAATTCACCTTTCTGCTTTCAGTCACAAGGTAACATCTCTAATGGGACATAGAGGGGGATTTTATGAACCGCTACAAACTAACTAACCCTTGTTAGGGCACAAATGGAAAGGGCGACAGTAAAGGTTATGGTGGGAAAAAAACGAGTTTCTACTTGCATTGATTATATCTCTATTAATAATAGATATAACTTGTAGGTAGGGCTATGGCAGTAAGTTGACATACATGCCAAGTGTCCTGTTTTTTGAAGGACATTCCCTCTTTTCTAGGAAGGTAGGGCATTTTGGTATTCTGGTTTTCAGCCCTATATTCAAATCCTTGTGTTATATTTCTGATATTCTCGGTATCTGTTCAGGGACCCATAGGGAAGAAAATTGCTGGCTGAAGCTTTGAAACACAAAACCATTCAAATGTCATTGTCTGCCATAGAGCCTGGAGATTGATAGAGAGCTCATACTGATATTTAATGTATAAATGGCAGGAATTCCTCTCTATTCCTTTCATTCTCCCCTAGATACAGTATGTAATGCATCGTGTTAGTGTGCCTTTATACAGAAGGAGTTAGATGCCGATAGACAGTAATATGAGATTGTGTGTTTTACTGCTGGATGAAGCTCCCTTTTTATTGTATTAATGTCACTGTTTAAAGGGCCGTGATGTTTCTGGTGCAAGCTTATTAAAGGATTCATTTCAGCACTAAAATTAGAGTCCCACTTAATCATGTCTTCCTGGAGGATTCGGGCTCCCTGTAGAGACAAACCAGGGCGCAAGTTTTCACATAGAAATGATTTCCCCATAAACAGTCGTGGTAAGCTGGGGACCATGCAGTCTCATCCATAACATTGACATGTGGCCCAGATCTATCTGATGGGGACACGGGATCGGTGTGTGTGTTTGTATCATGTTAATAACACTGCACACCTTTCTCTATACAACGCGTGGCCTGCATGGGCACATTACATATGCTAGATATCCATGCCCAAAAACCCTCTGTGTCCTGTGCCAGGTGGCCACATAATGCTCTCTTAACGTGATGAGACAGGTGGCGTGTTCTCCTTGTATAACATGCCCCAAAGCACATGCTGCCTCGTTCAATGAAAGTGATTGTTTATATTTTCTCTCTTACAGTTCCGTTGGATTGGCCAAAGCCGCCCTTGAAGCCATCGATGGATTTAACCTCTTTGGAAATCAGGTATAGCTCTATGTATGCGTCTGTTTTCACTTCAATAAGCCTTTATGTTCTACGTATGGACTAAGATTTGTTTCAGTTAAGTCTGTCTGCACACCCCACAGTCTCCCCCCTCTTTCTTGGTCTGTCTACACACCCCACAGTCTCCCCCCTCTTTCTCAATCTATCTGCACACCCCACAGTCTCCCCCTCTTTCTCGGTCTTTCTGCACACCCCACAGTCTCCCCCCTCTTTCTCGCTCTGTCTACACACCCCACAGTCTCCCCCCTCTTTCTCGCTCTGTCTACACACCCCACAGTCTCCCCCCTCTTTCTCAATCTATCTGCACACCCCACAGTCTCCCCCCTCTTTCTCGCTCTGTCTACACACCCCACAGTCTCCCCCCTCTTTCTCGCTCTGTCTACACACCCCACAGTCTCCCCCCTCTTTCTCAATCTATCTGCACACCCCACAGTCTCCCCCTCTTTCTCGCTCTGTCTACACACCCCACAGTCTCCCGCTCTTTCGAGGTCTGTCTACACACCCCACAGTCTCCCCCCTCTTTCTTGGTCTGTCTACACACCCCACAGTCTCCCCCTCTTTCTCTGTCTATCTACACACCCCACAGTCCCCCCCCCCCCCTCTTTCTCGCTCTGTCTACACACCCCACAGTCTCCCCCCTCTTTCTCGCTCTGTCTACACACCCCACAGTCTCCCCACTCTTTCTCGCTCTGTCTACACACCCCACAGTCTCCCCCCTCTTTCTCAATCTATCTGCACACCCCACAGTCTCCCCCTCTTTCTCTGTCTTTCTGCACACCCCACAGTCTCCCCCCTCTTTCTCGCTCTGTCTACACACCCCACAGTCTCCCCCCTCTTTCTCGCTCTGTCTACACACCCCACAGTCTCCCCCCTCTTTCTCAATCTATCTGCACACCCCACAGTCTCCCCCTCTTTCTCGCTCTGTCTACACACCCCACAGTCTCCCCCCTCTTTCTCGCTCTGTCTACACACCCCACAGTCTCCCCCCTCTTTCTCAATCTATCTGCACACCCCACAGTCTCCCCCTCTTTCTCTGTCTTTCTGCACACCCCACAGTCTCCCCCCTCTTTCTCGCTCTGTCTACACACCCCACAGTCTCCCCCCTCTTTCTCGCTCTGTCTACACACCCCACAGTCTCCCCCCTCTTTCTCAATCTATCTGCACACCCCACAGTCTCCCCCTCTTTCTCGCTCTGTCTACACACCCCACAGTCTCCCCCCTCTTTCTCGCTCTGTCTACACACCCCACAGTCTCCCCCCTCTTTCTCAATCTATCTGCACACCCCACAGTCTCCCCCTCTTTCTCGGTCTTTCTGCACACCCCACAGTCTCCCCCCTCTTTCTCGCTCTGTCTACACACCCCACAGTCTCCCCCCTCTTTCTCGCTCTGTCTACACACCCCACAGTCTCCCCCCTCTTTCTCAATCTATCTGCACACCCCACAGTCTCCCCCTCTTTCTCGCTCTGTCTACACACCCCACGGTCTCCCGCTCTTTCGAGGTCTGTCTACACACCCCACAGTCTCCCCCTCTTTCTCAGTCTTTCCGCACACCCCACAGTCTCCCCCCTCTTTCTCAATCTATCTGCACACCCCACAGTCTCCCCCTCTTTCTCGGTCTTTCTGCACACCCCACAGTCTCCCCCCTCTTTCTCGGTCTTTCTGCACACCCCACAGTCTCCCCCCTCTTTCTCGGTCTTTCTGCAAACCCCACAGTCTCTCCCCCTCTTTCTCGCTCTATCTACACACCCCACAGTCTCCCCCTCTTTCTCGCTCTGTCTACACACCCCACAGTCTCCCCCTCTTTCTCGCTCTGTCTACACACCCCACAGTCTCCCCCTCTTTCTCGGTCTGTCTGCACACACCACAGCCTCCCCCTCTTTCTCTGTCTGTCTGCCCCGTCGCCCCGTTCTTGTCCTGTGCACAGCAAGGTCAGCACCTCTCAGACTGTTCTGTTTAGGAAACACACTAAGTGTGTTCTAGCAGCCAGATCAGCCTTCATACGGGGACCATGATAAATCCAATTAACTAAAGGGTCTGTCTACATGCTTCACCGTCTGATAACATGTTAATAACGGTGGAAAATAACATTACCAGATCAAACTTTTTTTTTTTTTCTGGACCAAATGGACAAATATGTAAATTGTGCTGCCCTGCTGTATGTGGAAATCATATGCTGCAGGGTGAAAACCAGTCAGGAAGCTATCCCAGAGCAGCACAGTGTGTGACATACTGCAGGGCAGCACACTAAGATGTGATATAAAACGAATCCAGTAACATCAAGTCAGCAGGAAGTTCACACTGCAAGCATTCTATTTATTTATTTTCCTATTAGTCATTTCTATACTTTTCCCTGCACACACTGTATTTTATTTTCCCTATGATCCTTCACAATAGGTTTGGTTGCTGGCCCTCACGATGTGCGGATTTTGTAATTTGCCGTTATTTGGGAGTTTGCGCTCTCTGATAAATCACATGGAGCCAGGGTGAATATCTGCTGCCTTCCATGGGTTCCTCGGTGGGTTTGGGGAGTATTTGTGAATCCATCTGCCAGAGGAATAACAATCAAAGCTGCGATTGTGCCTGTTTGAAGCCTGGCTCGGCTGCCTGTGTGCGTGAGAATCTTTCTGATGGAGCAGGAAGGGACTTTTAAAGGAGAAATAGCCCCTTTGAAAACAGCTCTGGATATGGTTTGAAATGTACAGCATCCTCACGGGAAATCATTTATTGCAAAAGCTCTCTTTTTGTGTTCTTGATCTTGACTTTAAAATTGGCTATTTTTCTGTTTTACAAAGAAAAGAAAAAAAGCCTAGTTCTATGGGGATTTTTCATCTTTTTCTTTTTTTTTTGTAAGTAATCGGCGATTGGCTAGAATCCATCACATGTTTCATTGCAATGTTTTTTTAACTGCATTACAATGAGATCTGTTGCTGAATGCTAGGCGCCTGTGGGCGCTACCAGGGAATAAAGGGCTAAAAAATGGTTCGAATTTACATGACGTACACATTATCTTTGAGTAAAGAAAAAAAAAAAACAGGGCCGCATGGAGTGAGGGGCTTAGAGGGGTATTTCATGTGCTACATAAGGGCAGTAGGATGGTTTTAAAGGACACTTATTGTGATGATTTTATTTATATGGCACCAACATATTCAGTTAATGTTTGCCACAGATCCAGGCGCTCTAGGAATAAATTACAATTAGCCAGTTTTGCCATTAGCTTGCCCCCCTCCATGGCTGAGATCCTCAATCTTTATGGTCTTGGGTAAGCCAATGCTTTCCCATAGGAAAGCATTGGGAGGATATTGCGCATGTACTCTTTGGGTAACATTCAGCGCCTCCATGCAGAGCGTGGACTCTCTGAGTGACTGTCATGTTCTCTATGGGTAACATTCAGCGCCTCCATGCAGAGCGTGGACTCTCTGAGTGACTGTCATGTTCTCTATGGGTAACATTCAGTGCCTCCATGCAGAGCGTGGGCTCTCTGAGTGACTGTCATGCTCTCTATGGGTAACATTCATCGCCTCCATGCAGAGCGTGGACTCTCTGAGTGACTGTCATGCTCTCTATGGGTAACATTCAGCGCCTCCATGCAGAGCGTGGACTCTCTGAGTGACTGTCATGCTCTCTATGGGTAACATTCAGCGCCTCCATGCAGAGCGTGGACTCTCTGAGTGACTGTCATGTTCTCTTTGGGTAACATTCAGCGCCTCCATGCAGAGCGTGGACTCTCTGAGTGACTGTCATGTTCTCTATGGGTAACATTCATCGCCTCCATGCAGAGCGTGGGCTCTCTGAGTGACTGTCTTGTTCTCTATGGGTAACATTCAGCGCCTCCATGCAGAGCGTGGACTCTCTGAGTGACTGTCATGTTCTCTTTGGGTAACATTCAGCGCCTCCATGCAGAGCGTGGACTCTCTGAGTGACTGTCTTGTTCTCTTTGGGTAACATTCAGTGCCTCCATGCAGAGCGTGGACTCTCTGAGTGACTGTCATGTTCTCTTTGGGTAACATTCAGCGCCTCCATGCAGAGCGTGGACTCTCTGAGTGACTGTCATGTTCTCTATGGGTAACATTCATCGCCTCCATGCAGAGCGTGGGCTCTCTGAGTGACTGTCTTGTTCTCTATGGGTAACATTCAGCGCCTCCATGCAGAGCGTGGACTCTCTGAGTGACTGTCATGTTCTCTTTGGGTAACATTCAGCGCCTCCATGCAGAGCGTGGACTCTCTGAGTGACTGTCTTGTTCTCTTTGGGTAACATTCAGTGCCTCCATGCAGAGCGTGGACTCTCTGAGTGACTGTCATGTTCTCTTTGGGTAACATTCAGCGCCTCCATGCAGAGCGTGGACTCTCTGAGTGACTGTCATGCTCTCTATGGGTAACATTCAGCGCCTCCATGCAGAGCGTGGACTCTCTGAGTGACTGTCATGTTCTCTTTGGGTAACATTCAGTGCCTCCATGCAGAGCGTGGACTCTCTGAGTGACTGTCATGTTCTCTATGGGTAACATTCAGCGCCTCCATGCAGAGCGTGGACTCTCTGAGTGACTGTCATGTTCTCTTTGGGTAACATTCAGCGCCTCCATGCAGAGCGTGGACTCTCTGAGTGACTGTCATGTTCTCTATGGGTAACATTCAGCGCCTCCATGCAGAGCGTGGACTCTCTGAGTGACTGTCATGTTCTCTATGGGTAACATTCAGCGCCTCCATGCAGAGCGTGGACTCTCTGAGTGACTGTCATGTTCTCTATGGGTAACATTCAGCGCCTCCATGCAGAGCGTGGACTCTCTGAGTGACTGTCATGTTCTCTATGGGTAACATTCAGCACCTACATGCAGAGCGTGGACTCTCTGAGTGACTGTCATGTTCTCTATGGGTAACATTCAGCACCTACATGCAGAGCGTGGACTCTCTGAGTGACTGTCATGCTCTCTATGGGTAACATTCAGCGCCTCCATGCAGAGCGTGGACTCTCTGAGTGACTGTCATGTTCTGTTTCGGTAACATTCAGCACCTCCATGCAGAGCGTGGACTCTCTGAGTGACTGTCATGTTCTCTATGGGTAACATTCAGCGCATCCATGCAGAGCGTGGACTCTCTGAGTGACTGTCATGTTCTGTTTCGGTAACATTCAGCACCTCCATGCAGAGCGTGGACTCTCTGAGTGACTGTCATGTTCTCTTTGGGTAACATTCAGCGCCTCCATGCAGAGCGTGGACTCTCTGAGTGACTGTCATGTTCTCTATGGGTAACATTCAGCGCCTCCATGCAGAGCGTGGACTCTCTGAGTGACTGTCATGTTCTGTTTCGGTAACATTCAGCGCCTCCATGCAGAGCGTGGACTCTCTGAGTGACTGTCATGTTCTCTTTGGGTAACATTCAGCGCCTCCATGCAGAGCGTGGACCCTCTGAGTGACTGTCATGTTCTCTATGGGTAACATTCAGCGCCTCCATGCAGAGCGTGGACTCTCTGAGTGACTGTCATGTTCTCTATGGGTAACATTCAGCGCCTCCATGTAGAGCGTGGACTCTCTGAGTGACTGTCATGTTCTCTTTGGGTAACATTCAGCGCCTCCATGCAGAGCGTGGACTCTCTGAGTGACTGTCATGTTCTCTATGGGTAACATTCAGCGCCTCCATGCAGACCGCGGACTCTCTGAGTGACTGTCTTGTTCTCTATGGGTAACATTCAGCGCCTCCATGCAGAGCGTGGACTCTCTGAGTGACTGTCATGTTCTCTATGGGTAACATTCAGCGCCTCCATGCAGAGCGTGGACTCTCTGAGTGACTGTCATGTTCTCTATGGGTAACATTCAGCGCCTCCATGCAGAGCGTGGGCTCTCTGAGTGACTGTCATGCTATCTATGGGTAACATTCAGCGCCTCCATGCAGAGCGTGGACTCTCTGAGTGACTGTCATGCTCTCTATGGGTAACATTCAGCGCCTCCATGCAGAGCGTGGGCTCTCTGAGTGACTGTCATGTTCTCTATTTGTAACATTCAGCGCCTCCATGCAGAGCGTGGACTCTCTGAGTGACTGTCATGTTCTCTATGGGTAACATTCAGCGCCTCCATGCAGAGCGTGGACTCTCTGAGTGACTGTCATGTACTCTTTGGGTAACATTCAGCGCCTCCATGCAGAGCGTGGACTCTCTGAGTGACTGTCATGCTCTCTATGGGTAACATTCAGCGCCTCCATGCAGAGCGTGGGCTCTCTGAGTGACTGTCATGTTCTCTATGGGTAACATTCAGTGCCTCCATGCAGAGCGTGGACTCTCTGAGTGACTGTCATGTTCTCTATGGGTAACATTCAGCGCCTCCATGCAGATCGTGGACTCTCTCAGTGACTGTCATGTACTCTTTGGGTAACATTCATCGCCTCCATGCAGAGCGTGGACTCTCTGAGTGACTGTCATGCTCTCTATGGGTAACATTCAGCGCCTCCATGCAGAGCGTGGGCTCTCTGAGTGACTGTCATGTTCTCTATGGGTAACATTCATTGCCTCCATGCAGAGCGTGGACTCTCTGAGTGACTGTCATGTTCTCTTTGGGTAACATTCAGCGCCTCCATGCAGAGCGTGGGCTCTCTGAGTGACTGTCATGTTCTCTATGGGTAACATTCAGCGCCTCCATGCAGAGTGTGGACTCTCTGAGTTACTGTCATGTTCTCTATGGGTAACATTCAGCGCCTCCATGCAGAGCGTGGACTCTCTGAGTGACTGTCATGTTCTCTATGGGTAACATTCAGCGCCTCCATGCAGAGCGTGGACTCTCTGAGTGACTGTCACTAGAGATGTAACTAAGCAGCAATGTAAACATTGCCTTTTCTCTGAAAAGCCTACTGGGGCAGGCTATAGACTCCCGAACGCTGATCTTTAAAAATTCTATTTCTTATTGTAAATTAAACTTTTTTTTTTTTTTTTTTTTAAACTGGCTCCTAACTTTTTTAGCTGGCTCCAAGATTCCAAACATTTGTCAAGCCCTGCTGTGACAGCCACCTTTTTAGCATGTTTTAGTGAATTAAGGGCTGGGTCCCAGCAGGTGCATTGTGCTGTAATATCAAACAGCCATATCATCCCTTTCATCCGATTACATACAGAGCACACAGCAGGAAAACAATATACCGGTCAGCACTGACAAGCTGCTTAGTGAGATTTCTGCCATTATACACTGCAAGTCGTCCTCTGTATGGAGAGGCAGCCGCGCGAGTACCAGTCTAACTCCCAATTGTGATCACCTGGTACAAAGTCATTCAAATCCATTTCTACAAAACTTAAGAATTAAACTTTAAAAACTGTTCCTTTAATGTGTAAAATCAGCAATATTAAAAGGAATATTCTATCAGGAGAGCAGCAGATTCCGCCATCGTTAAAACAGAATGGGTAGACCACACCAGTTCTAGCCCCAGCCTAACATATTGTCATTGATGGGTCGTACTCAGATTCCGTCTTGCTGGGTGCAATAAGAAAAGAACCTGGGTAAGGATTGGACGATCAGTGCACCAGCTCTCCTAATCTTGTAATACAAAAATATCTGTTTTATATAAGAAATCATTAGAGTGGGCTCTAATTACTAATGAACGATAGCTTGAAACGTAACAATAGGTGAAAAGAAGGAGAAATCAAGGAATTGTTTAGGGAACGGGGGAACTATGACTCTGCCTTTCTGAGTTTTTCTCACCGTGTCTTGTAATGAGAGAATGGGGAATCTGTGTGTGGGCACCTATAACAGATGGACCAGGACCTCCATGGCGTACTATGTGGGCTACACTACCACTCCCCCAACTCCTTTCTCACAGATCGTTACCATGCTCTAACTGCTATTCTTTCCTAGGTCCATTAACATAAAAAATGCTCGTCTGTGGTCATTCTTCTGCCATTACCCTATAACTCCATCAAGTATCTTTAATGGGACACTGTAGGCATCAAAACAACTTTAGCTTTATTAAACCGTTTGGTACACAGATCATGCAATAAAGGAATTATAAACATTAGATGACTCTTTACAGGAAGTGTTTAGGTAGACTGTGTAACTGTAGGGGCCTGATCTATACACCCAAACTGCTTCATTGAGCTCAAGTTGTTATTGTGCTTCCCATGTCCCTTTAACTCATCTCTGATCATGCTTTATGCCCTTTATGCCCTCAGAAAAGTAAACGTTTGACTACAAAACATTCCTTTTAGTTTTATAAAATCTTGCAGATTTCTAGATGGTTAGCACAAGGCGTAGGCAGTTTTTAGAATACTGTATCATGGTAAGTAGTTCCTTTCTGGTGGTAGCTGCACATGAACTATATGTTCCCAGATATATGGCTGCAATGTCCGCTGCTGCAGCACCTCTTGCTATTGGGAACTCATGACCTGCAGCATTGTCTTCGCACCTCCTAAATCTTGCAGAAATACACACTGATTAACCTGTTTAATTTGTTATCTTGTCACTCAGACGTGGATTGTGTCTTTCTTATCGATTTCCCCAGCCCGAAGACTGGGAGCTCCCCAATTGATAGGCGTTTGCTAATTACCATTTGTGTGCTAGAGAAGATAACGCTTTGTGCTGTTTCTTGTTGTGTTCACAGGGCTGCTCCTGGTCAGTCATATTCGTCGATCTCGATGCCCATAACCGAAACAGACAAACTCTGTGCTCACTGCTACCCAGAGAGTCACGATCCCATGTAAGTCAATAAAATGAAGGTTAAAGACTCCATGAAGAGAAAGAATTGTCCATTAATGCAGTGCTTTCCGTGGCAACCAATTAGAGAGGTTTTAATAGAATGCCACAATTGGCACACCTAGTGAATTAGCAGAGAGAGAGCCTGGCAGGATTATTCGAACGATCTGTTTATGCCCATGGCAGTTATGTTATTATTTATAAAACCATTGCAGGTCAGCTGCCAGTCAGGAAGCATGCGTTCCTAACAGAGCATTTTACTTTAATCATTGGTGCTGGTGGAATGGTTTTGTACCTTTACAGAATTAAGCACATTCCTTCAGAATCCCGCTGAGACAAAATGCTCAGCTTCCCGGAGTCGCTGAAAAATAAAAGAATGCACACAATGTTAGATATCACACCGCTAGAAACATTCAGATCACTTCCATGGACCAGACTCTACCAGACGCTTCTAGATCAGCTGCATCAATAGGCAGTGCTAGTTGCATTCAGATCAGAGGTATTTAGTGACGTGAACCTTTTTAAGAGCATTCAGAGCCGGCCTGTCTGTAGAGAGGTCCTGCAGCTCCCAGACAGCGCTAGCTGCATTCACAACTAGCAGAACCAGTATGTCATTACAGCACAGTCCAATGACCGCCAAGGATTGCTTACTGATACGGTAAACGCTGCTTTATGGCTATCACCGGGGATGTGAGTTTACCGGTAAAGTAACCTCTGCTTTATGGCTATCACCGGGGATGTGAGTTTACCGGTAAAGTAACCTCTGCTTTATGGCTATCACCGGGGATGTGAGTTTACCGGTAAAGTAACCTCTGCTTTATGGCTATCACCGGGGATGTGAGTTTACCGGTAAAGTAACCTCTGCTTTATGGCTATCACCGGGGATGTGAGTTTACCGGTAAAGTAACCTCTGCTTTATGGCTATCACCGGGGATGTGAGTTTACCGGTAAAGTAACCTCTGCTTTATGGCTATCACCGGGGATGTGAGTTTACCGGTAAAGTAACCTCTGCTTTATGGCTATCACCGGGGATGTGAGTTTACCGGTAAAGTAACCTGTGCTTTATGGCTATCACCGGGGATGTGAGGTTACCGGTAAAGTAACCTCTGCTTTTTGGCTATCACCAGGGATGTGAGTTTACCGGTAAAGTAACCTGTGCTTTATGGCTATCACCGGGGATGTGAGTTTACCGGTAAAGTAACCTGTGCTTTATGGCTATCACCGGGGATGTGAGTTTACTGGTAAAGTAACCTCTGCTTTATGGCCATCACCGGGGATGTGAGTTTACCGGTAAAGTAACCTGTGCTTTATGGCTATCACCGGGGATGTGAGTTTACCGGTAAAGTAACCTCTGCTTTATGGCCATCACCGGGGATGTGAGTTTACCGGTAAAGTAACCTGTGCTTTATGGCCATCACCGGGGATGTGAGTTTACCGGTAAAGTAACCTCTGCTTTATGGCTATCACCGGGGATGTGAGTTTACCGGTAAAGTAACCTCTGCTTTATGGTTATCACCGGGGATGTGAGTTTACCGGTAAAGTAACCTCTGCTTTATGGCCATCACCGGGGATGTGAGTTTACCGGTAAAGTAACCTCTGCTTTATGGCCATCACCGGGGATGTGAGTTTACCGGTAAATTAAGCTCTGCTTTATGGCCATCACCGGGGATGTGAGTTTACCGGTAAAGTAACCTCTGCTTTATGGCTATCACCGGGGGTGTGAGTTTACCGGTAAAGTAACCTGTGCTTTATGGCCATCACCGGGGATGTGAGTTTACCGGTAAATTAAGCTCTGCTTTATGGCTATCACCGGGGATGTGAGTTTACCGGTAAATTAACCTCTGCTTTATGGCTATCACCGGGGATGTGAGTTTACCGGTAAAGTAACCTGTGCTTTATGGCCATCTCCGGGGATGTGAGTTTACCGGTAAAGTAACCTGTGCTTTATGGCCATCTCCGGGGATGTGAGTTTACCGGTAAAGTAACCTCTGCTTTATGGCTATCACCGGGGATGTGAGTTTACCGGTAAATTAACCTCTGCTTTATGGCTATCACCGGGGATGTGAGTTTACCGATAAAGTAACCTCTGCTTTATGACCATCACCGGGGATGCGAGTTTACCGGTAAATTAAGCTCTCTCTTTCTGACTTTGTTTACAGAATACAGACGCGTCTCTGCTGACTTGCATCAGTTACCCGGCGTTTGCGGTAGACGATGATGCGTTATTCCACCAAGCCCTGGATAAAATTGTGCGCAAGCTGAAAGGGAAGTATGGATTTAAACGTTTCCTGAGGGACGGCTATCGAACTGCGTTAGAGGATGAAAACAGACGCTACTACAAGCCTGCAGAAATTAAGGTAAACCTCCCAGTGACTGTCTGTCTGTCCTGGCCCGGAGCCTGCCCTCTCACCATCATTCTACATTTAAACCTTTATAAACTACCGGTATTCCTCTCCACTGCTGTGCATAGTCTCCAGTCTGTGCAGAGTGTTTGCAGATTTGGACACGTTGCTCCCTTTCTCACAGTGCAAAGTAACCCCCTGTTACTTATTTTGAATGAACCTGCATTCGGAAAGCACAGTTTAAAGAGAGAGTGTAATTAAACAATTACTGGAATATATGTCAACATTTTCACTAACCGTTGGCAAGTGTTCCTGGTGAGTGTGCCATGGACCCTCCAGGTTTGCAGTGGCTAGTAACTTTTGAAACCTGGCTAGTAGTGTAAGTCCTGTACTTATATATATATGCTGAGGGCCTAGGCCAACTGATCAGAGTCTGAAAACACACACTCCCAGCAAACCATCTTCAGATCCTACCAAACAGAAAATACTGATAACATTGGCGTTCCTTGTAAGTGAGCTGTTAGTGTGGCCGCCTGATTGATGACCTGGGAGTGTTATCAGGATACAATAGAAATAAATCAAATATCACGAAAAATGTAAGGAATCCTGCAGTGAGAGTGCAAGGAAGGCACGTGTGCGGGATAATTGCTTCATTAGGCTGAAGTGGTAAAACTAGCTGGAAAACATCTGTTTATTTTCTCACGCTCTTCTTTCAGCGTTTTTCCTAATTGTGCCAAACACTGTTTATTTGAACCGATATTGTCCTGTACACTGACTTTTAGTTGTTTTTGTTGTTTCTTTTTTGCTTTTGATAAGTTTAGTGATCAAGGAAGTGACTTTCCCTCTGTGTATTTATTATACTGCCTGTCACAGTGATTGATATTTTACCCACCGTAGGTATTTTGCTTTGCTTTCCAGAGTAAACTATCTAAAACAGATCTAAACTGTGCTGTACTCCCAAGAGCTGACAATCTGGGCCTACGTACAAGGCAGCCCTGTAAGCTCTAATTATGGATGCCATTTCCTTTCAGTAATGGGAGTTCCAAGCCAATCCCTTTGTCCCAATCCCTTATTTACATGTTCCATGCTGTAAACCTAGTATTTGGCTTCCAATATTTGTACGCAATCATGTTTTTCTTCTGATCCTCCGCAGCTCTTCGATGGCATTGAATGTGAATTCCCTGTGTTTTTTATCTACATGATCATCGACGGTGAGTCTCTTTACTCCTCACTCATATTGCAGATCAGATTCGCTGTAAACTACACTAAACACCAAACCAAATCAGCAGCAGGACTGTGTGCGCAATATCCAAGGCAATTTGCCACAGTATTATTGAATGCATACCCTCACTTAACGAGGTCATCATTTGGTGCAGAAGCTGAAAAAGAGATGGTGGTGTTTTCTCTCCTGTACAATAAAAGCTTCTATTTGTTAATCAATAAAAGTTATAACTCGCTCTCAAAACTTCCAGATACTTCCAAACACCCCCTTTTTTCCATTATTCATATCATTGGTATTGGTTCAGGCATCCCTAGATTTCAGTCCTCTGTCTGTAGATATTATTTATCTGTCCGTCAGTCTTGCTGCCTAATAGAATAGTCACCACATCTATTTAACGTGTCGGCTAGTGCTTTTAATGAGTGACTGGCATTGTGTGACCATGTCATTAAACGGCTCCCAGGAGAAGTGTAAATAACGGTTTAAGCAGCCGCCGGTTCATTGAGATAATGTGTAACAGGCTTGTTTACAGAGCTTTTTTATTTGCAAGTGAGAATTCTGATCGCATGCTTAATATTTCGCTCCATCTGCTTCCTACAAAGCCTACTATATTGGAGTCAATTAGATAGGAATAATGCTGTGCCACATTGTGATTAACAAAGAAAAACACCCACATCAGGCGTTATATTCATGAAAATGTCATATTAAATACCAAGAAGCCGCATTTCCTGCTGATTCCCACATTGATGGGCATTCTGAGCTGTTCTTTCTCTTTATGTGCTTCTGTGATCGATGTTAACCCCATATTTGCCAAGCTCAACATGCTAAATACATTGAGCCCAAAGCACAATGTGAATGCCAGTCCTGAGATTATCGGGATTGGGTAGAGGTGCCCTGACAATGCCACGCTTTCTTTAGGTTATCTGTGAGTAAGCTCTCCGTGGCAGTGGGTAATGTGTCTTTATGGACACACACAACGCAGTGCACATTGCTTACTGTATTCCTGTAACACAATGGATATCCAGAAACGTGTCCCTTATCTCAGAATTATAAATCAGGGGATAATGGGAACATATTACACGGTCATCGAATATCCAACGGAATGTTGTGGTGGCGTTTTTTTACCATATATGTCACTTTTCGTGTTTTAGGTGTTTTTCGAGGAAAGCCTGAACAAGTGAAAGAATATGAAGCAGCGTTGGATCCACTCTTGGCCCACGCGTTTGATGGTAAGATTTGAGTAGCTTTACATTCTTTATTGTATTTATTATGATTCTATTAAACGCTGAGGATCACTTTTAATGTACAGGCTGTGCGCGCTCTATACTGATAGACTGCTCAGGCAGGCTGTACACCCTGTATACTGATAGACTGCTCAGGCAGGCTGTACACCCTGTATACTGATAGACTGCTCAGGCAGGCTGTACACCCTGTATACTGATAGACTGCTCAGGCAGGCTGTACACCCTGTATACTGATAGACTGCTCAGGCAGGCTGTACACCCTGTATACTGATAGACTGCTCAGGCAGGCTGTACACCCTGTATACTGATAGACTGCTCAGGCAGGCTGTACACCCTGTATACTGATAGACTGCTCAGGCAGGCTGTACATCCTGTATACTGATAGACTGCTCAGGCAGGCTGTACACCCTGTATACTGATAGACTGCTCAGGCAGGCTGTACACCCTGTATACTGATAGACTGCTCAGGCAGGCTGTACGCCCTGTATACTGATTGATGTTTAGGCAAAGTGTAGTGTGTTGTCATATATTAACTATCCCGTTTTGGGGTAGCGGGTACCCCAATATAAGGGCAGCTGTAACGGAAATCAGTGATCAGCAGCTACAAACACCCTCACCATTTGCCTGATTTGCAACATTCACTGTTAGCACGGTGGTAGTTGCGCACAATTGCCTTACCTTGTTATATATATTTTTTGTTTGCCGTTCACCTGCTGGGAAAATAACAGTGTTTGAGCTGTTGATTTAAATGTTCTGATTTTGAGGTATTTTCATGTACTCTTATACCACGGGAAGAGCTTTTGTTAGGCTAAATAGCAGAGAAAAAGCACAGAAAGCACTCATTATAAATGTAAAATTCTGCGCACGCCACGGCAGGAGAAGCACCAGGCGCCACGGATTGTCCAATTAATGAGATATTCATGCGCTGGTACTCCTGTCGGAATGTGCACGCCATTGTCCATTTAGGAATTCACTGTAAGCATTGGGGTGGATTGTAGATGTTAGGCCAACATCATTTAACTGGGAAAGTAGCAAAGTCAGAAAATGTATCCAGTTTAACTATTTCTGTGTCAAACATTGAATTTCAATTTAGTAAATAGATCTCCTTAGTGCTTGCCATTTATATTGGTGTGAACCACCTTCTCTTTCAGATAGATTCCAGATGGACATTTATTAAAATCTCTTTATATCCTTCCTCCCCCAATATCCCATCTAATGCAGATTCCTTTGTTTTGATATTTGCTTCTGGCCTCTTGGTTCAGCCAGGTATTTTTATTTTTTTCCTGTAGGGTGTCCCGTGGTTCCGAAATATTACCACGTTCCTGCTGACTTTGTGGATGCGGAGAAGGCAAATCCCAACAGCCAAAAACGATATCCCAGTAACTGCGGCCGGGACGGCAAAATCTTCCTTTGGGGGCAAGCGCTCTACGTAATCGCTAAGCTGCTGGGTAAGTGGGAGCCGGTAATGCCCTGTCCTGTCGGGGCCACTGGCAAAAAGGATCTTTATCAAATGATTGCATGGAGATGGTCTGTGCTTGGATGTGCATTTATATATACAGTGACAACTATGTTCGCCAACATTAGCAGTGAGACTACTCTCTGATTATAACTGGTTCTCAAAACATGTCCGTTTAAAACATGATTTTCTACAATAGCTTGATGTGACTAGGCCAGCTGGTAAATACCTTTTGATATTAGTTGATATGGATTATTGCCATGTAAACCCAGCATACAATGGAATGGAAGCATTAGTTGCTATTTAAATTGGACTTAAAGTCAGATCAGGTTCCGTGTGCTGGTACCCTCGCTGTGATAAATCCTTACCGTCAGACTTACAGGAATAAAATCAGACTGAGGCTGCATTGTCGGTCTTTATTTGTTGCAGTTATTTATATTAAAAGTAATAATGAAATATTTAAATAATGAAGACTGTAAATACATAACAAGTCCTATGACGGAGTGTACATTAATCCAGGGCGGCAATAAGCCAGTAATAAAGGTGATCACATCGGACGTGATTTAAACCTAAGGGAAAATACAGAAAAAGAAGGGGTCCCCCACTTTAAGTTGTGTTTTGGGGCCCCTTTGTGGTGCAAAGAGCCCCCTCCCCCAGGACCTCATTTAATAGTGTTTTTCGGTCCATGCTCCTGACATATTGAAACATTTGTTACGTGCCAGGGGCTGGTGGCAAGCACTCACAGAGACGCTCTATTGATTTCTTAATGCTACAGATGAGCTGCTTTTAAGCTTCATTTAATGTGAAATGTGTGCAAAGCCAGCATTATACAGACACACTCAGCCCGTGCTCTGACCCACAACCTATGGAGTATTGCACAGAATTATCCCTTGAATCTCTATAGTATTGTATTATGATATATAATATATAGATTTTTTTAATGGATTTAATTCTCAGCTTATCGTAGCCATGTGATTGGTTGCCTTACTGCTGCAGTAGCTTAATGATCTGTTATCAGTCCAAATGCTTACTTCTAGAAGAGCCACTTACCATAGGCTGGCAGAGAATCATAGGAAATGTAGTCTGACCGTATATGGGGAGAGTCAAACTATCTCCCTCCCCCCCCCCCCCTTTTGACGCTGCCAGGATTTATTATCCCCCCTCCCCCTCCCATCCCCACCCCAAACAGTGGATTAATTAACCGATCATAACACAACCCCAAATGAAAAGTATCATACCTTTACGTGTTCTAGTTGTAACTAAATCTAACTATCTCTTAGATGGGAATGACAGAATATAGTGTCAATTTGATATTCCATAAAGGCCTTTTATGAAAGCAGTCGGTATTGTATTAGAGTTAATATGTCGAGTGCTCTGTGTTTTTATTGAGGTCACGGAGCATCTCACATTTATTATTTTCACATTCTTCTGTATTGAGCCTAAACTATCCCAAGGTGCGTGCGGAGAGCTGTCTGCAACTGCTAAGCATTTGATCAACTAATAAATAGCTGTTTGAGCTGTCTGCTTACTCGCTCCGGACTGTAATTTCAGTCAGTGTCAAATCACCGGAGGCTCGAGACCACCTTTCAGGCTGACCAGCTCAGGGTGCGTTGTGTAAAGTGTCACGTTGACTGAGCAAGCTGACATAATCCTGTACATCAACGCTCCGTAATGTACGGCCATAACGCTCACTCATCCTGACAGCATAAACGTCTCTCAACCCGCGTATATTGCGAGATCGTTCACCAGGAGAGTTATTTGGTAAACAGCGCAGCGCTGTAGTGTAGCGAACAGCAGACAAGTGTCATTGCAGCTTCAGTGCTTTCACACGCCGCAGTAAAACTGGCAAGATTTATGCTTTTGCCGTAAATTATCCATTCTCTGGTGAAATATGAAAAGCCGGAGTGTAGATCAACAGAAAATGTCAGGAATGAATACTAAAACTGTGTTCCATGTCGGCAGGATTATTAAAAAATCTGCGAATTGCGGGTATGTTCCGATTCCTGCCCGGGATTATCTCTTTATTATCCTGGGGGTGCAGTGGCTTGGTGGTAGGCTTTATTGCAGGAAAATCCCTGACCCTTAGTAGAGAAAGCGGTCTAACTCACTTTTATTGTTTTATTTACCTGCTGAGTAATTTGGGATTACAAACTTAAAATGACAAGCTGTCCGTTACCAAGTGAGAAAGCTTTTAACCCTTTCACAATCAGAAAATGGTCCGATATGTTGCTAATACAGACTTTTCGAAAGCACTGGGCTTGCCATGATTGACGTGCAGTTAGTGTTCCTTCTAAACACCAAGTCAGGAGCAGATGGCAGTTAACCAACCTGCACATCATAACCCTCTATGGACTGATGGCATGCTAGCCACGTCATGATAAAATAGGATTGCGAAATCATGGAACTTCAGGGTTTACTGAAACAGGAACAAGACTACATAGAGAGCCTACTGGGACCCGATTTATCCTTTAAGGGATGTATTTCTAGGTTTCCTAAAGATTGTGAAATTCCTGAACCTGAATTAAAGACTGAGAATCAATACAGTGGGCTTATAATTTGGAGAAAAAAAGTAGTCTGCAGTCCTGCCCTTCCACAGTGGCAGGTCTAAAAATCAGGAACAATGAAAGAGCTCCATCAATTGGTACTGAATAAACAATCCAGAACCTAGGGGCCTGCAGTAATCCATGCAATAATGAAGCCCTACTCTCGGATACACGCATGTAATATACAGCACTGCATATCCGCCTGACCCGTCCTGCCATTCCTGGCCACTGGCCATCAGAATTTCCATCATAACAAACATATTGCAGCAAATGTCTTTACTGACTCTAACCTGCAATTAAATTATTTCTCTCTACATTTTCTGCTAAAGTACCGCTGACTCCGTCTGCGTAGAGTACAAAACGAGCACTGAAACAAATGAGGGTGTTTTAAATCTGCATGCTGTCAAGATCGGCTGAAGCTCAGGGCCATGGGCGTCCTGTGGATTATGTATTAACGCCACGCTTTTATTAACGACGCTGCATGTGCTTGTTTGCAAAACCTCGGTGGGCGAAGAAAGCCTGCTTTATCTGGACATTTGGTATTTCGTTTTCCAATTTCATAGACGTGTGATTCATCCATTTGATTTTCCTAATAAATTGGACAAATCATTTTATTTTATGGTTTTAGACTGACAAGGTCAAGGTAGTGTCCTCGTTCAGGCATTTTATTCAGAAGGTGTTTGCATGAAATGTAGAGAAATGACTCCTTTTGTTCTGATGAAATTATACATCGTATGGCGTAAGCCTTGTACACGCTCAGAACTGAGACACGGCAACGGCTTACAGAGCCACGTCACCCAGCCACTTTACCTTGAAACCATGGGATTATTGGCAAAATAAATTGACAAAACTAATCTGTAGCTCTGTGCAAGGAATGGAATTTACAATATTCAGTGAAAGAAATAACATTCAAGTTTTCTAGTCTTATTTTGTGTTTCCCTTACTGTCTGTCAGATTGAGAAGTTCTCTATTAACATTGATTGAAAGGTGATAGACATCATATCAGAATCGAATTTCCTGTTACACGGTTGAAGTTGGACACTGTGGTTATGACTGTGCACTTAGCACTTTACTAAACTAAACTAATCTTATTTTAAATAAACTCCCAATTCTAATTATGGCACCATTTAAGATAAAGTAACCATGCTGTTACCATAGCTGAGCTGGTGCTGATTCCTATAATATAGAGTTTAGGGAATAAATGCCTTGGGGTAGAATCCTTACACTGGACTTCAGGACAGTTAATGCACTGCCTTCAATAACTGGAATATTTCTTTCAATGGGAAATTAAACTTACTTAAAACCAATACATGTCAATGTATTTTATGCACAAATGAGTTTGCAATAGATTATAGAACAATGTCATTTTTAATGGCACAGATCCTCACAGGTTCCCCATACGGCTTCGACATTTCAGAACATAGTCCAGCCCCTGAGCATTATCTGTGAGCAGATGTATCCTTAAATGGAGAGAATACTTATTTAATAAAACTGCTTCAAACGTCTTGATTATCACCCTAGCTGCTTGGCAATATAAGCTTCATTCTAGCCATTTTCTGTTCCTCTTCCATCCTGCTGAGAGGTTTAGTAATGTCATCTCCTTTGTTTTCCAGTTGAAGAATTAATAAGTCCGAAGGAAATTGACCCACTGCATCGTTACGTTCCCCTGCAAGAACAACGAAATATCAGCATGCGATACTCAAATCAGGTATCGTGTGACTTATATCAAGCTATGTAAAGGCATTGTGCAGCAATAGTAAACTCGGACACAGAGAGAGGGGCAGATTCTTTATTCAATGTTCTAAAACTCTCTTATTTAAAGTGCCCGGTGCTTCATAGTATTCTCCGCAAACTACATGAGCTACTGCTTTTCAGCATCGTATGCAAATAGGATTTATAGTAAACATACAGAATAGTGAGAATCCCCTAACAATCTCCCCGTGAGTATGGAGAGAAATATCCCCCTCCTGGCATTTGACACCTACGCGATCTGAGAAAGTGACTGCTCCAGCTTGTTAGGTTTGATTAATTCTGTATGTTCCTTATTTGGTACGTGTTCTGTGTGAATAGAATGTTTAAGGTGTGCTTCCGCAGATCATTGTGGCCTTCAAACCTCTAGGATGCGAGCTCCTCTGCGGCTGTATGGCCTTCCCAAACACTTCTCCAATGTGATTAATTTTAGAAAGTGCTAGAGGAATTGCCAGCGTCGGTGAGTGACAGGGCAAGCGGATTAAGTCTGTTTGGAAATTGTCAAATCCATGAAAGTAGAACATAAAATATTACTGTCTATATGTAAATCTCCCACAAAATGATATTCCGATGGAGATCGTCTCCCGTCAACATTTGAATGTTCATTTTGTGCCTACTCCACATTCTAGAAAGCTTTGCTCAGATATCATTCTGCCCCATTCTTTGATGAATAACCTCAATCAGCCAGCTATGTTTTTATTCAATAACATATTCTAGCAAATGTTTGCAGAAAAATACACATTCGTATTTAGGGCCAGAAAGTACAGATCCCAGATACATGTCCTACCCAGTGAGATACTAACCTGGCAGTACAGATCCCAGATACATGTCCTACCCAGTGAGATACTGACCTGGCAGTACAGATCCCAGATACATGTCCTACCCAGTGAGATTCTAACCTGGCAGTACAGATCCCAGATACATGTCCTACCCAGTGAGATACTGACCTGGCAGTACAGATCCCAGATACATGTCCTGCCCAGTGAGATACTAACCTGGCAGTACAGATCCCAGATACATGTCCTACCCAGTGAGATACTGACCTGGCAGTACAGATCCCAGATACATGTCCTGCCCAGTGAGATACTAACCTGGCAGTACAGATCCCAGATACATGTCCTACCCAGTGAGATACTAACCTGGCAGTACAGATCCCAGATACATGTCCTACCCAGTGAGATTCTAACCTGGCAGTACAGATCCCAGATACATGTCCTACCCAGTGAGATTCTAACCTGGCAGTACAGATCCCAGATACATGTCCTACCCAGTGAGATTCTAACCTGGCAGTACAGATCCCAGATACATGTCCTACCCAGTGAGATACTAACCTGGCAGTACAGATCCCAGATACATGTCCTACCCAGTGAGATACTAACCTGGCAGTACAGATCCCAGATACATGTCCTACCCAGTGAGATTCTAACCTGGCAGTACAGATCCCAGATACATGTCCTACCCAGTGAGATTCTAACCTGGCAGTACAGATCCCAGATACATGTCCTACCCAGTGAGATTCTAACCTGGCAGTACAGATCCCAGATACATGTCCTACCCAGTGAGATTCTAACCTGGCAGTACAGATCCCAGATACATGTCCTACCCAGTGAGATTCTAACCTGGCAGTACAGATCCCAGATACATGTCCTACCCAGTGAGATACTAACCTGGCAGTACAGATCCCAGATACATGTCCTACCCAGTGAGATACTGACCTGGCAGTACAGATCCCAGATACATGTCCTACCCAGTGAGATTCTAACCTGGCAGTACAGATCCCCGATACATGTCCTACCCAGTGAGATACTGACCTGGCAGTACAGATCCCAGATACATGTCCTACCCAGTGAGATTCTAACCTGGCAGTACAGATCCCAGATACATGTCCTACCCAGTGAGATTCTAACCTGGCAGTACAGATCCCAGATACATGTCCTACCCAGTGAGATTCTAACCTGGCAGTACAGATCCCAGATACATGTCCTACCCAGTGAGATTCTAACCTGGCAGTACAGATCCCAGATACATGTCCTACCCAGTGAGATACTGACCTGGCAGTACAGATCCCAGATACATGTCCTACCCAGTGAGATTCTAACCTGGCAGTACAGATCCCAGATACATATCCTACCCAGTGAGATACTGACCTGGCAGTACAGATCCCAGATACATGTCCTACCCAGTGAGATACTAACCTGGCAGTACAGATCCCAGATACATGTCCTACCCAGTGAGATTGTAACCTGGCAGTACAGATCCCAGATACATGTCCTACCCAGTGAGATACTGACCTGGCAGTACAGATCCCAGATACATGTCCTACCCAGTGAGATTCTAACCTGGCAGTACAGATCCCAGATACATGTCCTACCCAGTGAGATACTGACCTGGCAGTACAGATCCCAGATACATGTCCTACCCAGTGAGATACTGACCTGGCAGTACAGATCCCAGATACATGTCCTACCCAGTGTGATTCTAACCTGGCAGTACAGATCCCAGATACATGTCCTACCCAGTGAGATTCTAACCTGGCAGTACAGATCCCAGATACATGTCCTACCCAGTGAGATACTAACCTGGCAGTACAGATCCCAGATACATGTCCTACCCAGTGAGATTCTAACCTGGCAGTACAGATCCCAGATACATGTCCTACCCAGTGAGATACTAACCTGGCAGTACAGATCCCAGATACATGTCCTACCCAGTGAGATACTAACCTGGCAGTACAGATCCCAGATACATGTCCTACCCAGTGAGATTCTAACCTGGCAGTACAGATCCCAGATACATGTCCTACCCAGTGAGATACTAACCTGGCAGTACAGATCCCAGATACATGTCCTGCCCAGTGAGATTCTAACCTGGCAGTACAGATCCCAGATACATGTCCTACCCAGTGAGATACTAACCTGGCAGTACAGATCCCAGATACATGTCCTACCCAGTGAGATCTAACCTGGCAGTACAGATCCCAGATACATGTCCTACCCAGTGAGATACTGACCTGGCAGTACAGATCCCAGATACATGTCCTACCCAGTGAGATTCTAACCTGGCAGTACAGATCCCAGATACATGTCCTACCCAGTGAGATTCTAACCTGGCAGTACAGATCCCAGATACATGTCCTACCCAGTGTGATTCTAACCTGGCAGTACAGATCCCAGATACATGTCCTACCCAGTGAGATTCTAACCTGGCAGTACAGATCCCAGATACATGTCCTACCCAGTGAGATACTGACCTGGCAGTACAGATCCCAGATACATGTCCTACCCAGTGAGATTCTAACCTGGCAGTACAGATCCCAGATACATGTCCTACCCAGTGAGATACTAACCTGGCAGTACAGATCCCAGATACATGTCCTACCCAGTGAGATTCTAACCTGGCAGTACAGATCCCAGATACATGTCCTACCCAGTGAGATTCTAACCTGGCAGTACAGATCCCAGATACATGTCCTACCCAGTGAGATGCTAACCTGGCAGTACAGATCCCAGATACATGTCCTACCCAGTGAGATTCTAACCTGGCAGTACAGATCCCAGATACATGTCCTACCCAGTGAGATTCTAACCTGGCAGTACAGATCCCAGATACATGTCCTACCCAGTGAGATACTGACCTGGCAGTACAGATCCCAGATACATGTCCTACCCAGTGAGATACTAACCTGGCAGTACAGATCCCAGATACATGTCCCACCCAGTGAGATTCTAACCTGGCAGTACAGATCCCAGATACATGTCCTACCCAGTGAGATTCTAACCTGGCAGTACAGATCCCAGATACATGTCCTACCCAGTGTGATTCTAACCTGGCAGTACAGATCCCAGATACATGTCCTACCCAGTGAGATTCTAACCTGGCAGTACAGATCCCAGATACATGTCCTACCCAGTGAGATACTGACCTGGCAGTACAGATCCCAGATACATGTCCTACCCAGTGAGATACTAACCTGGCAGTACAGATCCCAGATACATGTCCTACCCAGTGAGATTCTAACCTGGCAGTACAGATCCCAGATACATGTCCTACCCAGTGAGATACTAACCTGGCAGTACAGATCCCAGATACATGTCCTACCCAGTGAGATACTAACCTGGCAGTACAGATCCCAGATACATGTCCTGCCCAGTGAGATTCTAACCTGGCAGTACAGATCCCAGATACATGTCCTACCCAGTGAGATTCTAACCTGGCAGTACAGATCCCAGATACATGTCCTACCCAGTGAGATCTAACCTGGCAGTACAGATCCCAGATACATGTCCTACCCAGTGAGATACTGACCTGGCAGTACAGATCCCAGATACATGTCCTACCCAGTGAGATTCTAACCTGGCAGTACAGATCCCAGATACATGTCCTACCCAGTGAGATTCTAACCTGGCAGTACAGATCCCAGATACATGTCCTACCCAGTGAGATTCTAACCTGGCAGTACAGATCCCAGATACATGTCCTACCCAGTGAGATACTGACCTGGCAGTACAGATCCCAGATACATGTCCTACCCAGTGTGATTCTAACCTGGCAGTACAGATCCCAGATACATGTCCTACCCAGTGAGATACTAACCTGGCAGTACAGATCCCAGATACATGTCCTACCCAGTGAGATACTAACCTGGCAGTACAGATCCCAGATACATGTCCTACCCAGTGAGATTCTAACCTGGCAGTACAGATCCCAGATACATGTCCTACCCAGTGAGATACTGACCTGGCAGTACAGATCCCAGATACATGTCCTACCCAGTGAGATTCTAACCTGGCAGTACAGATCCCAGATACATGTCCTACCCAGTGAGATACTGACCTGGCAGTACAGATCCCAGATACATGTCCTACCCAGTGAGATTCTAACCTGGCAGTACAGATCCCAGATACATGTCCTACCCAGTGAGATTCTAACCTGGCAGTACAGATCCCAGATACATGTCCTACCCAGTGAGATTCTAACCTGGCAGTACAGATCCCAGATACATGTCCTACCCAGTGAGATACTAACCTGGCAGTACAGATCCCAGATACATGTCCTACCCAGTGAGATTCTAACCTGGCAGTACAGATCCCAGATACATGTCCTACCCAGTGAGATTCTAACCTGGCAGTACAGATCCCAGATACATGTCCTACCCAGTGAGATACTAACCTGGCAGTACAGATCCCAGATACATGTCCTACCCAGTGAGATTCTAACCTGGCAGTACAGATCCCAGATACATGTCCTACCCAGTGAGATACTGACCTGGCAGTACAGATCCCAGATACATGTCCTACCCAGTGAGATACTAACCTGGCAGTACAGATCCCAGATACATGTCCTACCCAGTGAGATACTAACCTGGCAGTACAGATCCCAGATACATGTCCTACCCAGTGAGATTCTAACCTGGCAGTACAGATCCCAGATACATGTCCTACCCAGTGAGATACTAACCTGGCAGTACAGATCCCAGATACATGTCCTACCCAGTGAGATACTGACCTGGCAGTACAGATCCCAGATACATGTCCTACCCAGTGAGATTCTAACCTGGCAGTACAGATCCCAGATACATGTCCTACCCAGTGAGATACAGACCTGGCAGTACAGATCCCAGATACATGTCCCACCCAGTGAGATTCTAACCTGGCAGTACAGATCCCAGATACATGTCCTACCCAGTGAGATACTGACCTGGCAGTACAGATCCCAGATACATGTCCTACCCAGTGAGATTCTAACCTGGCAGTACAGATCCCAGATACATGTCCTACCCAGTGAGATTCTAACCTGGCAGTACAGATCCCAGATACATGTCCTACCCAGTGAGATACTGACCTGGCAGTACAGATCCCAGATACATGTCCTACCCAGTGAGATTCTAACCTGGCAGTACAGATCCCAGATACATGTCCTACCCAGTGAGATTCTAACCTGGCAGTACAGATCCCAGATACATGTCCTACCCAGTGAGATACTAACCTGGCAGTACAGATCCCAGATACATGTCCTACCCAGTGAGATACTGACCTGGCAGTACAGATCCCAGATACATGTCCTGCCCAGTGAGATTCTAACCTGGCAGTACAGATCCCAGATACATGTCCTACCCAGTGAGATTCTAACCTGGCAGTACAGATCCCAGATACATGTCCTACCCAGTGAGATTCTAACCTGGCAGTACAGATCCCAGATACATGTCCTACCCAGTGAGATTCTAACCTGGCAGTACAGATCCCAGATACATGTCCTACCCAGTGAGATACTAACCTGGCAGTACAGATCCCAGATACATGTCCTACCCAGTGAGATACTGACCTGGCAGTACAGATCCCAGATACATGTCCTACCCAGTGAGATACTGACCTGGCAGTACAGATCCCAGATACATGTCCTACCCAGTGAGATTCTAACCTGGCAGTACAGATCCCAGATACATGTCCTACCCAGTGAGATTCTAACCTGGCAGTACAGATCCCAGATACATGTCCTACCCAGTGAGATACTAACCTGGCAGTACAGATCCCAGATACATGTCCTACCCAGTGAGATACTGACCTGGCAGTACAGATCCCAGATACATGTCCTGCCCAGTGAGATTCTAACCTGGCAGTACAGATCCCAGATACATGTCCTACCCAGTGAGATTCTAACCTGGCAGTACAGATCCCAGATACATGTCCTACCCAGTGAGATTCTAACCTGGCAGTACAGATCCCAGATACATGTCCTACCCAGTGTGATTCTAACCTGGCAGTACAGATCCCAGATACATGTCCTACCCAGTGAGATACTAACCTGGCAGTACAGATCCCAGATACATGTCCTACCCAGTGAGATACTGACCTGGCAGTACAGATCCCAGATACATGTCCTGCCCAGTGAGATTCTAACCTGGCAGTACAGATCCCAGATACATGTCCTACCCAGTAAGATTCTAACCTGGCAGTACAGATCCCAGATACATGTCCTACCCAGTGAGATTCTAACCTGGCAGTACAGATCCCAGATACATGTCCTACCCAGTGAGATTCTAACCTGGCAGTACAGATCCCAGATACATGTCCTACCCAGTGAGATTCTAACCTGGCAGTACAGATCCCAGATACATGTCCTACCCAGTGAGATTCTAACCTGGCAGTACAGATCCCAGATACATGTCCTACCCAGTGAGTCTGACCTGGCAGTACAGATCCCAGATACATGTCCTACCCAGTGAGATTCTAACCTGGCAGTACAGATTCCAGATACATGTCCTACCCAGTGAGATTCTAACCTGGCAGTACAGATCCCAGATACATGTCCTACCCAGTGAGATTCTAACCTGGCAGTACAGATCCCAGATACATGTCCTACCCAGTGAGATACTGACCTGGCAGTACAGATCCCAGATACATGTCCTACCCAGTGAGATACTGACCTGGCAGTACAGATCCCAGATACATGTCCTACCCAGTGAGATTCTAACCTGGCAGTACAGATCCTAGATACATGTCCTACCCAGTGAGATACAGACCTGGCAGTACAGATCCCAGATACATGTCCTACCCAGTGAGATTCTAACCTGGCAGTACAGATCCCAGATACATGTCCTACCCAGTGAGATTCTAACCTGGCAGTACAGATCCCAGATACATGTCCTACCCAGTGAGATTCTAACCTGGCAGTACAGATCCCAGATACATGTCCTACCCAGTGAGATACTGACCTGGCAGTACAGATCCCAGATACATGTCCTACCCAGTGAGATACTGACCTGGCAGTACAGATCCCAGATACATGTCCTACCCAGTGAGATACTAACCTGGCAGTACAGATCCCAGATACATGTCCTACCCAGTGAGATACTGACCTGGCAGTACAGATCCCAGATACATGTCCTACCCAGTGTGATTCTAACCTGGCAGTACAGATCCCAGATACATGTCCTACCCAGTGAGATTCTAACCTGGCAGTACAGATCCCAGATACATGTCCTACCCAGTGAGATTCTAACCTGGCAGTACAGATCCCAGATACATGTCCTACCCAGTGAGATTCTAACCTGGCAGTACAGATCCCAGATACATGTCCTACCCAGTGAGATTCTAACCTGGCAGTACAGATCCCAGATACATGTCCTACCCAGTGAGATACAGACCTGGCAGTACAGATCCCAGATACATGTCCTACCCAGTGAGATTCTAACCTGGCAGTACAGATCCCAGATACATGTCCTACCCAGTGAGATTCTAACCTGGCAGTACAGATCCCAGATACATGTCCTACCCAGTGAGATACAGACCTGGCAGTACAGATCCCAGATACATGTCCTACCCAGTGAGATACTAACCTGGCAGTACAGATCCCAGATACATGTCCTACCCAGTGAGATTCTAACCTGGCAGTACAGATCCCAGATACATGTCCTACCCAGTGAGATTCTAACCTGGCAGTACAGATCCCAGATACATGTCCTACCCAGTGAGATTCTAACCTGGCAGTACAGATCCCAGATACATGTCCTACCCAGTGAGATTCTAACCTGGCAGTACAGATCCCAGATACATGTCCTACCCAGTGAGATACAGACCTGGCAGTACAGATCCCAGATACATGTCCTACCCAGTGAGATTCTAACCTGGCAGTACAGATCCCAGATACATGTCCTACCCAGTGAGATTCTAACCTGGCAGTACAGATCCCAGATACATGTCCTACCCAGTGAGATACTGACCTGGCAGTACAGATCCCAGATACATGTCCTACCCAGTGAGATACAGACCTGGCAGTACAGATCCCAGATACATGTCCTACCCAGTGAGATACTAACCTGGCAGTACAGATCCCAGATACATGTCCTACCCAGTGAGATTCTAACCTGGCAGTACAGATCCCAGATACATGTCCTACCCAGTGAGATACTAACCTGGCAGTACAGATCCCAGATACATGTCCTACCCAGTGAGATTCTAACCTGGCAGTACAGATCCCAGATACATGTCCTACCCAGTGAGATTCTAACCTGGCAGTACAGATCCCAGATACATGTCCTACCCAGTGAGATACTAACCTGGCAGTACAGATCCCAGATACATGTCCTACCCAGTGAGATTCTAACCTGGCAGTACAGATCCCAGATACATGTCCTACCCAGTGAGATACTAACCTGGCAGTACAGATCCCAGATACATGTCCTACCCAGTGAGATACTAACCTGGCAGTACAGATCCCAGATACATGTCCTACCCAGTGAGATTCTAACCTGGCAGTACAGATCCCAGATACATGTCCTACCCAGTGAGATACTGACCTGGCAGTACAGATCCCAGATACATGTCCTACCCAGTGAGATTCTAACCTGGCAGTACAGATCCCAGATACATGTCCTACCCAGTGAGATACTGACCTGGCAGTACAGATCCCAGATACATGTCCTACCCAGTGAGATTCTAACCTGGCAGTACAGATCCCAGATACATGTCCTACCCAGTGAGATACAGACCTGGCAGTACAGATCCCAGATACATGTCCTACCCAGTGAGATTCTAACCTGGCAGTACAGATCCCAGATACATGTCCTACCCAGTGAGATTCTAACCTGGCAGTACAGATCCCAGATACATGTCCTACCCAGTGAGATTCTAACCTGGCAGTACAGATCCCAGATACATGTCCTACCCAGTGAGATTCTAACCTGGCAGTACAGATCCCAGATACATGTCCTACCCAGTGAGATTCTAACCTGGCAGTACAGATCCCAGATACATGTCCTACCCAGTGAGATTCTAACCTGGCAGTACAGATCCCAGATACATGTCCTACCCAGTGAGATTCTAACCTGGCAGTACAGATCCCAGATACATGTCCTACCCAGTGAGATACAGACCTGGCAGTACAGATCCCAGATACATGTCCTACCCAGTGAGATTCTAACCTGGCAGTACAGATCCCAGATACATGTCCTGCCCAGTGAGATACTGACCTGGCAGTACAGATCCCAGATACATGTCCTACCCAGTGAGATACTGACCTGGCAGTACAGATCCCAGATACATGTCCTACCCAGTGAGATACTAACCTGGCAGTACAGATCCCAGATACATGTCCTACCCAGTGAGATTCTAACCTGGCAGTACAGATCCCAGATACATGTCCCACCCAGTGAGATACTGACCTGGCAGTACAGATCCCAGATACATGTCCTACCCAGTGAGATACTAACCTGGCAGTACAGATCCCAGATACATGTCCTACCCAGTGAGATACTGACCTGGCAGTACAGATCCCAGATACATGTCCTACCCAGTGAGATACTAACCTGGCAGTACAGATCCCAGATACATGTCCTACCCAGTGAGATTCTAACCTGGCAGTACAGATCCCAGATACATGTCCTACCCAGTGAGATTCTAACCTGGCAGTACAGATCCCAGATACATGTCCTACCCAGTGAGATTCTAACCTGGCAGTACAGATCCCAGATACATGTCCCACCCAGTGAGATTCTAACCTGGCAGTACAGATCCCAGATACATGTCCTACCCAGTGAGATTCTAACCTGGCAGTACAGATCCCAGATACATGTCCTACCCAGTGAGATTCTAACCTGGCAGTACAGATCCCAGATACATGTCCTACCCAGTGAGATACTGACCTGGCAGTACAGATCCCAGATACATGTCCTACCCAGTGAGATACTAACCTGGCAGTACAGATCCCAGATACATGTCCTACCCAGTGAGATTCTAACCTGGCAGTACAGATCCCAGATACATGTCCTACCCAGTGAGATACTGACCTGGCAGTACAGATCCCAGATACATGTCCTACCCAGTGAGATACTGACCTGGCAGTACAGATCCCAGATACATGTCCTACCCAGTGAGATTGTAACCTGGCAGTACAGATCCCAGATACATGTCCTACCCAGTGAGATACTGACCTGGCAGTACAGATCCCAGATACATGTCCTACCCAGTGAGATACTGACCTGGCAGTACAGATCCCAGATACATGTCCTACCCAGTGAGATTCTAACCTGGCAGTACAGATCCCAGATACATGTCCTACCCAGTGAGATACTAACCTGGCAGTACAGATCCCAGATACATGTCCTACCCAGTGAGATTCTAACCTGGCAGTACAGATCCCAGATACATGTCCTACCCAGTGAGATACTAACCTGGCAGTACAGATCCCAGATACATGTCCTACCCAGTGAGATACTGACCTGGCAGTACAGATCCCAGATACATGTCCTACCCAGTGAGATTCTAACCTGGCAGTACAGATCCCAGATACATGTCCTACCCAGTGAGATACTGACCTGGCAGTACAGATCCCAGATACATGTCCTACCCAGTGAGATACTAACCTGGCAGTACAGATCCCAGATACATGTCCTACCCAGTGAGATTCTAACCTGGCAGTACAGATCCCAGATACATGTCCTACCCAGTGAGATACTAACCTGGCAGTACAGATCCCAGATACATGTCCTACCCAGTGAGATTCTAACCTGGCAGTACAGATCCCAGATACATGTCCTACCCAGTGAGATACTGACCTGGCAGTACAGATCCCAGATACATGTCCTACCCAGTGAGATTCTAACCTGGCAGTACAGATCCCAGATACATGTCCTACCCAGTGAGATACTGACCTGGCAGTACAGATCCCAGATACATGTCCTACCCAGTGAGATACTAACCTGGCAGTACAGATCCCAGATACATGTCCTACCCAGTGAGATTCTAACCTGGCAGTACAGATCCCAGATACATGTCCTACCCAGTGAGATACTAACCTGGCAGTACAGATCCCAGATACATGTCCTACCCAGTGAGATTCTAACCTGGCAGCACAGATCCCAGATACATGTCCTACCCAGTGAGATTCTAACCTGGCAGTACAGATCCCAGATACATGTCATACCCAGTGAGATTCTAACCTGGCAGTACAGATCCCAGTCCTACCCAGTGAGATTCTAACCTGGCAGTACAGATCCCAGATACATGTCCTACCCAGTGAGATACTAACCTGGCAGTACAGATCCCAGATACATGTCCTACCCAGTGAGATACTAACCTGGCAGTACAGATCCCAGATACATGTCCTACCCAGTGAGATACTAACCTGGCAGTACAGATCCCAGATACATGTCCTACCCAGTGAGATACAGACCTGGCAGTACAGATCCCAGATACATGTCCTACCCAGTGAGATTCTAACCTGGCAGTACAGATCCCAGATACATGTCCTACCCAGTGAGATTCTAACCTGGCAGTACAGATCCCAGATACATGTCCTACCCAGTGAGATTCTAACCTGGCAGTACAGATCCCAGATACATGTCCTACCCAGTGAGATACTGACCTGGCAGTACAGATCCCAGATACATGTCCCACCCAGTGAGATACTGACCTGGCAGTACAGATCCCCGATACATGTCCTACCCAGTGAGATTCTAACCTGGCAGTACAGATCCCAGATACATGTCCTACCCAGTGAGATTCTAACCTGGCAGTACAGATCCCAGATACATGTCCTACCCAGTGAGATACTAACCTGGCAGTACAGATCCCAGATACATGTCCTACCCAGTGAGATTCTAACCTGGCAGTACAGATCCCAGATACATGTCCTACCCAGTGAGATACAGACCTGGCAGTACAGATCCCAGATACATGTCCTACCCAGTGAGATACAGACCTGGCAGTACAGATCCCAGATACATGTCCTACCCAGTGAGATTCTAACCTGGCAGTACAGATCCCAGATACATGTCCTACCCAGTGAGATTCTAACCTGGCAGTACAGATCCCAGATACATGTCCTACCCAGTGAGATTCTAACCTGGCAGTACAGATCCCAGATACATGTCCTACCCAGTGAGATACAGACCTGGCAGTACAGATCCCAGATACATGTCCTACCCAGTGAGATACTAACCTGGCAGTACAGATCCCAGATACATGTCCTACCCAGTGAGATTCTAACCTGGCAGTACAGATCCCAGATACATGTCCTACCCAGTGAGATACTGACCTGGCAGTACAGATCCCAGATACATGTCCTACCCAGTGAGATACTGACCTGGCAGTACAGATCCCAGATACATGTCCTACCCAGTGAGATACTGACCTGGCAGTACAGATCCCAGATACATGTCCTACCCAGTGAGATACTAACCTGGCAGTACAGATCCCAGATACATGTCCTACCCAGTGAGATTCTAACCTGGCAGTACAGATCCCAGATACATGTCCTACCCAGTGAGATACTGACCTGGCAGTACAGATCCCCGATACATGTCCTACCCAGTGAGATTCTAACCTGGCAGTACAGATCCCAGATACATGTCCTACCCAGTGAGATTCTAACCTGGCAGTACAGATCCCAGATACATGTCCTACCCAGTGAGATACTGACCTGGCAGTACAGATCCCAGATACATGTCCTGCCCAGTGAGATACTGACCTGGCAGTACAGATCCCAGATACATGTCCTACCCAGTGAGATTCTAACCTGGCAGTACAGATCCCAGATACATGTCCTACCCAGTGAGATACTGACCTGGCAGTACAGATCCCAGATACATGTCCTACCCAGTGAGATACTAACCTGGCAGTACAGATCCCAGATACATGTCCTACCCAGTGAGATTCTAACCTGGCAGTACAGATCCCAGATACATGTCCTACCCAGTGAGATTCTAACCTGGCAGTACAGATCCCAGATACATGTCCTACCCAGTGAGATTCTAACCTGGCAGTACAGATCCCAGATACATGTCCTACCCAGTGAGTCTGACCTGGCAGTACAGATCCCAGATACATGTCATACCCAGTGAGATTCTAACCTGGCAGTACAGATCCCAGATACATGTCCTACCCAGTGAGATACTGACCTGGCAGTACAGATCCCAGATACATGTCCTACCCAGTGAGATACTAACCTGGCAGTACAGATCCCAGATACATGTCCTACCCAGTGAGATACTGACCTGGCAGTACAGATCCCAGATACATGTCCTACCCAGTGAGATTCTAACCTGGCAGTACAGATCCCAGATACATGTCCTACCCAGTGAGATTCTAACCTGGCAGTACAGATCCCAGATACATGTCCTACCCAGTGAGATTCTAACCTGGCAGTACAGATCCCAGATACATGTCCTACCCAGTGAGTCTGACCTGGCAGTACAGATCCCAGATACATGTCCTACCCAGTGAGATTCTAACCTGGCAGTACAGATCCCAGATACATGTCCTACCCAGTGAGATACTGACCTGGCAGTACAGATCCCAGATACATGTCCTACCCAGTGAGATACTAACCTGGCAGTACAGATCCCAGATACATGTCCTACCCAGTGAGATACTGACCTGGCAGTACAGATCCCAGATACATGTCCTACCCAGTGAGATTCTAACCTGGCAGTACAGATCCCAGATACATGTCCTACCCAGTGAGATACTGACCTGGCAGTACAGATCCCAGATACATGTCCTACCCAGTGAGATACTGACCTGGCAGTACAGATCCCAGATACATGTCCTACCCAGTGAGATACTGACCTGGCAGTACAGATCCCAGATACATGTCCTACCCAGTGAGATTCTAACCTGGCAGTACAGATCCCAGATACATGTCCTACCCAGTGAGATTCTAACCTGGCAGTACAGATCCCAGATACATGTCCTACCCAGTGAGATTCTAACCTGGCAGTACAGATCCCAGATACATGTCCTACCCAGTGAGATTCTAACCTGGCAGTACAGATCCCAGATACATGTCCTACCCAGTGAGATTCTAACCTGGCAGTACAGATCCCAGATACATGTCCTGCCCAGTGTGATTCTAACCTGGCAGTACAGATCCCAGATACATGTCCTGCCCAGTGAGATTCTAACCTGGCAGTACAGATCCCAGATACATGTCCTACCCAGTGAGATACTGACCTGGCAGTACAGATCCCAGATACATGTCCTACCCAGTGAGATTCTAACCTGGCAGTACAGATCCCAGATACATGTCCTACCCAGTGAGATACTGACCTGGCAGTAGAGATCCCAGATACATGTCCTACCCAGTGAGATACTGACCTGGCAGTACAGATCCCAGATACATGTCCTACCTAGTGAGATTCTAACCTGGCAGTACAGATCCCAGATACATGTCCTACCCAGTGAGATTCTAACCTGGCAGTACAGATCCCAGATACATGTCCTACCCAGTGAGATTCTAACCTGGCAGTACAGATCCCAGATACATGTCCTACCCAGTGAGATACTGACCTGGCAGTACAGATCCCAGATACATGTCCTACCCAGTGAGATTCTAACCTGGCAGTACAGATCCCAGATACATGTCCTACCCAGTGAGATACTGACCTGGCAGTACAGATCCCAGATACATGTCCTACCCAGTGTGATTCTAACCTGGCAGTACAGATCCCAGATACATGTCCTACCCAGTGAGATTCTAACCTGGCAGTACAGATCCCAGATACATGTCCTACCCAGTGAGATACTGACCTGGCAGTACAGATCCCAGATACATGTCCTACCCAGTGAGATTCTAACCTGGCAGTACAGATCCCAGATACATGTCCTACCCAGTGAGATTCTAACCTGGCAGTACAGATCCCAGATACATGTCCTACCCAGTGAGATACTGACCTGGCAGTACAGATCCCAGATACATGTCCTACCCAGTGAGATTCTAACCTGGCAGTACAGATCCCAGATACATGTCCTACCCAGTGAGATTCTAACCTGGCAGTACAGATCCCAGATACATGTCCTACCCAGTGAGATTCTAACCTGGCAGTACAGATCCCAGATACATGTCCTGCCCAGTGAGATTCTAACCTGGCAGTACAGATCCCAGATACATGTCCTACCCAGTGAGATACTGACCTGGCAGTACAGATCCCAGATACATGTCCTACCCAGTGAGATTCTAACCTGGCAGTACAGATCCCAGATACATGTCCTACCCAGTGAGATACAGACCTGGCAGTACAGATCCCAGATACATGTCCTACCCAGTGAGATTCTAACCTGGCAGTACAGATCCCAGATACATGTCCTACCCAGTGAGATTCTAACCTGGCAGTACAGATCCCAGATACATGTCCTGCCCAGTGAGATTCTAACCTGGCAGTACAGATCCCAGATACATGTCCTACCCAGTGAGATACTAACCTGGCAGTACAGATCCCAGATACATGTCCTACCCAGTGAGATACTAACCTGGCAGTACAGATCCCAGATACATGTCCTACCCAGTGAGATTCTAACCTGGCAGTACAGATCCCAGATACATGTCCTACCCAGTGAGATACTGACCTGGCAGTACAGATCCCAGATACATGTCCTACCCAGTGAGATTCTAACCTGGCAGTACAGATCCCAGATACATGTCCTACCCAGTGAGATACTGACCTGGCAGTACAGATCCCAGATACATGTCCTACCCAGTGAGATTCTAACCTGGCAGTACAGATCCCAGATACATGTCCTACCCAGTGAGATTCTAACCTGGCAGTACAGATCCCAGATACATGTCCTACCCAGTGAGATTCTAACCTGGCAGTACAGATCCCCGATACATGTCCTACCCAGTGAGATTCTAACCTGGCAGTACAGATCCCAGATACATGTCCTACCCAGTGAGATACTGACCTGGCAGTACAGATCCCAGATACATGTCCTACCCAGTGAGATACTAACCTGGCAGTACAGATCCCAGATACATGTCCTACCCAGTGAGATACTAACCTGGCAGTACAGATCCCAGATACATGTCCTACCCAGTGAGATACTAACCTGGCAGTACAGATCCCAGATACATGTCCCACCCAGTGAGATTCTAACCTGGCAGTACAGATCCCAGATACATGTCCTACCCAGTGAGATTCTAACCTGGCAGTACAGATCCCAGATACATGTCCTACCCAGTGAGATACTGACCTGGCAGTACAGATCCCAGATACATGTCCTACCCAGTGAGATTCTAACCTGGCAGTACAGATCCCAGATACATGTCCTACCCAGTGAGATACTAACCTGGCAGTACAGATCCCAGATACATGTCCTACCCAGTGAGATACTAACCTGGCAGTACAGATCCCAGATACATGTCCCACCCAGTGAGATTCTAACCTGGCAGTACAGATCCCAGATACATGTCCTACCCAGTGAGATTCTAACCTGGCAGTACAGATCCCAGATACATGTCCTACCCAGTGAGATACTAACCTGGCAGTACAGATCCCAGATACATGTCCTACCCAGTGAGATACAGACCTGGCAGTACAGATCCCCGATACATGTCCTACCCAGTGAGATACTAACCTGGCAGTACAGATCCCAGATACATGTCCTACCCAGTGAGATTCTAACCTGGCAGTACAGATCCCAGATACATGTCCTACCCAGTGAGATACTGACCTGGCAGTACAGATCCCAGATACATGTCCTACCCAGTGAGATACTGACCTGGCAGTACAGATCCCAGTCCTACCCAGTGAGATACAGACCTGGCAGTACAGATCCCAGTCCTACCCAGTGAGATACTGACCTGGCAGTACAGATCCCAGTCCTACCCAGTGAGATACTGACCTGGCAGTACAGATCCCAGTCCTACCCAGTGAGATACTGACCTGGCAGTACAGATCCCAGATACATGTCCTACCCAGTGAGATTCTAACCTGGCAGTACAGATCCCAGATACATGTCCTACCCAGTGAGATTCTAACCTGGCAGTACAGATCCCAGATACATGTCCTACCCAGTGAGATTCTAACCTGGCAGTACAGATCCCAGATACATGTCCTACCCAGTGAGATACTAACCTGGCAGTACAGATCCCAGATACATGTCCTACCCAGTGAGATACTAACCTGGCAGTACAGATCCCAGATACATGTCCTACCCAGTGAGATTCTAACCTGGCAGTACAGATCCCAGATACATGTCCTACCCAGTGAGATTCTAACCTGGCAGTACAGATCCCAGATACATGTCCTACCCAGTGAGATACTGACCTGGCAGTACAGATCCCAGATACATGTCCTACCCAGTGAGATTCTAACCTGGCAGTACAGATCCCAGATACATGTCTTACCCAGTGAGATTCTAACCTGGCAGTACAGATCCTAGATACATGTCCTACCCAGTGAGATACAGACCTGGCAGTACAGATCCCAGTCCTACCCAGTGAGATTCTAACCTGGCAGTACAGATCCCAGATACATGTCCTACCCAGTGAGATACTGACCTGGCAGTACAGATCCCAGATACATGTCCTACCCAGTGAGATACAGACCTGGCAGTACAGATCCCAGATACATGTCTGTAGCGGAGTAGAGGTACGATCCAAAGTAGCTCCGCTGGTAGACAGGAACAGCAATCCAATACAGGTATCAAACGGGTAGCGTGGTTACAATCCCTTCCCTCCAAGAACTAGACGACACATAGCTTGGAGGTCAACTGTCAGCTTTATTCACACAATTTCTTTTATGGCTTTTTCCCATGCAAGGGAGGTAACTCAAAACAACCAATCACCTCACAATCACCTCCCCTCCCTCTCCTCCCCTTAGATTAACAGGTAAATTAATTAGAGGGAACCGAGTTTTCCCCAGTTTCTGAATGACCCCTAAATACGGGGGGTACGGGGATACACGAGGGGTCCCCTGGTAGGTCTGCTCTGGGTGAGTAACATATTCAAATTTCACCCAGATCAGACCAGGGGTTCGGGAGTTACAGGTATTTAAAGATTTGACCGACTGCAGGGACACAGTAGCCGAAAACGGCTCCATAGATTCTGGCCCTGTAGTCGGTCTACTTCACTGCCTAGAAAGTGCCGAATAGCTCAGCCATCCGACCCCAATCTTTGGTTCGGATGAATCCCCTAAACTGGGGAATGCAAACTACCGAACGGCGGGCCTTTCGGCAGTTTGGATCATACGATTTGGGGATCCTGGAGGTCTGAGCGGTGTCTGGGTAGTCGAGCGTCCGATTTTAGTTCCAGACGCTCGACGACCAAACACCGCTGTTCGGCAGTTAAGATGGCCGCCGCCACATGGAGATTAGGCGAACGGCGGCCACCCACGGACCCAATAACGGTATGTGCACCTCGGTTCTTCCGTAACCTGCTGGCACAATATACAATATACATTGACATGGAGTTAGGGACACATAACATTGAATATACGAGTTTCGGGTGGCTGCTTCTGCCACAATGCTCCCCCAGAACCAAGCCAGCATACACAGTCTGATCCCAACGGATCGGCTTGGGGATGTCTGGAGGAGTACCCACAGATCACTTGTCTAGTTCCGTTTGCCGGGATAACCCGTCAGCATTTCCATTGAGCTTCCCCGGGCGATATTGGATATTGAAATCAAAGGGCTGAAGCGCCAAGCTCCAGCGCAGCAGCCTGGCATTGTCTCCTGACACCCGGTTCAGCCAGACCAACGGGTTGTGATCTGTGAGCAGGGAAAATGTTTGTCCATACAAATAGGGCTGTAATTTCTTGAGGGCCCACACCACGGCAAGGCATTCCTTTTCGATGGCGGCGTAGCTTACTTCTCTGGGTAAAAGCTTTCGGCTGAGGTAAGCTACTGGGTGTTCACCGCCATCGGCTCCGATCTGGCTCAGTACTGCTCCCAATCCGAACATGGAGGCGTCTGTATGGACGAGAAAGCGTTTAGTCGGATCGGGAGCAGCCAACACAGGGGCATTAACAAGGGCATTTTTTAGGAGTTGGAAGGCCTGCTCACACTCTGGGGCCCATACTACTAGTTTGGGAAGGTTCTTGCGGGTCAAGTCGGTAAGGGGCTTGGCTAGGGCGCTGTAGTTAGGTACAAACTTTCGGTAATATCCTGCCGTCCCCAAAAAGGCTAGTACCTGGGTTTTAGTGCGGGGGGTTGGCCATTTAGCTACGGCCTCTATTTTGGCTGGTTCGGGTTTTTGGTGGCCGCTGCCTACTCTGTGTCCGAGGTATTGGACCTCGGCCATCCCTATGTGACATTTACTGGGCTTGAGGGTCAGTCCGGCTTCCCGGATGCGGTCTAGTACTGCTCCGATATGGTCTAGATGATCGGTCCAGGAGTAACTAAAGATGGCTATGTCGTCTAGATAGGCGCAAGCATATTCCTGAAACCCGTCCAATAGTCGGTCCACCATCCTCTGGAAGGTGGCCGGGGCGTTCTTCATCCCAAATGGCATGACCCGGAATTGGTACAGGCCAAATGGGGTAACGAAGGCCGACTTGGGGATGGCGTCCTCGGCTAGAGGAATTTGCCAATACCCTTTACACAGATCGATGGTGGTTAAGTATTTCCCCCTAGCCATTTTGTCTAATAGCTCGTCTATCCGGGGCATGGGATAGGCATCGGATATGGTTTTATCATTGAGCCTCCGGTAATCTACACAGAAGCGGGTAGTTCCATCCCGCTTCGGCACAAGTACTACGGGGGAGGCCCAGGGGCTATCGGAATGCTCAATTACCCCTAACTGCAACATTTCCTTCAATTCCTTGTACATGTTCCCCCTCACTGCTTCGGGAATGCGGTATGGTGGTTGACGGAGTGGGATCGGGTCTAGGGTTTCTACCCGATGGGTAGCTAACGGGGTATACCCCGGGAGGTTGGAAAAAGTGGCTCCTTTTTCCCTAATTAAAGTTTGGGCCTGAGCTTTTTCTTGGGGATTCAAGCGGTCTCCTAGCTGTACGGCTGCGAGATCCTCTTGTAGCGTTCCTCGGGCCAGCATGTCAGGAAGGGGTAGGTTATCTGTGTCCTCTGCAGCCGAGGCGCAGATGGCGGATACTTCCTCTGTGCGCTCGTGGTAGGGCTTCAGCATGTTCACATGGAACATGCGTCTGTCCCCGGTCCCGGCGCAGGGGCCGATTATATAGGTGGTATCGCAGACCTGCTCTACCACCTTGAATGGGCCCCGCCAGGAAGCCTGTAGCTTGTCAGTAGGGACAGGGCGTAGGACTAGTACTTTCTGGCCGACCTGAAAGCTGCGGTCCCTGGCTCCCTTATCATACCATTGGCGCTGGCGGGTCTGGGCCGCCTGGAGGTTGTTGCGCACAGCCCGGGTCAATTCCTCCAGGCGGTTCCGGAACTCCAACACATAGGGTACGATAGGGGTGCCGTCAATGGTCGTTCCCCCCTCCCAGTGTTCCCTTATTAGGTCTAGGGGTCCCCTTACCCTCCTTCCGAACAACAGTTCGAAGGGAGAGAACCCTGTGGATTCTTGGGGTACCTCTCGGTAGGCGAACAGGAGATGGGGTAAGAACCGCTCCCAGTTCTTCTGAGTGGCTACGAACGTGCGGATCATTTGTTTTAAGGTCCCATTAAACCGTTCGCAGAGGCCATTGGACTGGGGGTGGTATGGGGAATTAAGGATAGCTCGGACCCCGCATACTTTCCACAGCTGTTGCGTGACCTCAGCCGTGAATTGGGTACCCTGATCTGAAATGATCTCCCGGGGGATCCCCATACGGGTAAATATACGCATGAGGGCGTCTACTATGGTCTCTGCGTGTACATTCGTCAGGGCTACTGCTTCGGGGTACCTAGTGGCATAGTCTACCACGGTCAATATGTATTTCTTACCGGACGGGCTTTTTTGCCTCAGTGGTCCGATAATGTCTACCGCTACCCGGCTAAAGGGTTCTTCAATAATGGGCAGGGTGTGTAGTTTGGCCTTGTATCGGTCCCCCCGCTTTCCTACTCTCTGACAGGTATCACAGGTATTACAGTACTGCTTAATGTCCTGTGATATCCCGGGCCAGAAGAAGTTCTGTAATAGCCGATGTTTGGTTCGGCTGATCCCTAGGTGTCCGGACATGGGAATGTCGTGGGCGATCCGCATTAACTCTCGTCGATACTTTCGAGGCACAATTAACTGTTTAATGGGTACAGGAATGGATCCGGCTACTACCTTTTCGGCATACCGGTATAATAACCCCTTATCCCAAGCATATCTCTCCCCCTCTCTGCCAGTCTGGTCTTTATCTATCCTGTCCTTGTAAACTTGTAGGGACGGGTCCAGGGCGACCTCGCTACCAAATTCTAATGGGGCAGCCCAGGGTAATACAGTGTGATCAGGGGGGTTTGTGCTTACCTGAGCCTCAGAGGCAAGGTGGGGTGCCGTGGTGCGAGCCTGTTGGCGGGTGACGACCGGGTAAGCTTCCTGTGGAGGAGGCCGGGTAACAAAAGCGGAAGTTAGCTCCCCCAAATCGTTCCCCAAAATCACATCGGCAGGTAGATCCTGCATCATCCCCACTTCAATTTGTCCTGCCCCCGCTCCCCAGTCCAAATGTAGTTTAGCAGTGGGTACCTTGTAGATAGCTCCCCCTGCCACTCGAACGGCAATACAATCCCCAGTGAGATGGTTCGGGGCCACTAAATGGTTCCGTACCAGAGTGATGGTGGCCCCAGAATCTCTTAACCCCTCCAGCCGCTTGCCCTCCACATGGACCACTTGCCGGTGGCCCTGGCGGTTGTCTGAGGCCGCCTGGACGGGGTTTACCTCATGGAGGGTGCCCAAGGGTTCTTCTATTTGGGTAGAGGTGAAAGGTTGAGCCCAGGGCCGGCCTTGATAGCAGTGTACCGCCGCTCGGGGGTTGGTTGGTGGTCGTTGAGGGGTCCAGGCTGGCCTGGCCCGGTTTTGGGGACAGTCTCGTTGCATGTGACCCAGCTGGTTACATGCATGGCACCGGACAGACGCCCGGTTGTTGTACCTGGGGGGTTGGTTCTGGTAGGTCCCCCCTGGTCGGGGTGGATTTGCTGGGGTAAGCTGGGGAACAGCGGGCGTAGGTTGTACTCTACTGGAGAACTGCTGTTCCCGCCGGGAGTCCTGATGCTCATCTGCTAGTTGAGCGGCCTCATGCAGAGTACGGGGTTTACGGTCTCTTACCCAGATCTGTAACTTTGGAGACACACGGTTGTAGAACTGTTCCAGCATCATCAACTGCTTGATCTCTTGGGCCGTGACGGCTTTGGCTGCCTCAAGCCACCCGTCAGCTGCCCGTTGTAGGCGGTGTGCAAATTCTGCATGCGAGTCTTTTGCTGATTTGGGTAATTCCCGGAACTGTGTTCGGTATGCTTCAGGTGTAATGGCATACCGTGCGAGCAAGGTTTGTTTTACCTTCTGATAGTCTCGGATATCCTCCGCCGGCATAGCTCGGTAGGCATCTGCTGCGCGGCCGGATAGGTTACCCGCTAGCACTCGTACCTGTTCTTCAGGGCTAATGGCATGCAGCTGGCACAAAAGTTCAAAGTTCTGTAAATAGCCATCAATGTCCCCCTCGGTATCATTAAACGCCTTGAATACCTGGTACGGTATTTTGGCTTTCGCTGGCGGGGTGGGGGCTGATGTTGCGCTTCCCTGCGCTGATCGCTGCATAAAGAGAGCCTGTACATCGTTGTACACCTGGTCTGCTTTCTGTGCTGCCATGGCTGGTGAGAATAAAGCCATCCTGGCCCGATATTCTCTGGTAAACTCAGTTTCTTCCCCCTCCCTTGGAGGAGCTGCAGCAGCTGCGACTCTGTCTCCTTCCATGAGTTCTGCGATTAGGATATCCTTTGTTTTGTTGCTTGCTATCCTCCCTCTCGCTTCCAGTAACTCTTTTAGCGTATCCCGTTTCAAGAGGGTATAATCCGTTTCCATTCAGTCCTTTAATTCCTGCTGAATGCCTCTTGCTGTGTAGTACGATCCCGTCGCTTGCCACCAATTGTAGCGGAGTAGAGGTACGATCCAAAGTAGCTCCGCTGGTAGACAGGAACAGCAATCCAATACAGGTATCAAACGGGTAGCGTGGTTACAATCCCTTCCCTCCAAGAACTAGACGACACATAGCTTGGAGGTCAACTGTCAGCTTTATTCACACAATTTCTTTTATGGCTTTTTCCCATGCAAGGGAGGTAACTCAAAACAACCAATCACCTCACAATCACCTCCCTTCCCTCTCCTCCCCTTAGATTAACAGGTAAATTAATTAGAGGGAACCGAGTTTTCCCCAGTTTCTGAATGACCCCTAAATACGGGGGGTACGGGGATACACGAGGGGTCCCCTGGTAGGTCTGCTCTGGGTGAGTAACATATTCAAATTTCACCCAGATCAGACCAGGGGTTCGGGAGTTACAGGTATTTAAAGATTTGACCGACTGCAGGGACACAGTAGCCGAAAACGGCTCCATAGATTCTGGCCCTGTAGTCGGTCTACTTCACTGCCTAGAAAGTGCCGAATAGCTCAGCCATCCGACCCCAATCTTTGGTTCGGATGAATCCCCTAAACTGGGGAATGCAAACTACCGAACGGCGGGCCGTTCGGCAGTTTGGATCATGCGATTTGGGGATCCTGGAGGTCTGAGCGGTGTCTGGGTAGTCGAGCGTCCGATTTTAGTTCCAGACGCTCTACGACCAAACACCGCTGTTCGGCAGTTAAGATGGCCGCCGCCACGTGGAGAATAGGCGAACGGCGGCCACCCACGGACCCAATAACGGTATGTGCACCTCGGTTCTTCCGTAACCTGCTGGCACAATATACAATATACATTGACATGGAGTTAGGGACACATAACATTGAATATACGAGTTTCGGGTGGCTGCTTCTGCCACAATGTCCTACCCAGTGAGATACTAACCTGGCAGTACAGATCCCAGATACATGTCCTACCCAGTGAGATTCTGACCTGGCAGTACAGATCCCAGTACCCAAAATAAATGTGCTGTACTTATACTACAGAAATGTGGGTCTTTAATTTCTCGCCATTCATTTTGGATTTGTGGTAATTTTCCTTTTAAAAGTCTGGGTTATTAGATGGACAGCGTGTGACAAACATGTACTGCTCTCTCTCGGCCGCTCCCAGCCCCCCTCTAAAACAAATCAACTGGATAAAGATTGCACTGACTACAAAAAGCACTTCATCAAGTCTAGCAAGCCGTGAAATCCCGCTGCCAAGAAAGAGGTTCAAACAAGAGGCGGAAATTTATTTTGATATGGTGTTCCTGGCTCCAGAGTACTTTGCAAAGGGTTGTGTTTTAGGTTTCATTTAATAGAACTCTTGTCACATCTCCGTAGCTTTCAAACTCTAGCGTTCTGTGCGGTTATTGAGGAGAACGTGGTGGAAAGACTTGTGTTTATTGTCCCTTTCAGACTGTATTCTAACCCAGCTGGCTGCCTTTAACTGTGACGTGTGTTCCCTCTCAGCATTGCGACTCTAAACATATGGGAATCTCTAATTATATGAATATATTCTATGTGTAGACTTTGCTAATGGCTTCACATATTACATAAAATATCGGTCTATGTTTATTATCAAGCATTAAAAAGCAGTGTTGTGTTCCTCGTGCCGGTGTTGGATTCGCGTTAGACCGCTATGCAGGTAGTATTTTTTTAATTTCACTGTATAAGATTCGCTGTAGCCCGTGTGACTGTTGTAACGGCACAATCTGTATAATCTGTCCGCGCGTCCGGAATGCAGACCTGAGTGTTTTGCAGTTTAATTATAACAGGAACAAGAACGTCTAGATAGCTGAAGCAGTCCAACATTCCGAACAATGTACACATTGTATATAAATAATTATCCTTCGAATCAGTATTCCAGATGTCACAATGAACGTGAAGCTTTGCTCGCTTTTACTTTTCTTTTTTCACTTATTACTTCCACTGCGTGATCTCACTAAGAGCATTATCCTTTAATAAAACTTATAAATTATCTTGTCTATTTCCTGTCCTCTGCAGAAAATGCACTGTGACAGCAGCAAAGAGTTCTATTTGTTCTCTAAGTCCCGGTTATGCATCATTCAAAAGATGGGTGACAGCCTGGCTCCCGTGGTCCCTGTAAGATTTATTGTTCTCCTGCTCTCCATGTGCCATTAGTTTGCCTGCGCAGAAATTGATTAGCAGACTGCAGGGAGAGCAGGGCTTGTGCTGCTCGGTTTAATGAACTAGTTTAGATGGTTAATAGTCTCCTTGGCCCTCGGATCTGCTATCGCGGTGCTAACCGTTCTGGTCAGACCTGCTGCCAATAATTGGAAACTTGAGTCAAAGTGGAGTAATCTGCCATGGGTAAAAAGTTCATCCTGTGGAGACAACCACGGGTTAATTAGCATCTTCAGCGGGGATTGTTCTGTATTTATTTATATTATAGAATGCTGTCTGCTTTTCACATGCTGCTATCAATGTTTAATATCCTTTGCTGGCATTAGTGCTGTTGCTTGGCAACATGTAAGTTCTGTGTAGGCGTAAATCGAGGGATTGGCTTCACCCCCTCTGTGTTCAGATCGACTGGCACCAATTTCCGATTGAGGGCTGGCAGTGCTACCAAATCGTGCTTCGAAAGGAACCTGTACATGGGAATCCATATCCATAAGTCCATAATTCTGTGATCCTAAAATAAAATATACACAATATATTAAGTATTGATCGCCCAGCATAATAATTCTTCCTATAACGTGACAGCTGTTATTTTGCACCCTCCGTGGCATCACGTGGTATCATTTATAACTTCTTACAGGGGCTGAGGGGACCCCATTGTAGTTTGATAATCAGCATATTATAAGTGGGCGCAGTGCGATCCCAGTGAACGCTCAAACATTGTATGTTTACTACAGGAGAATGTGTACTGCAAGAAATGCTACGTGCTATAGATTTTACAGAAAACACAGAAAAGCGGTAAGAAATATATTTTTACGTAAAAAGTAACCTTTATTAATTTTAAATACAGAACAATAGTAACTATTATTGTTATTGTTTTAAAAAAATGAATAAAGGTTACTGTTTAAGTAATAATCTGTCTTACCACTTCTCTGTGTTTTCTAATAAATTGGAGGGCTAAACCCCCTTGGCCTGGTGTTGGACCCCTTTTATAGATATCTCGTGTTGACAAGCTCTAGATGATCTCGATTGTCCATGTATACCCGTACTGCACCGTGTCTCCTTCTCTGTGTTTCCTAATAAATTGGAGGGCTAAAACCCCTCGGCCTGGTGTTGGACCCCTTTTATAGATATCTCGTGTTGACAAGCTCTAGATGATCTCGATTGTCCATGTATACCCGTACTGCACCGTGTCTCCTTCTCTGTGTTTTCTAATAAATTGGAGGGCTAAAACCCCTCGGCCTGGTGTTGGACCCCTTTAATAGATATCTCGTGTTGACAAGCTCTAGATGATCTCGATTGTCCATGTATACCCGTACTCACCGTGTCTCCTTCTCTGTGTTTTCTAATAAATTGGAGGGCTAAAACCCCTCGGCCTGGTGTTGGACCCCTTTAATAGATATCTCGTGTTGACAAGCTCTAGATGATCTCGATTGTCCATGTATACCCGTACTCACCGTGTCTCCTTCTCTGTGGATATAATAATTCCAGAAATAATTAGTTTTATTCACATGTTTGCAGGGTCCGTTGGACAATGATACTGTTGTGCACGTGGCGCTGATAGCAGAAAGTCAACGGTATGTCTATTTTTAACCATTTGTGTTAAATTGGTTTTCTAAAAAAAATAAAAAGCAGATGGAAACAGACCCGAAAACGAGTGTTCCTCGCTTACTGCCATATAATGGCTATCTGTACACACCTGTCAGACATATTGTTCTATGGTCACTGGCTATGTTAATATCATATAGAGTGTTGTCACAAATTATTTGAAATAATAAAGTTATTGAACATGAATTAGATTTAGGGTCAGAGATAAAATTGGTATCTCTTTAAATTAAAATTGTGGGAGTGGTCCTATAATATCACAATATTAATACGAATTATTTTTCATATTATTTTTAATATTTTGTCCCACAATTATCCCTAGAACCATACAAGAACTTGTACAGCCAGGGACATGTCCCTTGTGAGAATACACCGCAAGAGTTTGAGCTTATATCTGCTGGTTTGTTTTTTCCCCAAATCGCTGCAGCTTTAATTTTAAGAATGCGGAATACAAGGACAGGGGAGCTTGTTCCATCAGTTAAACACACAGCACTCATGGAACTCAGTCATTTTACCTTGAAATGCTTTTCTAAACACATTCTGATGGAAGTAATAAGGTTTATTTTTAATGTGCTGTCATGGCTTGTGCTAAATCACAGTTTTTCTTTCAGTCTACAAGTCTTTCTCAACACGTATGGCATTCAGACACAGACTCCCCAACAAGTGGAGCCGATACAGATCTGGCCGCAGCAGGAGCTTGTCAAGGTAGGTTCTACTCATTTATTAGTCATGCAGTGATGGTGGGTCCTGTGTGGTGCTATTCCGAGGGTGCAGTGACGGGTGGGTCCTATGTGGTGGCATTCTGAGGGTGCAGTGATGGTGGATCCAGTGTGGTGGCATTCTGAGGGTGCAGTGACGGGTGGGTCCTGTGTGGGGCCATTCAGAGGGTGCAGTGACGGGTGGGTCCTGTGTGGTGCCATTCTGAGGGTGCAGTGACGGGTGGGTCCTGTGTGGTGCCATTCTGAGGGTGCAGTGACGGATGGGTCCTGTGTGGTGCCATTCAGAGGGTGCAGTGACGGGTGGGTCCTGTGTGGTGCCATTCTGAGGGTGCAGTGACGGATGGGTCCTGTGTGGTGGCATTCTGAGGGTGCAGTGACGGGTGGGTCCTGTGTGGTGCCATTCAGAGGGTGCAGTGATGGGTGGGTCCTGTGTGGTGCCATTCAGAGGGTGCAGTGACGGGTGGGTCCTGTGTGGTGCCATTCAGAGGGTGCAGTGACGGGTGGGTCCTGTGTGGTGCCATTCTGAGGGTGCAGTGACGGGTGGGTCCTGTGTGGTGCCATTCTGAGGGTGCAGTGACGGGTGGGTCCTGTGTGGTGCCATTCAGAGGGTGCAGTGACGGGTGGGTCCTGTGTGGTGCCATTCAGAGGGTGCAGTGACGGGTGGGTCCTGTGTGGTGCCATTCTGAGGGTGCAGTGACGGGTGGGTCCTGTGTGGTGCCATTCTGAGGGTGCAGTGACGGATGGGTCCTGTGTGGTGGCATTCTGAGGGTGCAGTGACGGGTGGGTCCTGTGTGGTGCCATTCAGAGGGTGCAGTGACGGGTGGGTCCTGTGTGGTGCCATTCAGAGGGTGCAGTGACGGGTGGGTCCTGTGTGGTGCCATTCAGAGGGTGCAGTGACGGATGGGTCCTGTGTGGTGGCATTCTGAGGGTGCAGTGACGGGTGGGTCCTGTGTGGTGCCATTCTGAGGGTGCAGTGACGGGTGGGTCCTGTGTGGTGCCATTCAGAGGGTGCAGTGACGGGTGGGTCCTGTGTGGTGCCATTCAGAGGGTGCAGTGACGGGTGGGTCCTGTGTGGTGCCATTCAGAGGGTGCAGTGACGGGTGGGTCCTGTGTGGTGCCATTCAGAGGGTGCAGTGACGGGTGGGTCCTGTGTGGTGCCATTCAGAGGGTGCAGTGACCGGTGGGTCCTGTGTGGTGCCATTCAGAGGGTGCAGTGACGGGTGGGTCCTGTGTGGTGCCATTCAGAGGGTGCAGTGACCGGTGGGTCCTGTGTGGTGTCATTCAGAGGGTTCAGTGACGGGTGGGTCCTGTGTGGTGCCATTCAGAGGGTGCAGTGACGGGTGGGTCCTGTGTGGTGCCATTCAGAGGGTGCAGTGACCGGTGGGTCCTGTGTGGTGCCATTCAGAGGGTGCAGTGACGGGTGGGTCCTGTGTGGTGCCATTCAGAGGGTGCAGTGACGGGTGGGTCCTGTGTGGTGCCATTCAGAGGGTGCAGTGACGGGTGGGTCCTGTGTGGTGCCATTCAGAGGGTGCAGTGACGGGTGGGTCCTGTGTGGTGCCATTCAGAGGGTGCAGTGACCGGTGGGTCCTGTGTGGTGCCATTCAGAGGGTGCAGTGACGGGTGGGTCCTGTGTGGTGCCATTCAGAGGGTGCAGTGACGGGTGGGTCCTGTGTGGTGCCATTCAGAGGGTGCAGTGACGGGTGGGTCCTGTGTGGTGGCATTCAGAGGGTGCAGTGACGGGTGGGTCCTGTGTGGTGGCATTCAGAGGGTGCAGTGACGGGTGGGTCCTGTGTGGTGCCATTCAGTGGGTGCAGTGACGGGTGGGTCCTGTGTGGTGCCATTCAGAGGGTGCAGTGACCGGTGGGTCCTGTGTGGTGCCATTCAGAGGGTGCAGTGACGGGTGGGTCCTGTGTGGTGCCATTCAGAGGGTGCAGTGACCGGTGGGTCCTGTGTGGTGCCATTCAGAGGGTGCAGTGACGGGTGGGTCCTGTGTGGTGCCATTCAGAGGGTGCAGTGACGGGTGGGTCCTGTGTGGTGCCATTCTGAGGGTGCAGTGACGGGTGGGTCCTGTGTGGTGCCATTCAGAGGGTGCAGTGATGGGTGGGTCCTGTGTGGGGCCATTCAGAGGGTGCAGTGATGGGTGGGTCCTGTGTGGTGCCATTCAGAGGGTGCAGTGACGGGTGGGTCCTGTGTGGTGCCATTCAGAGGGTGCAGTGACGGGTGGGTCCTGTGTGGTGCCATTCAGAGGGTGCAGTGACGGGTGGGTCCTGTGTGGTGCCATTCTGAGGGTGCAGTGACGGGTGGGTCCTGTGTGGTGCCATTCAGAGGGTGCAGTGACGGGTGGGTCCTGTGTGGTGGCCTAATAGTCTGTCATAATAGAAAAGGATAAGGAAATACACAAATCTCTTGTGAAGCTTTAAACAAGCTGCACTTCATGCACCGGAGCGGTGCAATCCCGGCTTATGAATTGGAGATGCCTGGGGTCCTCTCCTTAAGGGTTGGGAGGTGTATTTTTTGGTCCAAACTTGGTATCTGGTGGGATATGTAATGAGTCAGCATCCATATAGTGTAGTGTGAAAATATTTACTATATTTATTGGATGTAATTAAATAGAAATATTAAAAGAATGCTAACTGTAACCACTGAAGGGCTTTTTCCCAGTTCTTGTGGCAAACTAAGAAAATTCAAACGTTACAGGTTCCGGTTAGTGGTTACTGTTGGCATTGTTTTTATTGTTTTAATATTTGTCTTTAATTTCCAATCAAAGATATTTTAGTTTTCCTGGAATTTCCTGTACTGCTTTTTTCCATCCAAGACTCCATGTGTATGTATGTGTATATTGCTCTGGATTTTGTAAGTATATCTCCATACATTTACACTTACATGGTGTGCACCATATCTTTTTATCTAATAATAATAATAATAATAATAAGGCAGTTGTACAATATAGCACTGTCAGTACAAATCAACAACAGCCAAAACAATAGGAGTCATAGGACAAAAGCATTAAACATCAATGAAACAAAAATATGTAACAACAAAATGCGTTTTCTGACATCTGAGATTTGTCTGGTACAATGAAAGGAAACTCTTAACGAACACATAGCGTATCCAACTAGTTCCTGTGAAGAAACAACAAATGGAATATATAATAAAATGTGTAAAACTATAATAACCTACACCTGGTAATTCAGAATGTTGAGATGGTTGTGATGGGCATCGCGACCCACGAGCCTTCCCTGGTGTCTAGAAATGACATCCAAAATGTTCAGCCACGTTTACACACCTCCAATAAGCAGGGACTGCACCGCTCAAATGCATAAAATGGAGCTTATTTAAAGTTAAAAATAATTGTACGTGCATTTCCTTAACCTATTTCTATTTTGACCGTGACATACTATATAGTCCTACTCCTGTTTTATGCATGACGTTTCAGACCCAAGACATCTCAAGATGCTACATCTATCTTCTCCCCCAACTCATTACATATTTATTGCTTTGCTGTGCCTGGTATATTTCTGGGTACCCCATATTACGGAAGTGTACCCCATACCACAGCTAACACTGTACCCTCCCTTTATATACCTGTTGTACGTCAGATTCCTTCAGATTCCCGGCCTTGAATCGGTCACTGGTCTACCAAACCCTTCCCCTAACCTCTGTTCTTGTATTAATTATGAAATGACAGCGTTTCCTTCCTGTAATATAATGTTATAATGTTACACTTCATGGTTCAGACTTCCTCTCCCCGAAGCTCCCTTCCCTACACCCCAGGAGGCTGCTAGTTTCTCCAACTAAATCTATATTAAATATCTCTTACCCAGAGAGTGCTCACACTGTGCCAGCTTCATGGATGGAGAGGACACTCTCCTTTATATCATACACGGCCAACATGGCGTGAGGACCCAGCAGCAGTACTTGGCACACACCTCTTGCCAGGTGGCTTCCCTCTTTATGCCCTCTAATTTATTAGATTTGGTTTCTGTTCATTAAGATGATCTTCGAACTGACGGCTGATAATGAAATTATTATTTAAAAAAGTGAAGCTTGGGTTGTATTTGACAACCGCCGTGCCAACTGAATGGGGATACACAGGAAGAGACCGTAATGTCTGTCACTGTGCCAATAAGGAATAAATAGGTAGACGTTGCCACCCGTGCCAGATTACTGAGCAATGATCTGGGTAAATAGCCGTGTTGGCGCTTGGTTACAACACCGGGGAGACGGTGTAATAATGAAAGTGAACGGTGCCAGCTCAGTCTTTAGTTCTGCCAAATCCCAGTCTTGGCCACTCTCTCCATCTGCAGATTGTCACAGTAGAGGCTGACTTGTTTCTCTGCCATCAACAGAACCTTATAGCTCCGCCAAGACAACGGCGCAGCTGTCTATCTTGATTTACAGCTCCAGGGAGGAAAAAAGTGTTTTGTTTACTGCTAGCATTGAGGCCATCTCTGTATGATTTCTAATGGAGCAATCAGAAGAGAATCGATAGCTTCTGTACAACGCAAGACTTCCATTATTTGTCGGATGGATGGCAGCCTGCTCGGGCACTTGGACCATAGCTGCTATTTGGCGGCTGTTTAATCGTGCATGGCCTGCTTTTTGGGGAGGAAGCAATTTGTGTGTAAAGAAAACAGATGCTTTATGGTTAATGCAGCCATGCACACCCTTATCGCCGTGCTACCGCTCCCCTAATGGCAGTGCATGGCATCACTGGGTAAAATATTCCGAGGGCGCTACTAAACATCACGGTTATTCACTAATGTGTGAACTGTCAAGAATCAGATTTCACATTTTAGCCCAAAAAAGTTAACCTGAAAACAGCTGATTTAGGGAATTTCCCCAACTCGGTTATTTGGGCATACATTTTGAAATCTGTCTTGAATTCTTGACAGTTTACACTTTATTCACTAATCCCGAGACTGTTGAATTAAGAAATTAAATGGGCAATATTATACCTGAAACTCGAGCTGGCAATCTCATTGAGTTGAAGAGAAGGTTTTTGAATTTGGGTTTGTATTTTAAAGTCCTGCAATACCAATGTCTGTGACTCACAATTCATGGTTTGGTAAATCCCATCTGGGAGCAGAAGTGGTTAATATTACACAGACACCTTCCGGCGTTCCAGCCCACACGCAGGCAAGCTACACTCCGACCCCCCCCCAGGACCGGTGGGGGATATCCCGGTCCACTTGCTGCGGAGGGGAGAGCACGCACGGAAGGCCAGAGGGCAGAGGTGCCACACAACACGAACCTCGTGGCGCGACAAAGATGGCCACCACGATGGAAGCTTACCACAACAGCTCAGGTACTCAGTGGAAGGCCCTGTGGGAGGCCCGGTTCGATGCCATCTGCCACACATTCTGGCAACGTTTAGCCCAGAGAACAAAGCTGCCGCAAGCCGCAGACCTCACAACTCGCCTCCTTCCTGAGATGGGAGCTCACCCTGAGAGGCTTCCGGCCGGCAGAGTCAGTAACCAGAGAGGAACCGGGAGGGTGAAAAACCCTAAACCCCAAGACCACGCTGAGAACACGGTGAGACCGACTCGAAAGGGGCCGCATCTGAGCACACCACGCAGAGCCGCAAATGCTACCCACCATACAAGCCATCCTGGGCCGAAGGCCGAACGGAGATCATCTCCATGGCATTCTCCACATCGCTGGAAGCCCACCCGCCGCTGGCGGCGGCAGAACACCAGGGTATTCCAGGGCTCCCAATCAAGGGAAGACCCGGCCGCAGTGAGGTCCCGAGTCTGTGGCTCGCATGTGCTGGCCTTCACAACGGCCTGGGGCTGGAGGGCTGCCTCCCAACACCTGCATCTCACCGTTCGCCTGGGGACGCATCAGACACAAGGCACCTTCCTGCCCTGTAAAGGCATCGGCTGACCAACAACTCACCAGTCCATAGGACCAGCTCACAGATCCCCCCGGCAGTGAGGTTCAATACTCACCTAGAACCCCAATCGGACTGCCCCTGAGACTACCCACGAGTAAGACTGCACAGCAAACTGTTATCTGCCTTTACCCTGCAACGAAACGACAGACTGACGACTCTCAGAACTTGTATGTTATACAACTAAGCATACCTCACCTGCCACGTAATCTTGCCTACATAGTGACACCTGTTAAGCAACTTTGATAGCCCAGCATATTTTGTTTTAGCTTATTCTTTATAGCCTGTATGCTAGCCTCATAATTTAGCTGATAAGCGGACATTGCTGGTACTAGCCTTGTTGATGCATATTCTATTAAGTTTCTAGCTAATAATGTATAACAGCAAACATATTGCAGAGACTTTTAACGGGACAAGCATGGTTAGCAAGTTTATTACTATTACTATATGTTGTTAGCTTCGCGACGACTACAGCCTGATCCACAATCTACTTACCTAATACGCGTCTAAGATCTAACATAGCATAGTATTGTTTTCTTCATAATCTATCTAGACAGGCATTGCATCTGTTTATATGTTTTTGTTAAATGAATATTAATAGGCAGCCCTTTACTCTTCATAATATAAAATGAGGCTAACAAATACTCAGAGATGATATAAACTGCATTGTATTATACCCGTCTTGTATGAAACCTTATCGTCTCCCCTCTCTCATTCTGTACCCTCATGATTTTCTGCCTCAATAAAAAAAAAAAGGATTGAAAAAAAAAAAAAATATTACACAGACAGGTTTAATTTACCGACCTGCCCATCAGTTTAGTGTAAGTGATGTGATTAGAACACTGTAGTGTGTTTAGAGTTGTGACTGAGTCTTGTTTGGTTAAAACAAGTTGATGAAATGATCCGAACACCCGGATCATCTCCGTTATTCAGGGAATAGAATGGATTTGGGAACCCATTACATGCTGCACTCTCTCATCCAACCAACATGCAATCCCATTGTAAACACTATAAGTATTAATCTGGGAACGCTGTTACGTCTTGGTTGGAGGTAAAGATTCATGAAGTAATACGTTTTATTGATCAGGAAATGAGGTGGATCTCGACGCAGGGCTGCAGTCTGTTTACCTGCAGTGAGCACTGTGTGACATCAGGTGTGTTCCTTCGTTCTCCTCGGCAGCTGGTGAAGCTATGGCACTCTGTATTACAGTATCAGGGCGCTGCTCCTGCTCTCTGCTTACATTTGCGTTGTCCTCGGCAGCTGGTGAAGCTATGGCACTCTGTATTATAGTATCAGGACACTGCTCCTGCTCTCTGATTACTTTGGCGCTCTCCTCGGCAGCTGGTGAAGCTATGGCACTCTGTATTACAGTATAAGGGCGCTGCTCCTGTTCTCTGATTACTTTGGCGCTCTCCTCGGCAGCTGGTGAAGCTATGGTACTCTGTATTACAGTATCAGGGCGCTGCTCCTGCTCTCTGCTTACTTTTGCGCTCTCCTCGGCAGCTGGTGAAGCTATGGTACTCTGTATTACAGTATCAGGGCGCTGCTCCTGCTCTCTGCTTACTTTTGCGCTCTCCTCGGCAGCTGGTGAAGCTATGGCACTCTGTATTACAGTATCAGGGCGCTGCTCCTGCTCTCTGATTACTTTTGCGTTGTCCTCGGCAGCTGGTGAAGCTATGGCACTCTGTATTACAGTATCAGGACGCTGCTCCTGCTCTCTGATTACTTTTGCGCTCTCCTCGGCAGCTGGTGAAGCTATGGCACTCTGTATTACAGTATCAGGACGCTGCTCCTGCTCTCTGATTACTTTTGCGCTCTCCTCGGCAGCTGGTGAAGCTATGGCACTCTGTATTACAGTATCAGGGCGTTGCTCCTGTTCTCTGATTACTTTGGCGCTCTCCTCGGCAGCTGGTGAAGCTATGGCACTCTGTATTACAGTATCAGGGCGCTGCTCCTGCTCTCTGATTACTTTGGCGCTCTCCTCGGCAGCTGGTGAAGCTATGGCACTCTATATTACAGTATCAGGGCGCTGCTCCTGCTCTCTAATTACTTTTGCGTTTTCCTCGGCAGCTGGTGAAGCTATGGCACTCTGTATTACAGTATCATGGCGCTGCTCCTGCTCTCTGCTTACTTTTGTGCTCTCCTCGGCAGCTGGTGAAGCTATGGCACTCTGTATTACAGTATCATGGCGCTGCTCCTGCTCTCTGCTTACTTTTGCGTTGTCCTCGGCATCTGGTGAAGCTATGGTATTCTGTATTACAGTATCAGGACACTGCTCCTGCTCTCTGATTACTTTGGCGCTCTCCTCGGCAGCTGGTGAAGCTATGGCACTCTGTATTACAGTATCAGGGCGCTGCTCCTGCTCTCTGATTACTTTTGCGCTCTCCTCGGCAGCTGGTGAAGCTATGGTACTAATTAAGTTTCTAGCTAATAATGTATAACAGCAAACATATTGCAGAGACTTTTAACGGGACAAGCATGGTTAGCAAGTTTATTACTATTACTATATGTTGTTAGCTTCGCGACGACTACAGCCTGATCCACAATCTACTTACCTAATACTTTTGCGTTGTCCTCGGCAGCTGGTGAAGCTATGGCACTCTGTATTACAGTATCAGGACGCTGCTCCTGCTCTCTGATTACTTTTGCGCTCTCCTCGGCAGCTGGTGAAGCTATGGCACTCTGTATTACAGTATCAGGACGCTGCTCCTGCTCTCTGATTACTTTTGCGCTCTCCTCGGCAGCTGGTGAAGCTATGGCACTCTGTATTACAGTATCAGGGCGTTGCTCCTGTTCTCTGATTACTTTGGCGCTCTCCTCGGCAGCTGGTGAAGCTATGGCACTCTGTATTACAGTATCAGGGCGCTGCTCCTGCTCTCTGATTACTTTGGCGCTCTCCTCGGCAGCTGGTGAAGCTATGGCACTCTATATTACAGTATCAGGGCGCTGCTCCTGCTCTCTAATTACTTTTGCGTTTTCCTCGGCAGCTGGTGAAGCTATGGCACTCTGTATTACAGTATCATGGCGCTGCTCCTGCTCTCTGCTTACTTTTGTGCTCTCCTCGGCAGCTGGTGAAGCTATGGCACTCTGTATTACAGTAGCATGGCGCTGCTCCTGCTCTCTGCTTACTTTTGCGTTGTCCTCGGCATCTGGTGAAGCTATGGTATTCTGTATTACAGTATCAGGACACTGCTCCTGCTCTCTGATTACTTTGGCGTTGTCCTCGGCAGCTGGTGAAGCTATGGCACTCTCTATTACAGTATCAGGGCGCTGCTCCTGCTCTCTGATTACTTTGGCGCTCTCCTCGGCAGCTGGTGAAGCTATGGCACTCTGTATTACAGTATCAGGACGCTGCTCCTGCTCTCTGATTACTTTTGCGTTGTCCTCGGCAGCTGGTGAAGCTATGGCACTCTGTATTACAGTATCAGGGCACTGCTCCTGCTCTCTGCTTACTTTTGCGCTCTCCTCGGCAGCTGGTGAAGCTATGGCACTCTGTATTACAGTATCAGGGCGTTGCTCCTGTTCTCTGATTACTTTGGCGCTCTCCTCGGCAGCTGGTGAAGCTATGGCACTCTGTATTACAGTATCAGGGCGCTGCTCCTGCTCTCTGATTACTTTGGCGCTCTCCTCGGCAGCTGGTGAAGCTATGGCACTCTGTATTACAGTATCAGGGCGCTGCTCCTGCTCTCTAATTACTTTTGCGTTGTCCTCGGCAGCTGGTGAAGCTATGGCACTCTGTATTACAGTATCATGGCGCTGCTCTCTGCTTACTTTTGCGTTGTCCTCGGCATCTGGTGAAGCTATGGTATTCTGTATTACAGTATCAGGACACTGCTCCTGCTCTCTGATTACTTTGGCGCTCTCCTCGGCAGCTGGTGAAGCTATGGCACTCTGTATTACAGTATCAGGGCGCTGCTCCTGCTCTCTGATTACTTTTGCGCTCTCCTCGGCAGCTGGTGAAGCTATGGTATTCTGTATTACAGTATCAGGACACTGCTCCTGCTCTCTGATTACTTTGGCGCTCTCCTCGGCAGCTGGTGAAGCTATGGCACTCTGTATTACAGTATCAGGGCGCTGCTCCTGCTCTCTGATTACTTTTGCGCTCTCCTCGGCAGCTGGTGAAGCTATGGTACTCTGTATTACAGTATCAGGGCGCTGCTCCTGTTCTCTGATTACTTTGGCGCTCTCCTCGGCAGCTGGTGAAGCTATGGCACTCTGTATTACAGCATCAGGACGCTGCTCCTGCTCTCTGATTACTTTGGCGCTCTCCTCGGCAGCTGGTGAAGCTATGGCACTCTCTATTACAGTATCAGGGCGCTGCTCCTGCTCTCTGATTACTTTTGCGTTTTGCCTCGCTTATTACTTAATCGCTCTTATTGCTGAATTATGAGACATCTCTTTCTCTTCATGCTAATTTGGTCATTATGTAATTGATTTACTGTATTTTCATTAGTGATAACTTAATTAAATGCTAACACAATCACTATTTTTCGTGCTGCAGGACTGAGCGAGGGGAATTCTCATTGCCTCCATACGATTATTAACCCAATCGGCCTCTTGGTAACTAGGATGCCCGGATGTGAAAAGAACCTTCTGATAAATTTCCTTTCCAGCAGATTAACTATGTAGCTGTCGTGTGCCGGAAAACCAAAATGGAATACCGACCTGATTATAGTAATCCGATAATTACAGCTGCTCTCATTAAAAGGCAGCGTTACAGTACCCCTCATTGTACAGCGCTACGGAATTTGTTGGCGCTATATAAATAATAAAATAATAATGATATATTATACAGCTTCCCGGGCCACACTGGGCCACACACTCACCGTAATATAAGCACACACATCAGACAGATCGTGGGGACAGGTTTAACATTAATGCACGGTTTTGGAGAAGCTGTATAAACAGGCAGTGCGATTTTATTTAATTTAATCCCTGGAGCAGAGCATTTAATCTATCCTTTTAACTCCTAATGCCTGTTTATGAACAGTATACCGGGAGGAGGATTTATGTCTGTATCAGGGGCATTCTGTTTGCAATAGTTTGTGCCGGAGAATTTATTACTGCATTGTTTAATTAGATGGCGGTGTGCACTGAAAGAAAGGATTCACGTAATCTCATACAGCCTGTGACCACCTAGGACGGCCAAACCATACACCCCCAATCGCAAGGATGGCCTGTGCATCATGGGACATGTAGTTCTACAACGTCTACCCCAAGCACTACGATTATATAGCTAATTTTAATGAAATGATAAGCCAGGCAGTAATATAAGAGAGAGCTGTCAGACTGTATTCATTAATAAAGAGTCTCTGGACCTGCTGCACATTCACAGAGCTTGCAAGAGGTAGAAACTATTAACCATTTATATGCTGGACACATTTTACAAGTAATAGAGAAAAAAACAAGCAAAATCACAGTGTAGTAAAAAAAAATAAACCCTAAATCTGTGTATAGGAGACAGGCCATATCATAGAGCTTGGAGATATACAAACTGCCTCGTTACTTTTCATTAATTACCAGATGGAAATCAATGCTACTGTCAGCCTATCACAGCCCAGTCTGTGTTCCTTGTGATGGTTGAGGCACACCGGCATTGAGGTTCATAATATAACATTTGCATTGTGCAAAGAAAAGAAAATATTTTCATTGGCTTAGCTGGCCCCCGTATACCACAGGTGCCTATAGCGATGTCTGAGACTAGACTCGCTGCCCATGGCTTCTGCCATATATCACAGGTGCCTATAGAGATGATGGAGACTACTCACTGCCCATGGCTTCTGCCGTATATCTCAGGTGCCTATAGAGATGATGGAGAGTAGACTCACTGCCCGTGGCTTCTGCCATATATCACAGGTGCCTACAGAGATGATGGAGACTACTCACTGCCCATGGCTTCTAATGCTGGGATATAGTACCATTTACCATTGGGCCCGTATCTGATGCTGGGATATAGTACCATTTACCATTGGGCCTGTATCTGATGCTGGGATATAGTACCATTTACCATTGGGCCTGTATCTGATGCTGGGATATAGTACCATTTACCATTGGGCCTGTATCTGATGCTGGGATATAGTACCATTTGCCATTGGGCCTGTATCTGATGCTGGGATATAGTACCATTTACCATTGGGCCTGTATCTGATGCTGGGATATAGTACCATTTACCATTGGGCCTGTATCTGATGCTGGGATATAGTACCATTTACCATTGGGCCTGTATCTGATGCTGGGATATAGTACCATTTGCCATTGGGCCTGTATCTGATGCTGGGAAATAATACCATTTACCATTGGGCCTGTATCTGATGCTGGTATATAGTACCATTTACCATTGGGCCTGTATCTGATGCTGGGATATAGTACCATTTACCATTGGGCCTGTATGTGATGCTGGGAAATAGTACAATTTACCATTGGGCCTTTATCTGATGCTGGGATATAGTACCATTTACCATTGTGCCTGTATCTGATGCTGGGATATAGTACCATTTACCATTGGGCCTGTATCTGATGCTGGGATATAGTACCATTTACCATTGGGCCTGTATCTGATGCTGGGATATAGTACCATTTACCATTGGGCCTGTATCTGATGCTGGGATATAGTACCATTTACCATTGGGCCTGTATCTGATGCTGGGATATAGTACCATTTACCATTGGGCCTGTATCTAATGCTGGGATATAGTACCATTTACCATTGGGCCTGTATCTGATGCTGGGATATAGTACCATTTACCATTGGGCCTGTATCTGATGCTGGGATATAGTACCATTTACCATTGGGCCTGTATCTGATGCTGGAATATAGTACCATTTACCATTGGGCCTGTATCTGATGCTGGGATATAGTACCATTTACCATTGGGCCTGTATCTGATGCTGGGATATAGTACCATTTACCATTGGGCCTGTATCTGATGCTGGGATATAGTACCATTTACCATTGGGCCTGTATCTAATGCTGGGATATAGTACCATTTACCATTGGGCCTGTATCTGATGCTGGGATATAGTACCATTTACCATTGGGCCCGTATCTGATGCTGGGATATAGTACCATTTACCATTGGGCCTGTATCTGATGCTGGGATATAGTACCATTTACCATTGGGCCTGTATCTGATGCTCGGATATAGTACCATTTACCATTGGGCCCGTATCTGATGCTGGGATATAGTACCATTTACCATTGGGCCTGTATCTGATGCTGGGATATAGTACCATTTACCATTGGGCCTGTATCTGATGCTGGGATATAGTACCATTTACCATTGGGCCTGTATCTGATGCTGGGATATAGTACCATTTACCATTGGGCCTGTATCTGATGCTGGGATATAGTACCATTTACCATTGGGCCTGTATCTGATGCTGGGATATAGTACCATTTACCATTGGGCCCGTATCTGATGCTGGGATATAGTACCATTTACCATTGGGCCTGTATCTGATGCTGGGATATAGTACCATTTACCATTGGGCCTGTATCTGATGCTGGGATATAGTACCATTTACCATTGGGCCCGTATCTGATGCTGGGATATAGTACCATTTACCATTGGGCCTGTATCTAATGCTGGGATATAGTACCATTTACCATTGGGCCCGTATCTGATGCTGGGATATAGTACCATTTACCATTGGGCCTGTATCTGATGCTGGGATATAGTACCATTTACCATTGGGCCTGTATCTGATGCTGGGATATAGTACCATTTACCATTGGGCCCGTATCTGATGCTGGGATATAGTACCATTTACCATTGGGCCTGTATCTGATGCTGGGATATAGTACCATTTACCATTGGGCCTGTATCTAATGCTGGGATATAGTACCATTTACCATTGGGCCTGTATCTGATGCTGGGATATAGTACCATTTACCATTGGGCCTGTATCTGATGCTGGGATATAGTTCCATTTACCATTGGGCCTGTATCTGATGCTGGGATATAGTACCATTTACCATTGGACCTGTATCTAATGCTGGGATATAGTACCATTTACCATTGGGCCTGTATCTGATGCTGGGATATAGTACCATTTACCATTGGGCCCGTATCTGATGCTGGGATATAGTACCATTTACCATTGGGCCCGTATCTGATGCTGGGATATAGTACCATTGTGGCGAAACCAGCTTCGCCACTGTGAACTGGAGAGGCCTGGCTGCTAGCCTCCTGCCCTGCGACTACGGCCCATGGACATATTGCTCTATAAACACTATATTTGGGCTTGTAATAATTTATATTGCTGCTACTGGCCCTTTAAAATCAGCGATGGACATATTGGGACTTTTGGGACTAATGTCCCTTTAAGACTTTGTAACATATCACAGTAATACTGTCTTAAATATTATGTAGGTATTTATGTGTTCAGTTAAACTGGGGATATGTAGAAATGTGTGTTTTAGGTGTTAAATGTATCAGTATGTGATTTTATGTCTTTTACTGTCTTTTTGCAACCATGTGGTTAATGGAGTCTGACTCTAGTCCTAGATAATTGGATTACTTCTCCAATTAACTCCAGGGCAGAAGGGAGGAAGCCGGGATGCATTGTGGGGGATGTTTTACTTCTGTTTGGGCCAGATTGTGCCATGCTGCAAGCCAAGGCCCAAAAGATACTTTTAGTAACTTTTAAACCCCTGGTCGGATCCATGCCATTTTTTAATATGTTGTTCCCCTGAATGGATTGATTGTGGATATGTATTTTTATGTGAATGTGATGTATGGTTTTAAAGTTATGAAAGTTGTGTAAAAGTATATTTTACTCTGTATGCATAATGGGATTATGTGTCACACTAAGGGGAGGGGATGTGTGGGAGGTAACATCTATGTCATTGGTTCTTTTATGCCTCCCCCTGGGTGTGGCCTGTATGTGTGAGTTGGAAATAAAAGCCAGACTGGGTGTCCCAGTCTAGAGTCTTGCTTAACCCTCAAAGCGATGTGTCGTCTCGGTCTTTGGGGGAATGGGATTGTATGCTGACTGCCAAGAGTGTAAGCCGATGTCTGCTTTTCTTGTTCAGCTGTTCCAGTGTTCGTGTGGTTCCAGTCGGGAGAATGGTGTTTGCAGTAGCTGCCTGTGCATCTGGAAAGGGGATTATCGCCTAAACTGGGTTTTATCCTCTTGTATGTGAAACGGTCCGTTACAATTGGTGGCAAGCGGTGGGATCGTTCCTACAGCCAGAAGGACAGCTACAGAACACCATTTCCTTGGAGTTACAAATTGAGGGCAACGTTAGCACTCGTGCAGCGCCCCTGGCAGCAGAGGTATCCAGCGACTTGGAGCAGACAAGTATGGAAGGCTCTGACGCTGAAGATGATTTTATGGCCAAGGTGAGGCAGCAAGTGGCCCAGTATGGGGGTTATATATCCATGGACACATTCCAGGGGATCTGGAACCAGGTCATGGCTGAGCAAAACTCAAAGATGGACGAAGAGTATGATGAGCAGGAAGAGTGGTACAGCAGCAGAGTAGAGGCTGCATCCGAGGAGGTTAGCCGCCCCCCCCTGAGGCGGCTGGAAGAACCCGAAGTAGGGGTCCTCATAGATTGGTCCTGTGAGGAACCACAACAGGCAGGTGGAGATGGGACCGAGGTCTCTCTACCAGCCCTACAGGGATGCTGGGCAGTCGGCCCAGATCCCCAGCGGCAGTGTATAACCCAGGGAGCTGATGGTGTCGTCCATCCTCCCCAGCGGCAGAGTAAGTCCCAGGGAGCTAAAGGTGTCGTCCTTCCTCCCCAGCGGCAGATTGTATCACAGGGAGCTGAAGGTGTCGTCCTTCCTCCCCAGCGGCAGTGTGTGTCCCAGGGAGATGAAGGTGTCGTCCTTCCTCCCCAGCGGCAGGCTGAGTTACAGGGGGCAGAGGTTGTTGTTCCTGCCCCCCAGCAGCAAAGTGATGTGCCAGGAAGGCAGTGTGAAGTGAAGGGAGAGGAGAGCAGCGTCCTCCCTCCCCAGCGGCAGTGTGTACCCCAGGGAGATGAAGGTGTCGTCCTTCCTCTCCAGCAGCAAAGTGATGTGCCAGGAAGGCAGTGTGAAGCGAAGGGAGAGGAGAGCAGCGTCCTCCCTCCCCAGCGGCAGTGTGTACCCCAGGGAGATGAAGGTGTCATCCTTCCTCCCCAGCGGCAGTGGGTACCCCAGGGAGCAGAAGGTGCCATCCTTTCTCCCCAGCGGCAGTTTGCCATCCAGAGAGAGGAGCTTGTTACACCCTCTCTCCCACGGCAACCTAACCCACCAAGGGGAGCTGTTAAGCCCCACAGCTGTGCAGATGGGACCGTAGTCTCTGCACTTACAGCACAAGGGATAGGGACGGTCGGTCCTGTTCCCCAGCCTCAGTGTGATGTATCCAAAGGGGAGACAGTCGGTCTCCCCCTCCGGCAGTCGAGCTGTGCACCTAAAGGGGAGACAGCCAGTCTCCAGCAACCAGGCGCCCACCAGACTACTCCCGTGGTAGTGCTGGCAACAGGACAGAGTACCGCTGGTCTCTGCCCCCTCAGCAACCCACCAAGGCAGCCTACCCGTCTCCCACCCAGCAGTGGTGAAACACCAGAACTTGGACAAAATCCTTCCTCACCCAGATGTAGTAACCGGTTAGTGTGGGTGGGCTGCTCTGTTATTTCTGTTTCGTGGGTGGGTTGCTGGACTAACCAGGGCACTGACCGGCAGAAAGTCAGGTACCCTGTTAGTCTAATTGGCAAAGGGGAGAAATGTGGCGAAACCAGCTTCGCCACTGTGAACTGGAGAGGCCTGGCTGCTAGCCTCCTGCCCTGCGACTACGGCCCATGGACATATTGCTCTATAAACACTATATTTGGGCATGTAATAATTTATATTGCTGCTACTGGCCCTTTAAAATCAGCGATGGACATATTGGGACTTTTGGGACTAATGTCCCTTTAAGACTTTGTAACATATCACAGTAATACTGTCTTAAATATTATGTAGGTATTTATGTGTTCAGTTAAACTGGGGATATGTAGAAATGTGTGTTTTAGGTGTTAAATGTATCAGTATGTGATTTTATGTCTTTTACTGTCTTTTTGCAACCATGTGGTTAATGGAGTCTGACTCTAGTCCTAGATAATTGGATTACTTCTCCAATTAACTCCAGGGCAGAAGGGAGGAAGCCGGGATGCATTGTGGGGGATGTTTTACTTCTGTTTGGGCCAGATTGTGCCATGCTGCAAGCCAAGGCCCAAAAGATACTTTTAGTAACTTTTAAACCCCTGGTCGGATCCATGCCATTTTTTAATATGTTGTTCCCCTGAATGGATTGATTGTGGATATGTATTTTTATGTGAATGTGATGTATGGTTTTAAAGTTATGAAAGTTGTGTAAAAGTATATTTTACTCTGTATGCATAATGGGATTATGTGTCACACTAAGGGGAGGGGATGTGTGGGAGGTAACATCTATGTCATTGGTTCTTTTATGCCTCCCCCTGGGTGTGGCCTGTATGTGTGAGTTGGAAATAAAAGCCAGACTGGGTGTCCCAGTCTAGAGTCTTGCTTAACCCTCAAAGCGATGTGTCGTCTCGGTCTTTGGGGGAATGGGATTGTATGCTGACTGCCAAGAGTGTAAGCCGATGTCTGCTTTTCTTGTTCAGCTGTTCCAGTGTTCGTGTGGTTCCAGTCGGGAGAATGGTGTTTGCAGTAGCTGCCTGTGCATCTGGAAAGGGGATTATCGCCTAAACTGGGTTTTATCCTCTTGTATGTGAAACGGTCCGTTACAACCATTTACCATTGGGCCTGTATCTGATGCTGGGATATAGTACCATTTACCATTGGGCCTGTATCTGATGCTGGGATATAGTACCATTTACCATTGGGCCTGTATCTGATGCTGGGATATAGTACCATTTACCATTGGGCCCGTATCTGATGCTGGGATATAGTACCATTTACCATTGGGCCCGTATCTGATGCTGGGATATAGTACCATTTACCATTGGGCCTGTATCTGATGCTGGGATATAGTACCATTTACCATTGGGCCTGTATCTGATGCTGGGATATAGTACCATTTACCATTGGGCCCGTATCTGATGCTGGGATATAGTACCATTTACCATTGGGCCCGTATCTATGGTGGGATATATGTAACGGACCGTTTCAGCATACAAGGGGAAAAATGCGTTTAGGCGATAATCCCCTTTTCCATAGACAGGCACAGCTACTGCAGAACATCAGAACTCACGAGCTGGATACGAAATACACTCCGAACTGGAACAGCTGAACAAGAAAAGCATACAATCGGCTTACACTCTTGGCAGTCAGCTTACAATCCAATCCCCCCCAAGAACGAGACGACACTTCATTTTGAGGGTTAAGCAGGAACTCAAGACTGGGACACCCAGTCTGGCTTTTATTACCAACAAGTACATACAGGACACTCCCAGGGGGAGGATGAAATTAACCAATCACATGGATGTACCTCCCACACATTTCCTCCCCTTAGATTAACACTTAACACAATTATACCGTACACCTTTTTCCCCAATTCCTGGATGTACCCCAAATACATATGCTACACCTCCAAAACAGGTATCCCCTGATAGCCCTTATTCAGGGGGACAACATATGCAAGAATCAGCCCATTCGGATAAATGGTTCAGGAGTTATGGAACTTTAAAGTATTGACCGACCGCATGGGTAAAGTATCCGAAAACAGTTCCATGCATTTTGGCCCTGCGGTCGGTCACAAACAAGGGAATGAAAACAGACGAATTGCCTGTGTTATAGAGCCTGGAGAGGGTTTGAATGAATTCCCTTGTTTGTGGGGTTCTTTCTACCGAACGGGGGGTCATTCGGTAGTTTCCATACGAACTTCTGGAAGTATGGAGGTCTCAGCGGTGTTTGCCTAGTCAAGTGTCCGATTTCAGTTCCAGACACTCGACGGCAAAACACCGCTGTTCGGTAGTTAAAGATGGCCGCCGCCACGTGTTGGTTTCCTGAATGGCGGCCACCCAGAGGACACAGAACACATTACATGATTGCCAATTACCCGTTTGCAACATTGTTGCAAACGGTAATTGGAGGCACACTTAATCCTGGGTGGTCTGGTTGTTCGGTAGTTTCCTCAATACAATGAATGGAGTGATTCTACCGAACAATCAGATGAAGGCTGCATATATATATATAACCCAGGTTAACTGCATACAACAATACATACATGACATTTAAAGTATTAAAGGCAGGATTACTGTACTACGTTCCACAGTCTTAAAGGTACAGTAGTCCCAAAAGTTCCAATATGTCCATCGCTGCTTTTAAAGGGCCAGCAGCAGCAATACAAATTATAACCTGCCCAAATATAGTCTTTAAAGTGCAATATGTCCAGGGGCCATAGTCAGCGGGCAGGAGGCTAGCAGCCAGGCCTCTCCAGTTCACAGTGGCGAAGCTGGTTTCGCCACATTTCTCCCCTTGGCCAATTAGACTAACAGGGTACCTGACTTTCTGCCGGTCAGTGCCCTGGTTAGTCCAGCAACCCACCCACAAAACAGAAATAACCGAGCAGCCCACCCACACTAACCGGTTACTACATCTGGGTGAGGAAGGATTTTGTCCAAGTTCTGGTGTTTCACCACTGCTGGGTGGGAGACGGGTAGACTGCCTTGGTGGGTTGCTGAGGGGGCAGAGACCAGCGGTACTCTGTCCTGTTGCCAGCACTACCACGGGAGTAGTCTGGTGGGCGTCTGGTTGCTGGAGACTGGCTGTCTCCCCTTTAGGTGCGCAGCTCGACTGCCGGAGGGGGAGACCGACTGTCTCCCCTTTGGATCCATCACACTGAGGCTGGGGAACAGGACCGACCGTCCCTATCCCTTGTGCTGTAAGTGCAGAGACTACGGTCCCATCTGCACAGTTGTGGGGCTTAACATCTCCCCTTGATGGGTTAGGTTGCCGTGGGAGAGAGGGTGTAACAAGTTCCTCTCTCTGGATGGCAAACTGCCGCTGGGGAGAAAGGATGGCACCTTCTGCTCCCTGGGGTACACACTGCCGCTGGGGAGGAAGGACGACACCATCAGCTCCCTGGGGTACACACTGCCGCTGGGGAGGAAGGATTGCACCTTCTGCTCCCTGAGACACACCCTGCCGCTGGGGAGGGAGGACACGGCTCTCCTCTCCCTTTACTTCACACTGCCTTCCAGGCACATCACTTTGCTGCTGGGGGGCAGGAACAACAACCTCTGCCCCCTGTAACTCAGCCTGCCGCTGGGGAGGAAGGACGACACCTTCATCTCCCTGGGGTGTACGCTGCCACTGGGGAGGAAGGACGACACCTTCATCTCCCTGGGGTGTACGCTGCCACTGGGGAGGAAGGACGACACCTTCATCTCCCTGGGGTACACACTGCCGCTGGGGAGGGAGGACGCTGCTCTCCTCTCCCTTCACTTCACACTGCCCTCCCGGCACATCACTTTTCTGCTGGGGGGCAGGAACAACAACCTCTGCCCCCTGTAACTCAGCCTGCCGCTGGGGAGGAAGGACGACACCTTCATCTCCCTGAGATACAATCTGCCGCTGGGGAGGAAGGACGACACCTTTAGCTCCCTGGGACTTACTCTGCCGCTGGGGAGGATGGACGACACCATCAGCTCCCTGGGTTACACACTGCCGCTGGGGATCTGGGCCGACTGCCCAGCATCCCTGTAGGGCCGGTAGAGAGACCTCGGTCCCATCTCCACCTGCCTGTTGTGGTTCCTCACAGGACCAATCTATGAGGACCCCTACTTCGGGTTCTTCCTGCCGCCTCGGAGGGGGGCGGCTAACCTCCTCGGATGCAGCCTCTACTCTGCTGCTGTACCACTCTTCCTGCTCATCATACTCTTCGTCCATCTTTGAGTTTTGCTCAGCCATGACCTGGTTCCAGATCCCCTGGAATGTGTCCATGGATATATAACCCCCATACTGGGCCACTTGCTGCCTCACCTTGGCCAAAAAATCATCTTCAGCGTCAGAGCCTTCCATACTTGTCTGCTCCAAGTCGCTGGATACCTCTGCTGCCAGGGGCGCTGCACGAGTGCTAACGTTGCCCTCAATTTGTAACTCCAAGGAAATGGTGTTCTGTAGCTGTCCTTCTGGCTGTAGGAACGATCCCACCGCTTGCCACCAATTGTAACGGACCGTTTCACATACAAGAGGATAAAACCCAGTTTAGGCGATAATCCCCTTTCCAGATGCACAGGCAGCTACTGCAAACACCATTCTCCCGACTGGAACCACACGAACACTGGAACAGCTGAACAAGAAAAGCAGACATCGGCTTACACTCTTGGCAGTCAGCATACAATCCCATTCCCCCAAAGACCGAGACGACACATCGCTTTGAGGGTTAAGCAAGACTCTAGACTGGGACACCCAGTCTGGCTTTTATTTCCAACTCACACATACAGGCCACACCCAGGGGGAGGCATAAAAGAACCAATGACATAGATGTTACCTCCCACACATCCCCTCCCCTTAGTGTGACACATAATCCCATTATGCATACAGAGTAAAATATACTTTTACACAACTTTCATAACTTTAAAACCATACATCACATTCACATAAAAATACATATCCACAACTACATATACATATCCACAATGCTAACGTTGCCCTCAATTTGTAACTCCAAGGAATTGGTGTTCTGTAGCTGTCCTTCTGGTTGTAGGAACGATCCCGCCGCTTGCCACCAATTGTAACGGACCGTTTCAGCATACAAGGGGAAAAATGCGTTTAGGCGATAATCCCCTTTTCCATAGACAGGCACAGCTACTGCAGAACATCAGAACTCACGAGCTGGATACGAAATACACTCCGAACTGGAACAGCTGAACAAGAAAAGCATACAATCGGCTTACACTCTTGGCAGTCAGCTTACAATCCAATCCCCCCCAAGAACGAGACGACACTTCATTTTGAGGGTTAAGCAGGAACTCAAGACTGGGACACCCAGTCTGGCTTTTATTACCAACAAGTACATACAGGACACTCCCAGGGGGAGGATGAAATTAACCAATCACATGGATGTACCTCCCACACATTTCCTCCCCTTAGATTAACACTTAACACAATTATACCGTACACCTTTTTCCCCAATTCCTGGATGTACCCCAAATACATATGCTACACCTCCAAAACAGGTATCCCCTGATAGCCCTTATTCAGGGGGACAACATATGCAAGAATCAGCCCATTCGGATAAATGGTTCAGGAGTTATGGAACTTTAAAGTATTGACCGACCGCATGGGTAAAGTATCCGAAAACAGTTCCATGCATTTTGGCCCTGCGGTCGGTCACAAACAAGGGAATGAAAACAGACGAATTGCCTGTGTTATAGAGCCTGGAGAGGGTTTGAATGAATTCCCTTGTTTGTGGGGTTCTTTCTACCGAACGGGGGGTCATTCGGTAGTTTCCATACGAACTTCTGGAAGTATGGAGGTCTCAGCGGTGTTTGCCTAGTCAAGTGTCCGATTTCAGTTCCAGACACTCGACGGCAAAACACCGCTGTTCGGTAGTTAAAGATGGCCGCCGCCACGTGTTGGTTTCCTGAATGGCGGCCACCCAGAGGACACAGAACACATTACATGATTGCCAATTACCCGTTTGCAACATTGTTGCAAACGGTAATTGGAGGCACACTTAATCCTGGGTGGTCTGGTTGTTCGGTAGTTTCCTCAATACAATGAATGGAGTGATTCTACCGAACAATCAGATGAAGGCTGCATATATATATATAACCCAGGTTAACTGCATACAACAATACATACATGACATTTAAAGTATTAAAGGCAGGATTACTGTACTACGTTCCACAGTCTTAAAGGTACAGTAGTCCCAAAAGTTCCAATATGTCCATCGCTGCTTTTAAAGGGCCAGCAGCAGCAATACAAATTATTACCTGCCCAAATATAGTCTTTAAAGTGCAATATGTCCAGGGGCCATAGTCAGCGGGCAGGAGGCTAGCAGCCAGGCCTCTCCAGTTCACAGTGGCGAAGCTGGTTTCGCCACAATATAGTACCATTTACCATTGGGCCTGTATCTGATGCTGGGATATAGTACCATTTACCATTGGGCCTGTATCTGATGCTGGGATATAGTACCATTTACCATTGGGCCTGTATCTGATGCTGGGATATAGTACCATTTACCATTGGGCCTGTATCTAATGCTGGGATATAGTACCATTTACCATTGGGCCTGTATCTGATGCTGGGATATAGTACCATTTACCATTGGGCCTGTATCTGATGCTGGGATATAGTACCATTTACCATTGGGCCCGTATCTGATGCTGGGATATAGTACCATTTACCATTGGGCCTGTATCTGATGATGTGATAAAATACTGTGTTTGTTGTTGCAGGCATACCTTCATTTAGGAGTAAATGAAAAGTTGGGGTTGTCTGGAAGGCCTGAAAGACCTATCGGCTGCCTGGGGACATCTAAGGTTAGTAAAAGCTAATGTAAGGTGTCGTACAATAAGACAAATGTGCAGAAAGCCTTCATATTGCATATTGGTTGCTGGGGGAACACGGAACATACTGCAAACCTACAATCAAGGGATAAATACATGTAAGTTCTGTAAGGGTGTATTTTGGACAGGCCTCTATGCTTCTATACAGAGCTCAGCGGATCCATTTTACTAATAAACAGACACTTGGAACTTTCAGAAATTATCCATTCTTTAAAGATCAAATCCAGGGGTTGATAATACATACAGCCTATTCCTCTCCTGGCCAGTTATAATTGAACCCTTTTACTCCAAAATCAGGCAGACACATTTTAAATTTATTATGCAGAAAAAAAAATTAGTCCATAAATCCTCACTCACTGTGATTTATACTCTAAATATGATTACCAACCTGAAGAGAAACGAATGTCTCAGCCAGAAGCCACTAGTCACTAATATAATGCCTGCAAAATGTGCTGAAAATGTCAGCTCTCCCTTCCTTTCAAACAGTACAGGAAGTTTCAATGGGTTATACCATTCCAACAGTCAGGAATGTGGAGGGGGAGTGAATGGACTATTTTTACTGTAAGCATTACATTAGCAGTGCATAGATTGATAAAGATTGCTATAGACATTTTCTGAAAAACGTTAACGAATGAGCAATGTAAGTTTTACATGATTTTTATTTTCAGGTTTGAAAATCTATCTACACACAGAACTGCTGTTTTATAATTTGTTTGTTCTAGCTGTGCACCGTTTATTTAAATCAGTGTTTGGTAATGATGAAAGGGTTACCCTGTTCAATGAGGGAAGCGGCATTAAATTCCGTATTAACCAGCGATGAGTAACAACTTGTGTTTTCCTTCAACAGATTTATAGGATCCTTGGCAAGACTGTTGTCTGTTACCCAATAGTATTCGATCTAAGTGATTTTTACATGTCTCAGGATGTGATGCTCCTTATTGATGACATCCAGGTAAATCTCAGAGCTCAACAGAAATAAAACTCACTTACACAGTGCACACTCTACTATATAACAGAGCTCCACATAAATTAAACACCGTATTAAATCACAGAGCTCAACAGAAATAAGTCACTCTGCATATTATCACAGAGCTCCACAGTAATAAGTCACTCTGCATATTATATCACAGAGGACCACAGTAATAAGACACTCTGCATATTATATCACAGAGGACCACAGTAATAAGTCACTCTGCATATTATATCATAGAGCTCCACAGAAATTAAACAGTATTATATCACAGAGCTCCACGGTAATAAGTCACTCTGCATATTATATCACAGAGCTCCAGAGAAATAGAACTCACTCTGCATGTTATATCACAGAGCTCCTTAGTAATAAGTCACTCTGCATGTTATATCACAGAGCTCCACAGTAATAAGTCACTCTGTATATTATATCACAGAGCTCCAGAGAAATAGAACTCACTCTGTATATTATATCACAGAGCTCCAGAGAAATAGAACTCACTCAGTATATTATATACAGGTAGTTCCCGACTTTACAAACTAATTGGTTCGAAGCCTAGTTCATAAAGTGGGAACTAATTTCTCATAGACCGCAATGCAATAAACACAGGTTCCGTTCCTGAATAAGAACTTTTACCATTGAAAACCTTAATTATTAAGTACAAATACAAGGTGAAAGCATAGCAAATACATGTTGGCTTTCATTTCTGTTTCCAAATGTATATCTGCACTAATAAAGGTTCAGGTGTACCTTGAGTTGGCTGTCACAGTTCACAGCACCTTCAGGTGAGTACACCGTAACACAAAGTGGTCCTAACTACACTCACTGTGCTAAAACTGCAGCCTAGGTCACTATAGCACCAGGTACAGCAGTAATGAAGTACAATATAAAACAAAAAAAAATCTTATTCCCTTCACTGCAAGTGATGAATATTAACCCCAGGTCTTCTGAAATGCAGAAGACAACACCGTCTCTTCATCCTTACTGCCTATCTGAATAATCCTGACGAACCCATAATGCTATGGCAGCCCCCTGCACAGTCTGAGATCAGTATGTACAGTCAGGGATGGAAAGATTGTTCAAACCATCATGTCAAGGCATGAGTAGGAAGTAATAACCAAACGTTGTTTGTTTGCATTAATAGCCCTGGTGTGTTTTATGTTGATAGAAGAAATGAATTACTGTATAATTCCAGGCCTGTTTTCGGGGGTCTCTTCTGCCATCCAACACACACACAGACCTCAAACTCAGTCACACACAAACCCGTTTTTACACTTACGGTACCTTTCTCTCGTCTTGTCTTCTCCTGGCCACAAATTCTTATTTTCTATGCTCCCAAGCATGCTCCTTGGTCCGCATCCACAGATCGCTGAAAAAAAAAGGAGTTTGTAAAGGCGGGAGTTCGTAAAGCGGGAAATGCCTGTACTTTCTTCATACTGTGCACTTTGTATTTATATATCCATTGACACATTATCCTGGTCACACAGCTAATATGCGTGCGTGACTTTAAATACTGTCTTTAACCCCTTAATGACCAAACTTCTGGAATAAAAGGGAATCATGACGTGTCACACACGTCATGTGTCCTTAAGGGGTTAAATGCTTTCTTGTTGTGAAATTTGATATATCATTTACAAATCAAAGCATGCCAGCCTGTAATGATGCAAATTAATATCAATGTACGTTCGAATGAGAACACGTCTTGTGGAGATCTGTTAGTTGGATGGAATATTTTCCAGTTGAATGACCCTATAACTGCTGCTGTTAACCCATTTACTGCCTCCTCAGTGCCTCCCTGGTCTGATTACTGTATAATTCTATATTCTATACATCCTCCATATATTCCCTATATTCCAAATAATGGCCACATTCCTTAAAATGAACAGAGAATGCTTGGTGGCTACTGCAGGGAATCGTGACCTATGCAGCTCAGCTACCTGCTGCCACAATCTATCTACCTGCTTTGTATAACTGTGCCGCTGCAGTCTGTGACCCTTACGGCTGCCTCACAGTCTGTGACCGTTACGGCCGCCGTCCCGCAGTCTGTGACCGTTACGGCCGCCGTCCCGCAGTCTGTGACCGTTACGGCCGCCGTCCCGCAGTCTGTGACCGTTACGGCCGCCGCCCCGCAGTCTGTGACCGTTACGGCCGCCGCCCCGCAGTCTGTGACCGTTACGGCCGCCGCCCCGCAGTCTGTGACCGTTACGGCCGCCGCCCCGCAGTCTGTGACCGTTACGGCCGCCGCCCCGCAGTCTGTGACCGTTACGGCCGCCGCCCCGCAGTCTGTGACTGTTACAGCTGCCGCAATCCTTGGTTTCTGCCCTCTTTTATTGCCTCTGCCATATGCCGCCCTTGTTCCTGTTAACAGAAAACTAACTCATGTGTCAGTTTTAAAATTGAATAACACCACATACAGATTTCGAACAGTTTGCATCATGTGGACGGTGGGTGTCGGTGTATACACATATTTTTGCTGGAGGGTACACACTAATTGTGACGGCTGTTTGTCTTTGCAGAATGCTTTGCAGTTCATTAGGCAATACTGGAAAATGAACGGGCGCCCTTTATTCCTGGTGCTGATACGTGAAGATAACATCAGGTAGGTGCTCTGCTCCAATCGGCCAAGCTGGAGGTAAAACCACTAACCGTCTGTATTAAATGCCTTTCCCCGTGTCGTCCTCTCAGGGGAAGCCGCTTTAATCCAATCCTGGACATGCTGGCATCCTTCAAAAATGGCTTTGTGGCTGGTGTGAAGGTGCATGTGGACAGACTGCAGGTATTGTTAAACCTTTCCCCACACGTGGCAGGGCACATGCTATATAATCCATTGGGTTATTATTCCATGTAACATACAGGAAAACCATGGTAATCTGTCACTCAGCTAGCGCCCCATGCAGGATGTAGTGATTCGGTCGGTGTGCACAGCATTAGAATAGAGTTTCAATCTGCCCCTTAAATACGTTGTATTATCTGTATTTACCATAATCACTCAGTCTGCATAGATACATTGTTTCATGAAAGTGTGTGGCATTTACACATTGTGATTTGATTTCCACAGCTAATTACTCAGAGAAGAGGACACACCATGTTCTATACATTCGTCTTTAAACGACCAGTTAGCTTTTTACGTCACACCATTCATTTTATAAGTAAATGACTGCTTCCCCGTCCTCGCCAGACACAGATTCAGGAAGATACAACGTTCCCCTGATGGGTGCAGAGTAACCGTTTAATGTGTTGGTCTTCGTGACTCAGGTTTAACAGATCCTAGCGCATAAAGCAATATCATGCTACAATGATGGCTAATCCTGACACCCAATATATCTGTGTACTGTGTTTACCATGATGCTCTATCATGTCACTGCACTACAACATGGAGATAAACAGGCAGCTATTTGCAAGTTATTGAGAAGGACTTGCTGTTAGGAGATCTATTGCTCTCACTAATTCTTATGTCTCAACATATAGTTTAGACTCCAGAATGTTCTAAGTTCTTTTTGTAAAGATGTGAAGAGGCTCTGCTTATACCCATCAGTAATAAAAAGCTGTACTTTGTGCAATATGTGTATGTCATCGTTTTATTTCTCCGAGTTTAAGAACTTCCTTTGTTTTCAATTTCCAGGAGAAGTGTGTAAAGAGCTGAATCAGAGCAGCGGAACGCTCGACTCCCCATATCACTGTCTTAATAATTGACAAGGAGTTTAGGACTGTGTGTTATCTACTTAACAATCATTACGCCTTTAAGTTTTATTACTTATTTATAACGAGTGAGAGTTGGCCCAAACTCTTCATCTTTATTTTAATATCACTTAGTGGCAGGCGTACATTCCCTACCTTCTGTGTGGTAGTTATAGCATTCTCTCTGACACGAAGATAGGTAACCATAAATCCAAAGCAACAACAGTACAAGCACTCCATTAATCCTTAAAGAGTTAGTCCAACCACCATCACCACTTCTGCTCCAGTGGTCGTTGTGTGTATCAGTTTGAAACACTGCCTGCTCAGAGAAATCTGTCAATTTGTGCCGGGCTGTAGTAACACCCGCACGTGGGATTTATTCTTTATTTATCCAGGAATTCTGTTTCTCACTGACTTATGTGATTTCTGTGAAAAAAAAAGAACATATTGCAGATCCCGGGATGTCTTCTATGCACAATGTGACATTTTATTAAGATACAGTAATACCGCGATTCCATCCTCTGATTTAATAATGTTTATTTAATGTCCAGTTACTCTAGTGGTGTAATGACACAAGCGGTCACCATGGTGACTATCCTGCTGGCAGGTTCCATGGATGTTTGATAGTAGATGCACATAGGCGACATGGTGACTATCCTGCTGGAGACGGTCATACTGTAGATACAGGCAGTCGTCATGGTGGCTATCCTGCTGGATGCGGTCAGACGGTAGATATAGGCAGTCGTCATGGTGGCTATCCTGCTGGATGCGGTCAGACGGTAGATATAGGCAGTCGTCATGGTGGCTATCCTGCTGGATGCGGTCAGACGGTAGATATAGGCAGTCGTCATGGTGGCTATCCTGCTGGATGCGGTCAGACGGTAGATATAGGCAGTCGTCATGGTGGCTATCCTGCTGGATGCGGTCAGATGGTAGATATAGGCAGTCGTCATGGTGGCTATCCTGCTGGATGCGGTCAGATGGTAGATATAGGCAGTCGTCATGGTGACTATCCTGCTGGATGCGGTCAGACGGTAGATATAGGCAGTTGTCATGGTGGCTATCCTGCTGGATGCGGTCAGACGGTAGATATAGGCAGTCGTCATGGTGGCTATCCTGCTGGATGCGGTCAGACGGTAGATATAGGCAGTCGTCATGGTGGCTATCCTGCTGGATGCGGTCAGACGGTAGATATAGGCAGTCGTCATGGTGGCTATCCTGCTGGATGCGGTCAGATGGTAGATATAGGCAGTCGTCATGGTGGCTATCCTGCTGGATGCGGTCAGATGGTAGATATAGGCAGTCGTCATGGTGACTATCCTGCTGGATGCGGTCAGATGGTAGATATAGGCAGTCGTCATGGTGGCTATCCTGCTGGATGCGGTCAGACGGTAGATATAGGCAGTCGTCATGGTGGCTATCCTGCTGGATGCGGTCAGACGGTAGATATAGGCAGTCGTCATGGTGGCTATCCTGCTGGATGCGGTCAGACGGTAGATATAGGCAGTCGTCATGGTGGCTATCCTGCTGGATGCGGTCAGACGGTAGATATAGGCAGTCGTCATGGTGGCTATCCTGCTGGATGCGGTCAGATGGTAGATATAGGCAGTCGTCATGGTGGCTATCCTGCTGGATGCGGTCAGATGGTAGATATAGGCAGTCGTCATGGTGACTATCCTGCTGGATGCGGTCAGATGGTAGATATAGGCAGTCGTCATGGTGGCTATCCTGCTGGATGCGGTCAGACGGTAGATATAGGCAGTCGTCATGGTGGCTATCCTGCTGGATGCGGTCAGACGGTACATACAGGCAGTCGTCATGGTGGCTATCCTGCTGGATGCGGTCAGATGGTAGATATAGGCAGTCGTCATGGTGACTATCCTGCTGAATGCCGTAAGATGGTAGATACAGGCAGTCGTCATGGTGACTATCCTGCTGGATGCGGTCAGATGGTAGATACAGGCAGTCGTCATAGTGACTATCCTGCTGGATGCGGTCAGATGGTAGATACAGGCAGTCGTCATGGTGACTATCCTGCTGGATGTGGTCAGATGGTAGATACAGGCAGTCGTCATGGTGACTATCCTCCTGGATGTGGTCAGATGGTAGATACAGGCAGTCGTCATGGTGACTATCCTCCTGGATGTGGTCAGATGGTAGATATAGGCAGTCGTCATGGTGACTATCCTGCTGGATGCGGTCAGATGGTAGATACAGGCAGTCGTCATGGTGACTATCCTGCTGGATGTGGTCAGATGGTAGATACAGGCAGTCGTCATGGTGACTATCCTGCTGGATGCGGTCAGATGGTAGATACAGGCAGTCGTCATGGTGACTATCCTGCTGAATGCCGTAAGATGGTAGATACAGGCAGTCGTCATGGTGACTATCCTGCTGAATGCCGTAAGATGGTAGATACAGGCAGTCATCATGGTGACTATCCTGCTGGATGCGGTCAGATGGTAGATACAGGCAGTCGTCATGGTGACTATCCTGCTGGATGCGGTCAGATGGTAGATACAGGCAGTAGTCATGGTGACTATCCTGCTGGATGCGGTCAGATGGTAGATACAGGCAGTCGTCATGGTGACTATCCTGCTGGCTGTGGTCAGATAGTAGATACAGGCAGTCGTCATGGTGACTATCCTGCTGGCTGTGGTCAGATGGTAGATACAGGCAGTCGTCATGGTGACTATCCTGCTGAATGCCGTAAGATGGTAGATACAGGCAGTCGTCATGGTGACTATCCTGCTGGCTGTATGGACAGTTTCCCTGCTCCTGGTTATCAGTGACGTTCCTCCTATACAGTATGTTTGTTTGAAAACCATGTGATGGAAGATCAGATGTTTCCTGATCTAAAGATTTATCACCATAAATGATTCCAGCTCGCCAGTGTCTGCTTCCATTAATGAAACGTTTTGTGTCTGATACAGTGTTTGTCTTTGTAGAGACCCAGAATGATGTATCTGCAATGCGCTATACAAGGCTCTACATGTGTTTGTTACCCGTTCCTTTTTCTGTTCGGAATCTGCTATTAGAGCAGTCTCGGTCACAAGGAGGAAATCTGACAAGATAATTAGTTACTTCTTCATGCGGCTTTTCTGTTACTCTGTTACATTGAGATTTGTGTCGTCTCTTACTAAGGAATTTACTTGTCATTTGTCCCTAAATTCCACCTGCTGCTACAAAAGCACTCAAGCTGAAGTTCATTTTTTAGGCATGAAATAAATTATTGAGCGCTGTTATGTTTCTTTCTTTTTTTATGCATTTCTCTTGTAAATATATCAAGTGGAATTTCCCAAAAGAAACCTATTTAAATGTTTTAAAACCCAAACTCTGGCTCTGTGTGTCGCAGTATCCTGCAGCTCCCCGCACCGCCATTAAATTAATGATGGAGTCTGAATAAAGTATAGAGAGCCATTAAAATAATTGAACATTTTTAAATTCACTTTCTATGCGTCCAGTTTGCTGATTTATCTCCACACTTTCTGACGTTTTGCCAATTAATCTGGTTTTTAGCTTTTAGAAAGATCCAAAAACGGCATTTTCCAAATAATGATTGGCACAAATCGAGCTTCAGTTAACAGTCAAGTTTGTAACCCGTATTGTACTGAGCCACAGTGTCTGTTGGTGCTTTAAAGTCTAGCTACGATTTTTGCCATCGTTCTTGTGTGGTCAGTATATTTGTGTTTAGCTCTCAATAAAATGTTTAACAAGATGTTTAAAAGGAAGGTGTACAAATAATAGTATATTTAACACTAGCTCTTTACAATAATAGGTTAAATTATACACTGTATGCAAGCAGATCAGCGAAGGAGAAACCATTGTCTGCCTACACAAAGTAGTGTAGAAATTGGTGAAATTCCTATTAATGACATACAAAGTGAAAGCATTACCCCATGCATTCAGAGCCAGTTTAGTGGGATATATCGAAAGATGTTATTAGATTTGAAGCTTATCGTTTTTTTTTATCTTCGTACTGAAATGACACATAAAAGCCTGTTAATATAACACTAACAGCCTATGGATGGCATGCAGGCGCCTCTATATCCTGCGTTTATTTCCTGAATGTGACTTTTGGGTGCGTTTACCCATGAAGTGCCAGGATGGGGCATGCTGTTACAGATCAGAGGTTCGTGCAGAGATATTGGGGTGATCTGATATACTATTGGCCTAAACAGGGCAATGCGATTTGAGGAATGGTAGGATATTCAGTTGTTGTATCCACTTAACCTCATTTCCCTGTTTAGTGAACAACGTCTGTGTATGGCAGTGAACCCGCGGATCATGGCTGAGATTTAAAAGGCTGTTTGCTTGTCTGGTAGTGTCCGTTAATACTTATCTTCTCAGCAGCTCTGATGAGCAGGGTTTAGGTTTAATGGGAGACTCTGTGTTTACATCAAGCCTCGACAATCGCCAGTTTGGTTTGGGGTGTTGTCTGACCTGCTGTTTTCACTTCTCTTGCAGACACTAATCTCAGGAGCCATGGTCGAGCAACTCGATTTCCTGCGGATTGGAGACACAGAAGAGTAAGTTGACTTAACGCTGGTTCATTCAACACTAATACATTCAGATGTAACGGATCACTTGTAGTAACCTGCAATCTCGGCTGCATACAGTGAAAGGAGTTGGACAGCCTGATAATGACAGTCAGTATTGCAGTTCTGCCCCATTTTACAGATTACTAAAACATTTAGATCAGTGCTTCGCCAGTGTTAAGCCCCATGAAGGCTTTATAATGCTACTCTAATATATCTTCAAGTAAGCGCCCAAATAATGCAATCCGCTTTATCATTTTAATTATAGTTTTATAAATAACCCATTACAATCTCTTAATGTTTACTGACAGTCGCTAAATGAGCTTTTCCGTTCAATATATGAAGATTTTGTTTAAGTACAATTTTTGCTGACTGCTAATTAGGGTAGGAATTGGTTAATGTGCGGTAAAGCTGATTATACAATAAGTGACATGATTGCATAATTTTGAGAAACAGATAAAAAAAAAAAAATAAATAAGGCTAATAGTCAGGATCTATGTGTAAACTGTCTAACCTGACACACTCTTTGTCTAAACTATAATTGTTTCAATTGTTCTCAAGTGTCAAAACTGGCTCCACCGGAACGAATGACCCTTTAACGGCAAAAAAAAAACTTCCAGTCTGTGGATTAAGACCACCACCATCCTCCGACAGACCTGAAATAGTCACTAGTTGATGTGTAAATAATACTGCGTTATACTTGCTTCTAGGGTTCCGGAATTCCGAGGATTTGAAGAGCTTGAAGTGCCAAAGCACTCGAAGGTTAACAGGCAGTCGAGTATTCCCAGTGCAGAGATGGAGCAACCTCCGGAAATCAGCGTCGCAGACTGGAAACACAAACCCACCTATGACATTATTCAGAAACTCAATGTAAGGCGATCCCTGGAGTTTTCTACCAGTTCCACCTTAATTTCCAGGCTGTGATTTGTACATTCTATGCACATACATAATGCTCAGCCCTGCAAAAACACAAGCGGTTTAACAGCCTGCTGCAAACTATTTGTTTCATTCATGTCTTTTCATGAATTAAACTACAGCAGAGTAATTAACGGCAGATTCCCCTAATTCTGATGAGCAGAGACTTCCGATATATGACCGGTAGACTAGTGAACAAATCGTTTTTAGCTGTATCAAATGAATCAAATTCCTTTTAATCTACAGATAAACAAATTGATTTGTTCGGGATTTACCTGTGGAGTCTTAGAAAGCGAATCGATTTGTTTGTGATTTACCTGTGGAGTCTTAGAAGGCGGATCGATTTGTTCGGGATTTACCTGTGGAGTCTTAGAAGGCGGATCGATTTGTTCAGGATTTAACTGTGGAGTCTTAGAAAGCTTATCAATTTGTTCGTGATTTACCTGTGGAGTCTTAGAAGGCATATCGATTTGTTCGTGATTTACCTGTGGAGTCTTAGAAGGCGTATCGATTTGTTCAGGATTTAACTGTGGAGTCTTAGAAGGCGTATCGATTGGTTCAGGATTTAACTGTGGAGTCTTAGAAGGCGGATCGATTTGTTCGGGATTTAACTGTGGAGTCTTAGAAGGCGGATCGATTGGTTCAGGATTTAACTGTGGAGTCTTAGAAGGCGTATCGATTTGTTCAGGATTTAACTGTGGAGTCTTAGAAGGCGTATCGATTGGTTCAGGATTTAACTGTGGAGTCTTAGAAGGCGTATCGATTTGTTTGTGATTTACCTGTGGAGTCTTAGAAGGCGTATCGATTTGTTCAGGATTTACCTGTGGAGTCTTAGAAGGCGGATCGATTTGTTCGGGATTTACCTGTGGAGTCTTAGAAGGCGGATCGATTTGTTCGGGATTTACCTGTGGCGTCTTAGAAGGCGGATCGATTTGTTCGGGATTTAACTGTGGAGTCTTAGAAGGCGGATCGATTTGTTCGGGATATAACTGTGGAGTCTTAGAAGGCGGATCGATTTGTTTGTGATTTACCTGTGGAGTCTTAGAAGGCGTATCGATTGGTTCAGGATTTAACTTTGGAGTCTTAGAAGGCGTATCGATTTGTTCAGGATTTAACTGTGGAGTCTTAGAAGGCGGATCGATTTGTTCAGGATTTAACTGTGGAGTCTTAGAAGGCGGATCGATTTGTTCGGGATTTAACTGTGGAGTCTTAGAAGGCGAATTGATTTGTTCGTGATTTACCTGTGGAGTCTTAGAAGGCGTATCGATTTGTTCAGGATTTACCTGTGGAGTCTTAGAAGGCGAATCGATTTGTTCGGGATTTACCTGTGGCGTCTTAGAAGGCGGATCGATTTAATCGGGATTTAACTGTGGAGTCTTAGAAGGCGGATCGATTTGTTCGGGATATAACTGTGGAGTCTTAGAAGGCGGATCGATTTGTTCGTGATTTACCTGTGGAGTCTTAGAAGGCGTATCGATTTGTTCAGGATTTACCTGTGGAGTCTTAGAAGGCGAATCGATTTGTTCGGGATTTACCTGTGGAGTCTTAGAAGGCGGATCGATTTGTTCGGGATTTACCTGTGGAGTCTTAGAAGGCGGATCGATTTGTTCGGGATTTACCTGTGGAGTCTTAGAAGGCGGATCGATTTGTTCGGGATTTACCTGTGGAGTCTTAGAAGGCGGATCGATTTGTTCGGGATTTACCTGTGGCGTCTTAGAAGGCGGATCGATTTGTTCGGGATTTACCTGTGGCGTCTTAGAAGGCGGATCGATTTGTTCGGATGTAGATTAACAGGAATTTGATTCGGTTGACACATTTGAAACGGAGTTGTTCACAAGTCCAATGACCTGTCATTTCTGCCGATAACAAAGGTAGTTAGAATTTAGTTTTTCTCCCAGTTATCATAAAAGCTGTAAATAATTTATAAATTAACTTTTTAGTTTGTTTTTCTGCATTCCCTCGTGCAGTTTGGGGAGTCAGACCATTTCATATATGTCGGTTTTCTTTCCACAGGATTGCACCAGCTTGGCAACCCAGGCTGTCCTGGTCAGTATTCTGCTGAAACGAGAAGGTCCTCACTTTATAACCAAGGAGGGTGAGTGCTAAAACATCTCTCATCTTCGGCATTGCTTGTACGGTGTGTGAAGCGCAATGGAACAAACACCTCTACAATGTGCTTTACTTACCGCAAGCCCCATCAGCAAATTCGGCTTAAATAACAAATGTATTGGATTAATTAGTTAGCTAATCCAACTGGATTTCCATCATTGAGTAGCAAGTTTGAGAAGTTAATTGTGAATTTCCTTCATTTGGGTTTGGATATCAGTTGTTTGGTTGAAAATTAGTCTACGTTCGGTCTAATTCTCTGTGTTACTAAATCGTGTGAACAATGTCCTGATGTTGGCGTCCACAAGCCCTGGATGGCCAGGTCATTTAAAAAAATCCAGAATAACACTAAATGCTCTATAAATGTTAATTTCCCATGGCAGGATCATATAAACATTGCTTCTCTAGAAGCCCTGCCTCCAGTCTTTTCAATAACTATGTATGTGTAGCATGGTAAGGGTTGAACTCCATTTTTAACACCATGTTTTGATACAGTCCGGGTCTCTGGCAGAGCAGGGGTTAAAGCTACAATTCCATGGATCACTAAACACCTGTATACAGCGTAGTTTTCTTACCATTTCACCAGCGGCGGAGCAATTTGTTTTGGTGGGGTGAAAAAATCTCAAATTGTAAAGAGCAAAAGTGTGCTTTGGCTAATCAAAAGAGGTGAGAGATGTCTGTAGGAAGGGTGTCAGGAAATCATAACTTAATAACCAGAACTGCTTTTATCTAAGGCAGCCATGCAGGGCTAATTCTCGCCTGGTGATGGAAGGGTTAATGTGCCCACCACTGACCAAGCTGTGGTTCCCCTGTGTGTCTCAGACTGACCCGACCCATCACGCCTATAACAATATTGGCCGCTTCCTAGGCAGTTACATGGCCATTGCGCTATATCTCTTAATGCCGTACAAAAAAAATGGCTGTATCTATTCTATGCTTACCAGATCCGCCATGTTTTCCAGCACACACAATACTTAATGGTAAGCGATGCCCTAACGTCTTTAACACCATTCCATTGGGATTCTACCTTGATTGATTAGTTGAATGCAGCAGCCTGCCTGCCGGGGAGCACTTTTTGATGTACTGCCAAGATGACGTGATATGTGGTAGATTTGGCAACTCTCCCTTCATAAAGACTTGCCTTGTCCTAAAACCTGTGACTCCTTTCTCATTACAGGTACTGTGTCGGATTTCATGGAGAGGATCTATCGAAAGGCCGGAACCAATAAACTATGGTGAGTAACACACCTGCTCCTGTCGTTCATATCAATAGATATTGATGAAGGAAACTACTTGTCCCAGGCTTCCTGGTGGCCGCTGAGTAAGTTGCACACAGGCAGCTGGCATCCTGTAATCTGCTAGTTCTAGGAGTAGGAGATGGACTCGGAAGTTCAGTAGATATGTTCGATCAAGCATTAGGTTTCCTAAATTCATAAATACACAACTTAACGGTGACTGGCAGGGAATGAACGGTGCTGCCCTCAGGAGTTTATCTGTTCAATGATGTCATCATGTCAGAGATTAAACTAATCCTGTAGACAGTAATGCTGTGTTAAACGGGACTTGGGGCAGGGTAACGAGGCAGAGGTTTGCTGAGTAGGTCTGACTTCTGAAACCACATCATACATTTCTGGTATAATTTAGGGGAAATTGTTTCCCCCAACTCTTATAATTGTGTAATCAAGTTGGACCAGGCACATAGAGATGGTGTTTAGGCAGATTTGATTGGAAAAACCATACAAGCTTGAAAAAGGCTTCAGTGGGAGCTGAAACTTATTATTGTTTTCCCAAGAATTCTAAACACTGTCTACATGATCCCGGTCCAACTTTCTTCATTATGATTTGTTGGGAATGGTCCACCCTGGTCTGGAGGATCTATGGATTTTAGCGGGTGCCACTCCACTTTATGCATATCTCTGATAATTTAATCTAAATTTCATTCTCGAGTCCCTGCCGCTCACAGTTTAATGAATAGACAGATATTCTAACCAGTCAATTATGTGAGTCATACTGGATTTTTATCTGAACCATGAGATTTCATGACCTGTACACCACGCTGCTAACGCTGCGAATTAAGAGAACATGCCAACCGTGGCGTGCAGAACGCAGTCAGGATGTGGGTGTAATTAGAGCTAGGTTATTACATGCTAACATGCATCATGTATGTGCCATTACGTATCAGACTGATGTATCCACATTCTGTGGCTTTATGGACCCGGTGAGCAGCGCTCAAATTCCACCTACAACACAGTCTATCTCTGCCCCACTGATTGCAGAATTCAGAACACTCATATTGTCATTAAACACCTTAATGGCATGTTCTAAGGCACACTCCAGGGTGGATTTGACATTCATACAACAGAAAGATAATGCATTCAGATTTTAAAAAAGAGCAAACCTCTTGTTAGTGTTTCTCTTGTAGTAAGTTCCTGCTCCTCCTGTGGTGACAACTACCAGTAAATGACTGATCACCTACAGCACACAGAGCGGACCTACCTGTGTGTCTTTAATTAAATAGCATACAGGTTTGCTTGCTGGTACACATATACCTGGAGTGTGTCTGCCAGTAATAAAATAGAGCATCAGTGATGATATCGAATAGCATGGAGAGAATGTTCGATTTCTTGTGATGTGTCCAGTATTAGGTCAGAGGCTGCCTAGTGCGATCAGGAAATCCCTGTTAGGAGCTCTCCGAGGGGCTGACACAGAATTCCCATGTTCCCAATCCAGATCCCGGGGTTTACACATTTACAAATCTGTTTCTGCAGGTTTAAACCTAGACGCCTGGCATGCCTTGAGGGACTGAGCTGTGAAACCCTGCTCTAGGCCAATATGGCGGAACCTGTACATGAACTATTTGACTGCCTTTATGATGGTGGCTTAATGGGAGATGGTTAGCCACCTCTGCTGTGGGCTGTGTAATCTGTACCTTTAATGTGAGCTAAACGAAAATAACTCATTCGTTGTAAACTAATATTATATATAATATAGGGAGACAGCTGGGTTCATATTCATAAACCATCAATTATTGAACCCCAAATTGTGACTAACTCGGAACTGGAGCGTTTTTGCAAATCAGCACCGTTTACCTAAATTCTGCAATTTGTTTTTAATATCATCAGTATTTGGTGTCAGAACCTCATTAATGGAGGTGATTGTGAAACCCACAATATGTCTGTCTTTGTCCACCCTGGCTGGGTGAGATACAGTTGGGGTAGGCCAGTCATGGCGCACCCAGCTTTAAATCTTCCAGCCTAGCAAAATGAAATCGACTGCTTTGCTGTAAAGACGATGAGACGTGCCTGACCCTGTCTTATGATGTCATACTCCCAGGTTCGTGGTCCGTTACACCGCAGCATTCATGCAGAAATTAGCTTCCTCTATAGCCCCGCACATCACCACCATGGTGGTACATGGGAAGCAGGTAAAACCTCATCACTGTGCAAACCGGGCATTGCTCTGACAGCTGGCGCTGGGCACTGACTTGGGCAAGTCCTGTTCACTGTGGAAGCACACCTGGGGGGAGGGGGTATAAGGGCAAAAAGTCATGCAGAGAGAGGCATGTATAGTGAATCGGTATATATCGGGCTGTGGGACCTGCTAGTCTCCGTGGACAGGACAATGCATTCTATTATTAAACCCTGGCTATAGCCGTGGGACCTGCTAGTCTCCGTGGACAGGACAATGCATTCTATCATTAAACCCTGGCTGTAGCCGTGGGACCTGCTAGTCTCTGTGGACAGGACAATGCATTCTATCATTAAACCCTGGCTATAGCCGTGGGACCTGCTAGTCTCAGTGGACAGGGCAATGCATTCTGTTATTAAACCCTGGCTATAGCCGTGGGACCTGCTAGTCTCAGTGGACAGGGCAATGCATTCTGTTATTAAACCCTGGCTGTAGCCGTGGGACCTGCTAGTCTCAGTGGACAGGACAATGCATTCTATCATTAAACCCTGGCTGTAGCCGTGGGACCTGCTAGTCTCAGTGGACAGGACAATGCATTCTATTACTAAACCCTGGCTGTAGCCGTGGGACCTGCTAGTCTCAGTGGACAGGACAATGCATTCTATCATTAAACCCTGGCTGTAGCCGTGGGACCTGCTAGTCTCCGTGGACAGGGCAATGCATTCTATTACTAAACCCTGGCTATAGCCGTGGGACCTGCTAGTCTCAGTGGACAGGACAATGCATTCTGTTATTAAACCCTGGCTATAGCCGTGGGACCTGCTAGTCTCAGTGGACAGGACAATGCATTCTGTTATTAAACCCTGGCTGTAGCCGTGGGACCTGCTAGTCTCAGTGGACAGGACAATGCATTCTATCATTAAACCCTGGCTGTAGCCGTGGGACCTGCTAGTCTCAGTGGACAGGACAATGCATTCTATTACTAAACCCTGGCTATAGCCGTGGGACCTGCTAGTCTCAGTGGACAGGACAATGCATTCTATCATCAAACCCTGGCTGTAGCCGTGGGACCTGCTAGTCTCAGTGGACAGGACAATGCATTCTATTACTAAACCCTGGCTGTAGCCGTGGGACCTGCTAGTCTCAGTGGACAGGACAATGCATTCTATCATCAAACCCTGGCTGTAGCCGTGGGACCTGCTAGTCTCCGTGGACAGGGCAATGCATTCTATTACTAAACCCTGGCTGTAGCCGTGGGACCTGCTAGTCTCCGTGGACAGGGCAATGCATTCTATCATTAAACCCTGGCTATAGCCGTGGGACCTGCTAGTCTCTGTGGACAGGACAATGCATTCTATTATTAAACCCTGGCTGTAGCCGTGGGACCTGCTAGTCTCAGTGGACAGGACAATGCATTCTATTACTAAACCCTGGCTATAGCCGTGGGACCTGCTAGTCTCAGTGGACAGGACAATGCATTCTATTACTAAACCCTGGCTGTAGCCGTGGGACCTGCTAGTGTCAGTGGACAGGACAATGCATTCTATTACTAAACCCTGGCTATAGCCGTGGGACCTGCTAGTCTCAGTGGACAGGACAATGCATTCTGTTATTAAACCCTGGCTGTAGCCGTGGGACCTGCTAGTCTCAGTGGACAGGACAATGCATTCTATTACTAAACCCTGGCTATAGCCGTGGGACCTGCTAGTCTCAGTGGACAGGACAATGCATTCTATTATTAAACCCTGGCTGTAGCCGTGGGACCTGCTAGTCTCAGTGGACAGGACAATGCATTCTGTTATTAAACCCTGGCTGTAGCCGTGGGACCTGCTAGTCTCAGTGGACAGGACAATGCATTCTATTACTAAACCCTGGCTATAGCCGTGGGACCTGCTAGTCTCAGTGGACAGGACAATGCATTCTATTACTAAACCCTGGCTATAGCCGTGGGACCTGCTAGTCTCAGTGGACAGGACAATGCATTCTGTTATTAAACCCTGGCTGTAGCCGTGGGACCTGCTAGTCTCAGTGGACAGGACAATGCATTCTATTACTAAACCCTGGCTATAGCCGTGGGACCTGCTAGTCTCCGTGGACAGGACAATGCATTCTATTACTAAACCCTGGCTGTAGCCGTGGGACCTGCTAGTCTCTGTGGACAGGGCAATGCATTCTATCATTAAACCCTGGCTATAGCCGTGGGACCTGCTAGTCTCAGTGGACAGGACAATGCATTCTATTACTAAACCCTGGCTATAGCCGTGGGACCTGCTAGTCTCAGTGGACAGGACAATGCATTCTATTACTAAACCCTGGCTATAGCCGTGGGACCTGCTAGTCTCTGTGGACAGGACAATACATTATTTCTGTGTTTGCTGTGCTGCATGTTAGAAGATTGAAGGATCTAATGTAGTATAAGCACCATGGCTTTCAACTGATGGGTACGACATGTATGCTGCCTGGCTGGAATTGTGTGTCCCTATAGCAGGAACCCAGACGGATTAATTTCCCTGTTGCGCCCTACTGCACAGCAGCACTTTTCATGTCCTGGCAGCCCTACCTGTCACAGTCCGTGGGCTTTTAATCATGTTTGTCAGAAGAGTGGTCACCTTATTAACTCAATGCACAGCTTGTCACAGCGGTAAGTGCACCCTACTAATCATCCCTCTGTCTAAAGGCAGGAATCACTCTCACTAATCCCATAATGCTATCCTGCATGCTTCACTGAAAGCATACCGGGATAGGGCTCTGGAAAATCCTTACTGGTTTAAGTTAAAATAATAAATACAATAATCCCCAAAGAAGTGAGGAATCAATCTCATGAAACGCGTCGGACAGGTGCACAGACATTGAACAAAGTGTCAGAGAGATACGGAGATCTCTAGAAAACAGGGATTCCCATGAGAGCCCCTGCTAGGAGATGCATCTACCTCCGTCCTGGGATTGTTTTATGACGGAGCACTAGCTGCTTTTGACACGCACAGTAATTAGGAGTATAGTTTGTTTCTGTGTTGCTTTAATATAGTATTAAATGGTTTCACTTTTTGCAAATCTATGCATTTTATAGTATTGCTACTCCCATCACACTCGGCCAGCCCTTCCTAAGGCTGTTGGGAGGGAGTGACCCCAGCACTTCCTGTGTCCTTGTATCTGTCTTCGTTGAGTAACCAAGATTTTCTTAAACTAGCATCTCCGGAATCGGCATTAATTTCTACGTGCGGAGAGTTAGCATGACGGATTATTTTAATAGAAAGTTATGTGCGGACAGTAGAAAGCTTTATGGAGCACATGACTGGTGATATGCCTTTCTTTAATGTCTGTTTATGATGAAACACTGTCTGTCTCCAGCTGCAGTGGACGAGGGCTGTGTCTGCTAAGTCTAATGTTTTGTCTATGTGGCATCTAGAAGTGGCACTTGTCTGTTTTCTGCCCCCAGGTCTGTTGTGCGTCTTGCTGCCAGTCTGTTGTATAAAACTGTCGATAGCCTGGCTCCATCTATAACTAATGTCTTAGTTCAGGGGAAGCAGGTAAGTGGCCGAGATACAGAGGGTAAGCTCTATCTGTACCTGTGATCTGACTGCAGCCATTTTAAACCCCTCTCAGCGGCGCCCCCACTGATTCTGAAAGAGTTAGGGCTGTGATGTGTTAGGAAATGAGAGATTAGACTAGCTGTGATTATTATACAAAGCACACCCCTCTATATATTCCCGTTAGATCGCATATTACGTGGGTGGACAAACTGGGATATTACACATTAGTATGATGACAAAGGCAGATGTATTAACAGGACAACCTGCTGTTAATTTACACACTGTATAATCCGTGTGCGTTCAAATAATAAATAAAATAAGATTCACGTTCACTTTTTATGTTTTTCTGGAGTTTTTCCTTTTAGCACCAAATTATTCTGATCTGGACAATTTCTGTCTTTTCACAAATTTGTTGCTTCCAAGATATATGAAAAAAAGGTGCCTTTTCTTTCCGATACATTTTTCAACCTCTGTTAGATTGGCGAGTTCACGGTGACCTGCATTCACTGCTTTTTATCCTAATAATTGGTAGTCTTTAGTCCTCTATTCTTGCAAGTTTTTTGTTTTGTTCTTTCAGTTGTTTGCAGTTAAATCATGAAAATTAAATAATAAAAAGTAGCAGAAAGATTGTTTAGGTGCATTACAGAAAATAAAGCAAACCACACTTATTAGAAATCCCCCTCCCGAGGCTGTTATAGCCTTATTAAATAGTCGACCCATTTTCCCTCTGGCTTAATGTATCTCATTAAGCTGATACACCTGTTACCTGCAGTAGTCCAGCTAGTTCTAACTGTGCAGTAACTTGCATTGCCTCTCACTGACACCTGCCGCGCATGCTGCTTGGCCATCTAACCGCATGCGTTCTGCTAATTTCCTCCTTGCTGTGATCCTGCCATACAATGCCTCGTACACTAAACCTCTCCATCTTTAGGTGACGCTGGGTGTTTTTGGACATGAAGAAGCAGTTATTTCCAATCCCCTGTCCCCCGGGGTGATTAAAGATATAATTTATAGTAAGTGCAGCCCATACGACGAGCGAGAGGCCGTCCTGCAACAAGAACTTGTCATCCATATTGGCTGGATCATTTCAAACACACCGGAGCTCTTCAGCGGCATGTTAAAAATACGCGTCGGGTGAGTTGGTTTCCCGCCCTCCCCAAATAAACTGGTCCCAAGGAATATTACTGTGACATCATCTGGCAGCAGATTCCTAATGTGATTTTATAAACCATCTTGTGGGGATATTTATGGGATAGTAAACAGTTGAGAATTGCCCACTATTTCAATTCTCAGATCCCAAAGATTGTTATCGTGTAAGTGAAATGTATTCCATATAAATAAAAATCACAATTTGTTATAAAAATAGATACAATTTATTGTGACAATTTAAATAATATGTAACATGCGTGACAATAATCAATGAAAATTCAGTATAACATGGTATGCAATTAATGGCAATACATTCCAATGGCTAACACAGCCAATTGTCAAGACAATGATTTATAATGGGCTTCACAGAGAAACGAAAGTTTCACGCAGAGAAAGCTTCCAGCGAATAGCCATAAAAACTTTAGCTGACAGTTAGAATAACCCTTTCAATGCTGGTTAGACCTCCTAGGTAATTAAGCCTATTCTCATGTGATTTTAAATAAAATAACATTTAAACCAGCATTAGTCATTTCCTGGAACCATCCAATAAGAGAAATCTATCAAATTCTATAAGCAGAATTTTAACTTGCCTAAACAGATATTTTATCTTATTTTAGAGCAAATCAATACACCTGGATAAATATCACGATATGCTAACATGTGATATGTCACATAAATACATACTTATTCTAATTCCATCTGCAGCATGGAATGGTTATAAATATATACTTCTTAATTAACGAAGATTTCTAAATATCGAAATCTGATCGTGATTTATCCAGTCATATATCATGCTATTAGAAAATTTTAATTAATTTAGATTAATTAAATGAAGCCAGTATAATTACCAGTTGAGTAGATATTTTCATCAGATTAGTAGGTATTCTCAGGAATTTGAATGTCATGGGTCTCTTTCTCCTGACTTAGCCTGCTTCCAACTCTTTGCCCCCGACTGCTCTCTCTGCATACCCTTCTCTTCCCTTTGTCTTAACTTTTTAAAGGAAAATGATAGACCAATAGAAACACTGGAGGTGTGGTTACCTTCCAGATAACAATTTAAGTATTTGGTCTATAGAGGGCAGTCTCGTCCCACTAAACATTCCTATCCAGGAAAGAGTTAACTTTTCCTGGTGGCTATTTTGACGTCATTTACCTTATCTTTATGGTTATTTATAATTTAAGTTTTCTGTCATTTCAAAGAGTTTATTTGGGCTCTCTTCAGACTGTGTCTGGAAAATTCTGCTATAATTTCTAATATGACAGTTATAACTAAGTATGACCCCTAAACTTACAATGGGACGTTATACAATATCGAAAGTAAAATTACATTATTTAATCTTCTCTGTCATAAATGTCTGGGTTTAGGATTAATTATATTCCATTAGCATTTAGACATTCGGTCCATCCCCTGTTCTTATCACTTGATTTGTATATACAAACATTCCTAAGCTCTTGCAAAGTGGTTAGTTTTACAGAAAGGATAGAAATTTCGTGTCTCTTTGTTAACTTGAAAATAACAAAATTGAGTCTGGTCTGTTCAGAGTGACTCAGGCAATATACACTTTTAATTTCTATCATAGCACAATATGTCTGCCGATATAAATACCCTGACAATCTCCACCATATACATTCCCAAAATGTAGCCGTAAGATATGAAAGCTGTCTGATCCCTGATCTCTCCAGCTTTTAGTAAAACATTTCCTTCATACTGTGTACGAGACGCAGTCCCAATCCCTCGCCCATTAACTCACTGTAACTTTTACAAGGTATTTCTGAAAGCTGTAGGGTATAAATATAGGAAATACACATGGTCACCGTTGGGTATTTTTATATGACGGCCAATGTCCCTGGTTGGTAGGTTTTCTATTGCACTCTCCACCAAGATAAGTTTAATTTTAAGCCTCTTTATTGATCAATGATTGGCTGTTCTTATTGGAATACATCAGGTGGCTGACCGGCACATTCTAGTTGAGATGGGAACTTAAGAGGTGACTGGCCACAAATACCTGCAGTGCATATTTTATCCCCTAATTTCCAGTTCTACAATCAGACTCACACCGGGCACCAACCTATTTCTGCATTTTTTGCATTCACAGTTTTGTATATTTTAGTCATTCTGCATGTTAGCCACGCCTCCTCTGTCCGGTATTACTTTCTTCCTGCCAAGTTCCCTTCACAAGCCATTCTTGGGTCATACAATGTCACCACGAACCACTACTTAGCCTCCCTACACACCAGCATCATCAGTGAGAGACGTGGGAAGAGCTGGGGCCCAACCTTCACTAGACCAGAACGAGAGGCTCCTGATTCATCAAGTTACCGTAAAAATTCTTAGTGTATTGAGCCACGTACAGCGTTGAGCACCCAGTTACGATCACACCTTCTCAGTGCACCGTAACAGTGGTTGTATTTCTAGTGTGACCACTCAGCGGTTTATATGAAGGATGTATGTATCCTGCCAGTACAGACCATTCCAGTATCTCCAAGCTGTAGGTAAAGATATATTTATCGTTTGATATAGCTGTTTCCTGTATATAGTCATCCAGTATAGATTAGATCTTTATATATTTATCACTTCAGTACTGCTTTCCACTATATAGACTTTCTGTTAAGATATATTTAATCTGACTGTGAATATATTAGTAAAATAAATCATTCCTTTCTATGTTAACGTGACTCCATGCAGGTGGATTGTCCACGCCATGCGCTACGAGCTGCAGATCCGTGGTGGCGATAAACCAGGGAAGGATATTTATCAGCTGTCACCCAGTGAAATAAAATGTCTCCTGCTAGACATACTGCAGCCTCAGCAGTCAGGCAGGTGAGTGCTGTGCTGTGCGTGGGCTGCAATGGGTCCTGGCTGCTATTTACATACAGGGGTTGGGGCAGGTGAGTGCTGTGCGTGGGCTGGAATGGGTCCTGGCTGCCATTTACATACAGTGGTTGGGGCAGGTGTGTGCTGTGCTGTGCGTGGGCTGGAATGGGTCCTGGCTGCTATTTACATACAGCGGTCGGGGCAGGTGAGTGCTGTGCGTGGGCTGGAATGGGTCCTGGCTGCTATTTACATGCAGCGGTCGGGGCAGGTGAGTGCTGTGCGTGGGCTTAATAAACATGGCCATTGTTTGATGGGGCGGTTCTTTCTGCAGTGGGTTTAGGCTGCACTGTACATACCACATGCTATATCTCTCAGTAAACTCAGTAGATATCATTTATAATAACTGGTTTCCTTAGATGTTGGCTGAACCGAAGGCAGATAGATGGATCTCTGAATCGAAATCCTGCTGGATTCTACGACCGAGTGTGGCAGATTCTGGAGAGAACACCTAGTGGCATCATTGTTGCAGAGAAGTTCCTTCCTCAGGTAAATGGACGGTGAATGCTTGGCCTTGATATGCTGCAATCGATTATCTGCATACATTGTAAAGGCAGCTCGTGGCAGATGGTTGTGTTTCTAACCAGGATCCAACCTCTCCTTTAACAGCAGCCCACCCTGTCCGATATGACCATGTATGAGATGAACTTCTCGCTGCTTGTGGAAGACATGTTACAGAACATCGCTCAGCCAGAGTACCGGCAGATCGTGGTGGAGGTAATGATTATTAATCCTGCGCTAGCTTTAAATGATAAAATCACATTAACTAAATAACCTGGATCGTGACTGTAAATGACATATGTAACTGATCTCTAGTGCAAACAGCGCTACTCCTGATCTCTCTTTGTAATTTGTATTTTATTGGAGTTTGACATCTCAACAAAATTACATCGGCATCGTAGTATATCGAAAAGAACATATCAACATGTTAACAGGTTGTCAGTTATTCACTGTGGCATCGTCTGTGTGGAACGTATCTCTATTCGTAGCCATCGACTGGTGGTTTAAGGATATGTAGCCATCGACTGGTGGTTTAAGGATATGTAAGCCTTACTAAACACTGACAAACATGCTAACTGCATATCAAGCAACAGCATAATGTGTCTATTGATGTATCCATGTGTTGTAGGCTTATGGGGTTGCGTAGTGTGGGGTGTTTGATATCTGGTCACCTTTCCGGGTGGGGGTGGGGGAAGGGGTCACCCGGGGCGGCCGCTGCTTTCCAGATTCGGAATGTGGGAAGTAGTGTGCCTGTGTCCTTGCCGCCTTTAATGCCTATCTTGGCCATCAGTCTCTGTACATATGGCAGTAGGTCATCCCCTCCGACAGTTTCCAGGATGCCTCGAAGACGGACATTCCGCTTCCTGTGTCTCGCTTCCAGCGCCGTGACGGTTCTGGTGAGACTTTGGACCTGTTGTGTGAGGTCTTGTATTTGGTCTTGGGTTACTTGCAGGGTGTGATCCCTTGCACCTTCTCTGCCTTCCACCTCAGTGATTCGTGTCTGGAGGGCCCCCATCTCCTTCCGAGTTTCTTTGAGGTCTGCTTTCCACACCTCCCTCATCTCCTGCAGTAGGTCCCTAATGTCTCTCTTTGTCACCGGAGATGAGTCTGACTCTGAGTCCCGCTGGGCCCCCGTCTGAGACGAGGTGAGGCTCTCTCCGTCATCTGAAGAGTCCTCTAAGGCCGCCTCCTCGCTGCGAGCCTCCAGCGCTATCATGGTTGGAGTCGGCGGTGTAGGCCTCTCGAATGAGAGCTTGTCAACTTGTCTGTATGCCTCTGGTGGGAGGATTTTTTTAGGTTTTCGCCCCATTGCAGTCTCTGGGGTGAGAGCGTGCTTTTGGTCCATGATTTGGAGTCGGGTTACCCTATTTGGCATTTCTTTTCCTGGCTTCTGTACGAAGCCCCACATTCACATTTCTGGTTCGTTTGCTGGTCGCCCCCCGAACCCCTTCTGGTCTCTTTTACATGATCAACCATAACAGGACACAGCTACATTGCCACTGCATGGAATGGATGCCATCTGTTGTTACTTCGTCCTATATATTGTGTTTGAAAGGTATCGTCACTCTGCTCCTATATATCGTGTGTGAATGCAATAGTTACCTATATTGTGTGTATGGGATTGCCACTCTGCTCCTGTATATTGTGTGTGTGAATGGGATTGTTAATTTGCTCCTATATATTGTTTGTGTGTGTGTGTATGGGATAGTCACCGATGTATTGTGTGTGTGTGTGTGAGAGAGAGAGAGAATGTGAATGTAATAGTCACACTGCTCCTATATATAGTGTGTGTGTGTGTGTGTGTGTGTGTGTGTATGGGATAGTCACCTATATATTGTGTGTGTGTGTGTGTGTGTGTGTGTGTGAGAATGTGAATGTAATAGTGACACTGCTCCTATATATATATTGTGTGTGTGTGTGTATGGGATAGTCACCTATATATTGTGTGTGTGTGTGTGTGTGTGTGTGTGTGTGTGTGTGTGTGTGTGTGTGTGTGTGTGTGTGAGAGAGAGAATGTGAATGTAATAGTGACACTGCTCCTATATATATTGTGTGTGTGTGTGTGTGTGTGTATGGGATAGTCACCTATATATTGTGTGTGTGTGTGTGTGTGTGTGTGTGTATGGGATAGTCACCTATATATTGTGTGTGTGTGTGTGTGTGTGTGTGAGAGAATGTGAATGTAATAGTGACACTGCTCCTATATATTGTGTGTGTGTGTGTGTGTGTGTGTATGTATGTATGTGTATGGGATAGTCACCTTTATATTGTGTGTGTGTGTGAATGGGATTGTTACTCTGCTCCTATATATATTGTGTATGTGTGAATGGGATTGTCACTCTGCTCCTGTATTGTGTGCAGGAATGGGATTGTCACTATGCTCCTGTATTGTGTGCGGGAATGGGATTGTCACAGTCTCATATATTCTGTGCGGGAATGGGACTATCACTGTGCTTCTGTATATTGTGTGCGGGAATGGGATTGTCACTCTGCTCCTGTATTGTATGCGGGCATGGGATTGTCACTCTGCTCCTGTATTGTGTGCGAGAATGGGATTGTCACTCTGCTCCTGTATTGTGTGCTGGAATGGGATTGTCACTCTGCTCCTGTATTGTGTGCGGGAATGGGATTGTCACTCTGCTGCTGTATTGTGTGCGGGAATGGGATTGTCACTCTACTACTGTAGATTGTGTTTGTGTATATGTGAACTACAATAACCATGCACACATACCAGGCTAGTAACTTGTCACTGGATAATAGGTATTAAAAGGGATAAATCTCTGTTTTATTCTGTCCTGTTGCAGCTCCTGATGATTGTGTCTGTTATCCTGGAGAGAAACCCGGAGTTTGAATTCCCGGATAAAGTGGATTTAGACAAACTGGTAAAAGAGGCATTTAATGATTATGCGCAGGACCAGAGCCACCATGGTGCAGATAAACAGGTGAGCCGTGGGTGAGCGTTCTGTCAATGTCACAGTAACCACAGCCAAGTAATGAGATAAAAATCACGTTCAATTAGTCGCCCTATCAGATCTGTGTGATTGGCTGCAATAATAATAGCATGTTATAACAGATCGTGTACTGGGAGCACGGTACAGATAGGCTGTTAATAGAGATTAGGGAGAGATATGTATGTGTGCCTTTCGTTTGGGGGGGGCAAGGCCCACAGGGCGGAGACCAATTTCTAAACTTCAACAATGACTTTAAAAAGTTACAATTTATTTACAATCTTATGAAAGAGATGTACAGAAAGGGTTACTCCGAGCACCATAACCACTGCAAGCCCGTATTATAGCAGATCACTGCTGGGCCTCCTATTACTGGAACGCAATATTACAATTATTTATATAGCACCAACATATTATAGAGAGCTGTACAATATGTAGACAAGACAAACATGTAATTCTCAGAAAACCTGTTTGGAATACGGGAAAGTAGGGGAAGAGGGCTGCGCCCAACTAAGCGTACAATGTGTATAGAGAGAAACAGACGCTGGGATTATAGCAAATACAGTGATTATAGTCTCTGACTAAACTAGAGCTTTCCTCTCTCCCGCCCCCCCCCCAGAATGACATGACAGCCTTCTACAACACCCCCCCACTCGGAAAGCGAGGGACCTGCAGCTATCTGACGAAGGCCGTGATGAATATGCTTCTGGAAGCCGAAGTGAAGCCAAGCGGCGAAGACCCCTGCAACATCTGCTGATCGTCCTCCCTGCAAACAATGGCCCAGCCATTTCAACAAGCTCCGCTATATCGTATTTAATGGTTATAGATTAAAATACTCGCCTGCTATCCAATAATGGCAAACTGTTTACAGATAATCACAGCCCAGCCTGTGACGCTAATAGCGACTCACCCCAGCAGTGGAAAATTGACTGAAAGCATCGATAGTTATTGAATGTTCCGTGGAGTCCTTTAGCAGTAGGGGGCAAGGATTGTCATTTCACCTTAGAGTAATAATACAGATTAATAAGGAATGTTTTACAAAGAATATTTAAGCAGTTCTTTTTTTTCTCTTTTTGCAAAGGAGAGTATTAACTCTTTATGCCCAGTGCATTGAGAAGCCATTGGAATGGGCTTCCCTTTAGCACTCAGAGGGTTAAGATTTGGTTGTTTTTTGTTGACCAGTCTATTATAACCCAGATTTGCAACTAATTTTGGCTATTTTGCAAATTCAATGTTTAAATTATTACGGAGTAAATAAACCCCTAAGGTCTTGGTACGGTTTATAATAAGAACTTGGCGGATGGCCTCATACCTTTTCACTCGTGAGACAGGCTGCTATACTACTTAAAGGGGAGGGATGGGGGTTTGGGGGGTGTGTGTGTGTGTGTGTGTAAATGGAAAGATAGAAAAAAGGTTTTGTTTTTATAACATTGCAAAGAAATGCTTTGTGAGATGGGTCATATTTAGCTGTACTTTGGGGGCAGGTATTGTCCCCCCTCCCTCCACTATTACAGAGCTCAGAGCTTGCAGTAAAGCTATGCAGGTTGGCAGGCCATGCTCTGTGCCCACTGTCAGCTGGCATAGGCGTGAGGAGCAGCTTGGGCACCATATTACAGCAGTGTGTTGTGTGATAGAATAAATGTTAGAGTATGACAGGGGATGGAAGGACAGAATTACATGCTGCATGTGATTACCGCAGTGAGCAGGTTAAATCAGTTTCCTTGCCTAGTGATTGCTAAATACAATGATTTTGCCTGAAATCACTCTGTTCATTCTCAAAATGTTGTTTTTTAGATTTCTATTTTTATGGTATGTGACAAGACTAAAATAAAGAGTGATTAAACATTACTCCTGCCTGGTTTGATTTAATGTTAAATCTCTGTGCTGGGTGGGCTATTACCTGGCTAATAACAGGTTAAATACATGCCTGGTATTAGTGGTAGACCCTTTCATTACCACTCTAACACACAGCCTCTTACTTGCTACCCCTGGTTGGATCACATGCTTTATGAGGGCAGTGAAGGGGTTACAGACTAACATTTATTCTGTCCCCAGAACTACACAACGGTGTATTCCCTGCAATTGCACATTTCAGGCCTGTATAGCCGAGTAGGGCCATATCTCACGTTCAGCTTCTTTGGTCTAAGTTGTACGTGCAGACTACTGCAGATAACCTTCTTTTAAAACCTTCCTAATCACAAAACACCAGATACAATCTCAAAACCGCCAATAATACCTAGGCTGGCGGAAACCTGGGCTTGTACGCACCTCGTCATTAAATAAAGTTCACTGTCCAAGACCTGCGTGAAAGGATTCTTCATTTATTGACGAGCACTGAAAGGATTGTGGATTCAGCGCCAGACGCCACCCGACAGAATGCATCCTCTCACTCCGTGATTGATGTACGAAGGGCTTTTTATCTGAGCTCGGCTGACGTTCGTGATGGGGAATGTTTGCCATGAATATATTTCACGCTTGCTAATGAATGGAAACCTTTTTATACGCAGACTTTCAATGTCTGACGGCGCTGAGCTCCCGAAACTCTTAATCGTACTTAAAGCCAGAAAATAATATTCTGCAATAAAAAGAAACCAACCCGTTTAAAGGCAAGGAACATTTATGGTTTAGGTAGTTTTTAGTAGAGTAAATTATACCCGATCCATTCAGCTAGCACGGTGTGTGTGTGTGTGTGTGTATATATACATACATATTATATTGTAGCGCAGCTCCTACCAGTTATACATTTAATGTACCGTTAGTAATTCTTCATATTCACAAATATAGGGATCAGGCATTTTCTCGCTGCTTTACAGCGCTTTGGTATATGTTTCTGGTATGATGAATGTATTTTCTGGTACAGCTTGGAAACCCACACAAGGAGTGACCAACGTGGGCATAGTCTGACACATGGTATAAATCTCTGGGCCAGGTAGACAAGGAATCCAGGAGAAGTAATCAATGCCAGATTGAATACAAGAGACAGGTTCTTCACCTACCTGAGTATAATGGACGTTACATTTCATTCTAACACATGACCTCTGGCTGAATGTGCAGTGCTAGACTATTCCCTCATTTTGTGACATACACCAGCCACTGTAATGGGTTTCCATACTAAACATAGCTTGTGAAGTGTGAGCGGTGGGGGCATTCTGTGAACCCAAACAGCTGCCCTCATCGATAAACAGAGGGACACAAGAGGAGAAAGAACTGACTCATCACAACTTTCATCTCTCCTGACTCTCTGCCACAGGCGTGAGTGGCAGGGGTCCCCAGTCTGCACACTCTAATTACAGCTCTCGGTCTGAGTAGAGTGACATTTTACAGCAGCCCAGGGATCAGAGACCGAAAATGTCATTTTAACATGTTCCGGAGACGGAGATCTGAAACATCTCCAGCAGATGGGTCACTTTTAAAAACCCTACACATTAACAGTTGGTGAATTATCAGAGATAAGGAACACACAAACCCAATATATACCCAGAGTTTATCATCCAAGCAACAGACTGGGCAAATCGTACCGACAGCTGGGGATTTCAGGAGAGAAAGGTTAGAGGGTCCAAGGGCTGAGGAAGATTAAACGGAGTTATCAGTGTTATAAAGGATTTACTGTAAAAACAACTGCGATGAGTCAAAAAAAAAAAAAAGATAAACTTTGTTTCCATACAACGACCCGGCAACGTGAGTATGAGATAATGGATCCCAGTAAATGACAATCTGTTCCAAGAGTAAAATAAAATGGAACTTACTTCAATACCCTCATAAGCACTCTGTCCCGCCAACCCAAATGCCTATTTCACACTTTTAATGCACACCTTCGCCCTGTTGCTCCCCCTCCTCCTATCACCCTGTCTGCCTCAAACTTTGCAACTCACTTCACTGAGAAGATTTCTACAATCAGGGAAGAGATCTCTAATCTCTCTCCCTCCCCTTCCAATTCATCACCCAACCCCACTCACTCCACTACTCTATGCTCATTCACACCTACTACAGCAGAAGAGGTTTCTGCTCTGCTCCGGTCCTCCCGCCCCACCACCTGTTCCCTTGATCCTATTCCCTCATATCTCATCCGCACTCAGTCTCTTCCTCTCACTAAATGTTATTAATCTCTCCCTTTCCAAGGCATATTTCACCCTTCAAGCATTCAACCATAACGCTGATTCTGAAAAAGCCCAACCTTGACACCAACTTCCCATCCAAGTACCGCCCTATCTCGCTACTGCCATTTGCCTCCAAGATCCTTGAGAGAGTTGTGTAAGCAGATTGACCGACTTCCTCGAATCCAACTCTCTGCTTCACCCGCTTCATTCTCCTTGATCTTTCTGCTGCCTTTTACACTGTTGATCATCAACGGCTTCTTCTCATTCTCCGTAATCTCTGTCTACGGGATACTGCTCTCTGCTGATGCTCCTCCTACCTCTGTCCTTGGTCCCCTACTGTTCTCCATCTATACTGCCTCCCTTCGTAAACTCACCAGCTCTTTTGGCTTTTGTGACAGACTGCCTGGCACCCCGACTCGGTGCCTCCGCCAATCGCTGCTTTCTAGCTGTTGCTGAGTACCATAAGCATTGTAGCCCCTTAACCGCCAGCAGCTTGGCTGGGGTCTCGCCGTCCCTTCTCACCCTGGACCAAACTCCTGGATCCAGCTCCCAGTGAGAAGACCTCTCCTCCAAGAGAGTATAGTAGGTAAAGCTGTGTAGTTCTTACAAGCGCTAGTGATTCTAGCAATCCAAAGAACAATCCCAGGAGCAGGCATTATAGCTGGTATAGCTTTCCCCTACAAGCACAAGACGAGGCTCTGTGTTAAGGGTAAACTGGAATTAATTTATTTGTAGTCACAACTGGCCGTATATGCAAGTCTCCATGCAAGGGGTTTTCCATAACATATTCAAGGGCCATTCCCCACTGGACCTGAGAGGGGTCTATGACAAAGTACACACTGTAATGGCATTGGCTCTCAGGTCCAGGACACTCCCACACAAAATAGGATAATGCCTCCCCTGTGCCTGAGAGATAATTGAGTCAGGAACTGTACTAAACTCAATTATCTCCAGGCACAGAAAAGTCACATCCCCTGATAGCCCCAGTCTTTGGGACCAACATATCCAAAAATCACCCAGATCGGTTCAGAGGTCAATTCAGGATTTCCATGGAAGTCATAGTTTTGACAGACCGGGCACATGGTCCTATGCCCAAAACAGTTCCAGGGAATTAGAGCTAACGGTCGGTCTCTCTTTCTGGAGTACAAAAGTACATAAATCACATACGTTTTAAAGGGGCCATAGTCTTTTGGCAAGAGGCTGGCCAGCAGGCCCCTCCAAAATCCTGTGGCGAGGTTACTTTCACCACAGCTTCCATTATCATTTATATGCCCTCTCCTGATCTCTCTCCACCCATCTTGACTCGTGTCTCTGACTGCCTCTCCACAATTTCCAATTGGATGGCTGCTCACTTACTTAAACTCAACCTGTCCAAAACAAAACTTCTGGTCTTTCCTCAAGTGTTACTACTCCCTTGTCTGTGTCCCTCTTACTCTACCTCGCAGGCTCGCTGCCTAGGTGTTCTCTTTGACTCCGCCCTCTCCTTCACCCCTCATGTCCAGTAGATCGCCAAATCCTATCGCTTCCATCTCAAAAACATAGCGCGCATCTGCCCCTACTTAACCCCAGACGCAGCTAAGGTGCTGGTCCATGCCATTGTTCTCTCTCGTCTTGACTACTGTAATCCCTTTCTCAATGGTCTTGCGTGTTCCCAGATTGCACCACTGCAATCTGTAATGAATGCGGCAGCAAGGCTCATTTTCCTGTCCGCCCACACCTCCCCCCTCTGTCCGTCCCTACATTGGCTTCCAGTTAGATATAGGGCTCAATTTAAGATTCTGGTGCTTGCTTATAAGTCCCTACAAAATGCTGCTCCCACCTATCTATCCTCCCTAATACACAAATATGTCCAGTTGAGGCCCCTGCGCTCTGCAGAAGACCTATGTCTATCCTCTGTCCGTACTCCCACCTCTAAGCTCACCTCCAAGATTTCTCTAGGGCTGCACCTCTTCTTTGGAACTCCCTTCCCTTCTCTGTTAGACTTCCCGCAGCCAGTGGTGGGGTGTTAGTGTCTGTATATTAAAAGGATGGAGTTAATACACAGTAATTACATGTTCCCTCTGATCCTGACTCGCCCTCCGGCAGCCAGTGGTGGGGTGTTAGTGTCTCTATGTTTGGGCACGCTCCCCTTCGCATTTCAAGGCCTCCTGCTATGTATGATCTATTTGCCGGGACGTACAGCTTTAAAAGGAAACATGTTCTAATAAGACCTTCCAGGTAAGTTAATCCTTTGTTTACTCCTCATGTGGAAAGGTTTGGTTGAAGTGACAGATTGTGGCTTGGTCTCCCCAGCAGGCAGTGCTGACCTTCCCCCGGGGCCAGCTTAAGATATGTCCAGATCACGCTTGGCATCTCCTCATCTGGAAGGGAACAATTAAACAGGACGACTCATTGACTTTGATGTTATCAGCCAGACACGAAAGGCTAAACCTGAAACGCTGTGCGTGTTGTGTCTCTTTAGGTTGCATGTTCTCTGTGCTTCGTACTGGGCACCGTGCTGGGCAGGGGATCGAACAGAACCTTCTATAACTGGGTGCTGACACACAATAGCAACTGCAGCAAATCCTGCACAACCAGTGATGGTCAATGTTGGCATTTCAGACGTTTGTGAACTACATTTCTCAGTATGCTTAGCCATCACACCGCCATATGCAGAAATTACTTGTGCATACAGCATCGCTGGTTGTCACGTGACTCCTATATACAGCATCGCTGGATGTCACGTGGCCTCTGTATACGCCATTGCTGATTGTGATGTGGCCTCTATATACAGCATTGCTGATTGTCACGTGGTCCAGATATACAGCATTGCTGATTGTGACGTGGTCTCGATATACAGCATCGCTCATTGTGACGTGGTCTCGATATACAGCATCGCTCATTGTGACATGGCCCCTATATACAGCATCACTGATTGTCACGTGGCCCCTATATACAGCATCGCTGATTATCACCAGGCCCCTACATACAGCATCGCTGATTATCACGTGGCCCCTATACACAGCATCACTGATTATCACGTGGCCCCTAAGTACAGCATCGCTGATTATCACGTGGCCCCTATACACAGCATCGCTGATTGTCACGTGGCCTCTATACACAGCATCGCTGATTGTCACGTGGCCCCTATATACAGCATCGCTGATTATCACATGGCCCCTATATACAGCATCGCTGATTATCACGTGGCCCCTATACACAGCATCGCTGATTGTCACGTGGCCCCTATACACAGCATCGCTGATTGTCACATGGCCCCTATATACAGCATCGCTGATTATCACGTGGCCCCTATACACAGCATCGCTGATTGTCACGTGGCCCCTATACACAGCATCGCTGATTATCACGTGGCCCCTATGTACAGCATCGCTGATTGTCACGTGGTCTTGATATACAGCATCGCTGATTATCACGTGGCCCCTATACACCGCATCGCTGATTGTCACGTGGCCCCTATATACAGCATCGCTGATTGTCACGTGGCCCCTATATACAGCATCGCTGATTGTCACGTGGCCCCTATATACAGCATCGCTGATTGTCACGTGGCCCCTATATACAGCATCGCTGATTGTCACGTGGCCCCTATATACAGCATCGCTGATTGTCACGTGGCCTCTATACACAGCATCGCTGATTGTCACGTGGCCCCTATATACAGCATCGCTGATTGTCACGTGGCCCCTATATACAGCATCGCTGATTGTCACGTGGCCCCTATATACAGCATCGCTGATTGTCACGTGGCCCCTATATACAGCATCGCTGATTGTCACGTGGCCCCTATATACAGCATCGCTGATTGTCACGTGGCCCCTATACACAGCATCGCTGATTGTCACGTGGCCTCTATACACAGCATCGCTGATTGTCACGTGGCCCCTATATACAGCATCGCTGATTGTCACGTGGCCCCTATATACAGCATCGCTGATTGTCACGTGGTTTTGATACACAGCATCGCTGATAGTAACTGTGACATCAATAAATGCCTACTTTAAACTGTTGGTCCCAGATATATACAATAATGGTGGTTAGCCTCACACCTTCTGTTTATGTCCCCTCCCCAACATTTTCTGCAATAAGTTTAACGAGTTTAACTCGGACCCACCCTGAGTGTGAAAGACCATTGTTTGATTTTCATTCCTATATTCCTGCTCTCCATCCAGTCTACGGACTGTCTCATTTTATTTTCTGAGAGTCCCAGGTTTGACGTAATTATTTCTCTATTAATTATCTGGAGCTGGTCCCCAGCAGTCTCTCCCAGACTCGCCGTTCCGGTGTTCATATCAGATCCAGATGCTGTGTATTATATATGTCTTAACTTCCTGATGATAATCCTGATATTTTATCAAATATTAAAATTAATTATTTTTTTCCAAATGAAGTAAATAAAAATAAAAAAACTTAGAAACTCCTTCCTACCTTTAGTATACGATGCACCTTGGGTCAGTGTTTCAAGACTGACATGTATTTGGGAAGACCATTGACCAATGCTGTCCGACCCAAGGTGTGTGTATATGGCTGGAGAATCCTCTCATATACAAAGGTTGGGATACGTTTTTGTCACTTTTTCCTTTTTCAAATGCTTCATTTAAAAATATTTTTAAAAATTCTTTCAAAACGTAATCAGAGGATTATTATATAAAAAAAATTGAAATTTGTCCTTTACTATTACCCCCATACATTGCTGTGTCTTCCTGTTATATCCGAGTATTAAAGGGACACCATAATCAATGCAGTGCACTGCAGTCCCTGGGGGTTCTCCGCAAGCAATCTGTCAGAATGTTTAGGAGAACCGGTAGCATAGTTTGTTGTGATGATGTCCTTCAGTTTCACTCATTGAATTCCTCTCTTGAAGGAAAGAGCCGTGACATTGATTCATCTGACGTCCTTTACCCAGAGAGCCGGCCAGATTGGAAGCCCTGTTACTACAGATCCTCTGGGGGGACTGGCAGCTTTTATTGTGTCTGAGTTCCCTATAAATCACTTTGAATCAACTCAATATACGGATAGACTGACAGGCTTCTCTGGAGACTGGGGATGGGAAAACAAGACACACGATGTATCTGTATACTGAGCGCTGCTATACACGCGATCCTCGGATGGAGACAATTCGTGGAACGTGTGACGCTGACTTCGTATCTGGGTCCTCTGACACCTGGGATAATTATCTTGGGGTACATGTCGTACACAGAGCCACTGTGACCCCTTCACTGTTAGATTCTGTGATAATATTCCGCACACCCTGTCTGGTCACACATTACATCAACCTAGAGGGGATCTGCCCCAAAATCCCAGGAAGTGATGTCATGTTCTTGCCACTGCTTTTATCCTGTACAGGAAGTGATGTCATGCTCTGGCCACTGATTTTACCATGTACAGGAAGTGATGTCATGCTCTGGCCACTGATTTTACCATGTACAGGAAGTGATGTCATGCTCTGGCCACTGATTTTACCATGTACAGGAAGTGATGTCATGTTCTGGCTACTGCTTTTACCATGTACAGGAAGTGATGTCATTTTCTGGCCACTACTTATTCCTCGTGCAGGAATTTATGGCCTTTGCTTTTTTCATCTTCCACTCACACAGGAATGACGGCAATTTACTTACTACATGAAATCCACATAAATAAAGTGATGTTGCTGAGTTATGACATACTAGAAGTGCTACAGGAGATTCACACACCGTTATGGGCTGTATTGCTAATCAGCAACTGGCGGAGACTCTGTAATGTTTCCAGTACTCCGCGATGGTGATCTTTTTTTTATTTTCTAATAATACTTGAAGCTGTGATTGTCCGGAGTGAATATAACATTTATAATGTGGTATTATGTGACCTTACCTTGGTTCCCCAGTCCATGATTGATGGATTCTAATGGAAATTCGTCTTCAACACAAACCTTTAAGTCAAAGAAAATGTCATTCATTGAATATGCAGATTAGAGCCAGATTTACAATGTTATAGTTTATTCTGCTTAAAATGTCTTTATTTTCTTATTAACCGTGAAAAGAGCCCATTAAAAAACAGAGAGGCGTGCAGATGTGAATCAATTGGTTTGCCAATAAAAAAAAAAAAAAATATCTTCTACAAAAGAATAAATAAACTAAAAGCTGCCCGATTCCTTCCTCTGGGAGTTCCAGGGGTTCCTGGAAGCGATGGCAGAGATAATCCGTTACCTGGTGCTGGGTGTAAGGTGCAGTAACCAGTGATGCTGGGGATTACACCAGCTAATTGATGCTTGTTCCTGGGGCCTCTGGCATCTCAGCAATGCTCCATTTATTCTGAAAATCTATCACTAAGAATTGGGTGTTATTTCTCCCACCTGTTTCTAATGATTCTACAGAGAACATTCGTTCCATCCCAGCATCTTATCTGGGCAATGCTTTGCCATTGCAGTGCCCCATGGCATGAATGAGAGATGGAGAGGCTCACAAACACCAGCCCTCAGATCACAGGAACATATCTGTCAAATTAATGCTCTAAGCTTAGTATTATCAGTCTAAAGGGTCACAGGAAAAACAATCCCACCATCCCCACTCAGATCATGTGCCGGGTGGTACACACTAACCTATACAGACCGGAAGAAATATATACAGCACTAACTGCAGAGCTATATACAGCACTAACCGCAGAGCAATATACAGCACTAACCGCAGAGCAATATACAGCACTAACCGCAGAGCTATATACAGCACTAACTGCAGAGCTATATACAGCACTAACCACAGAGCAATATACAGCACTAACCGCAGAGCAATGTACAGCACTAACTGCAGAGCTATATACAGCACTAACTGCAGAGCTATATACAGCACTAACGGCAGAGCTATATACAGCACTAACGGCAGAGCTATATACAGCACTAACGGCAGAGCTATATACAGCACTAACTGCAGAGCTATATACAGCACTAACTGCAGAGCTATATACAGCACTAACCGCAGAGCAATATACAGCACTAACTGCAGAGCTATATACAGCACTAACGGCAGAGCTATATACAGCACTAACTGCAGAGCTATATACAGCACTAACTGCAGAGCTATATACAGCACTAACTGCAGAGCTATATACAGCACTAGCGGCAGAGCAATATACTGTATTAGCTGCAGAAACATACTGCAATGCACACATGTCAATCGCAGAGCTATAGGGAGAAGAGCAATATCGCTAGTCCCCTTAGAGAGGGGATGATCACAATGATCTTAGCTATTCCCCTCTTTTCTCTCCCAAATGCTGACATTAAATTACTTTCTAAATGTCCAGCCTTCTAATTGTCACGGATCATAAAGTGGCAGATATTGTGGATCCATTTATACCAGAATTACTTTTCCAGTAGTTGGCCTACTTACCCTTCATTGCACGAGACACATATTAACATACGGTATTAGGTGCTGCCAAATTTCTTACACCCCTCCATGGACACGGTACTGTGTAACAGCCACGGAGGAGTTCTTATCCTTTCCGAAATCCGCCAGAAACAGCCCAGGTTTTACAGGTGGACCATACCCCTCTCTCTTCCCCTGATCTTTCTCAGATATTCCTCCTTCTCTCCGGTTTGTCTCTGGCTTCCCTTTACCCTGGCACCAATTAGTTTTTTCTCCATTTTACACGTCTAGCTCGTCAGATCATTTCTCAGTAATTTTCCCGGGTCGAATGGTCATTATTTTGTCATTTCTAGCGTATGACTCACCGTCCTGTAATTCCTGCATTGCTCATTTCATGGACATTTTGTTAAACTTCACAATTCATACAAGACACATACAGAAATCTATATGTACAGCGCTACGGAATGTGATGGCGCTATATAAATAATAAAATAATAATATATATCTGTCTCCCAACATTCCGCAGTGGGCGGTGGACATACAGTGCTGCCGGCGACATGCAGGAACAGGTGCTAAATGGCAGAAAATGGTGCTAATAATAACTCTGATTGCAGCTGAAAGACACTGTGGGCTTAATCCCGCTAAATCCACCAATAATCAAAAACAAACAATACAGCTATAGTGTACAGCGCATGTATCAGTATGGAATATATTATAAATCCATACTGGTGTGCCAAAGTCCAGATTCACAAATATACAGCAAGCGCAACGCGTTTCAACACTTTTCCTGTGTCTTCCTCAGGTGCCATGGATTGCTGGATGGAGGGCCTGCTTTTAAATCCTACTTTCGTGACATTTTCGTTGCTAAGCTCCGCCCCCATACTCCTTATTCGTTCATACAGCAATCCATGGCACCTGAGGAAGACACACGAAAAGTGTTGAAACGCGTTGTGCTTGCTGTAGGTTTGTGAATCTGGACTTTGGCACACCAGTTACCTTAATGTAAGGTTTTTATTACTGTTTGAAATAAATGCTATTCACTTTTGTCCTAACTGGTTTTGCCTTTGCTAATTTTCACCAGCCCTAATATCACACCAAAGCTGAATTACCTGAGCCAGTTATATAGACAGGCTCCAAAAAATTGATACCTACTCCAGAATATTGGGTACAAACACCTTTTTTTATATACACCTTTGGGTCACTGTGTATATGGTTAAGGGTATGGATTTATAATAAATCTTATACTGATACATATGCTGTGCACTATTGCTGTATTGTTTGTTAATAAATAGGCTGTATGGAGATAAGGGGCACAGAGCTCACTGAAATATTATCGTTTCACAAAGAAGTGGTGATGGTGTTCTGGTGATCTCTTTGAATCCAACCCCTTTTCCCATTCCTGTCATGCAAAACTAAAGTTAAATATTCACGAAATTCCATAACACTGAATAGACATGTCAGCGGGTGCAACGTATTTTAGACTATAGATTAAACCAGAGGGTCTGCACAATAACAGGTGGCAATTCTGTGCGTAAGTACAATGAACGCAAATATACTTCTCCACGTCACTCAATCACCTTGAAATATAAAGAGAATTATTGGAAAAGTCCATAATCACTTTTTATGAGGCTGGTTTCACCGAAGTGACGGGAGTTTCTGTCCTGGTAAAACTTGACCGTGGACAAATGTGTGACATGGTACCGTAACGTGTCGGTATTTTGGATCTGTACTGCCGTTATGGGCGGGATCAGTCTGATATACAAACGGTATGGGTTTTCTCTGTGAAGGCACAATCACCCAAAAACTAGCAAGGATTTACCGAAGGACAAACTGTTGAGTTTCTCTAAGATCATCATATTATTTGTGATGTAATTCTAACCAATGTACCTTAGATCACACTGTAAATTTCACATCAAATAATCCCTCGTCAGTAATGCAATTATATCAGCAAGTGTTCTTAATAAACTCTAACTTACTGACTGTAAAGGTTAGAAACCAAATAATATGGTTAAATATTGATCTCCTGGAATTGATCGATTGGAGAAGGTTGGATTTACTAAATAATACTTGTAATCATTCACATTGTGTTATTACGGACCATAAAGGTTACAGTTAGTAAATAATATGTGTAAATATTGATTTCCTGTAGTGTTTTGCCTGTAAAGGCGAGAGCTACTAAATAATGGATAAACCCATCACTCAATGTCAACAAGTTATCAATAATTTAACAAACACCAGATTTTAGACGGTTTCTTGACACAGGGTTCTTTTGGGGTGGAGTAAATGAAGAACAAAATATTATATTCAACAAAAAAAAACGATAGACATTTGTGAGCATGGTGCAATTCCCTGTATGGATTTAATATTTCAGACATGAAGGATATTTTCCTGGATTTTGAAACGAGAGATGAACCCTGACATTATCCCAAAGAGCTTACAATCCATCACAGGTAGCAGAATTACTCTTTCCGTGCTACATTCATTTTAGATAATAGATTCTACCTCCTCCTAATGCGCTGGCCTCGCGGCCGTGTATAAATTCGAATTTAGCTATTGTATTTCTGCACTAATTTACAGCTCCAGCTGCAACCTGACTTTTTAAGAATTGCTCTAAAAAATAATTAAAATAAAATCCTGCATTTTCTGAAAAGGCCGCTTCACGATAAGGAATTATTTATAGATAATCAAAGTTCACCACGCTCAGGTGTAAGAAATGCGACGTACCTTCCAAACAGTAGAGAAATGTCAGATTTCTGCTTAATCACTACACACGATGGGTACCGGAAAATCTACATATTCTGTCCAAACTAATAACGCAGCTAATTTCACCCACATGCAGGTCATTTACTCATTGAGTTACTTCTGTTCTGAAAAAATATCTTAGCAAAATTGCTCTCTAATAAAAGCCTTATGAATAGCGCGAAACGCATTGTGCTGTTTTACCTATTATACCGTTTTTAATATTCACGTTTTATCATTAATTGTAAAGCCCTTGGCAGTTCTATTGTGGTGAGCTTTCCTGCAATGTTGCGAAGTTTGAAAGCATGGCAGGAAAAGTTGTGATGGGAGAGATGTGCTAATGCCAAACAGCAGATGTAACCATTCCGGAATGTGAGGGAGTGGATGCCGAATCGTTGTGTCCTTTGGCTCACAGTTTGGATACTTCTGAAGTAGAGAGTAACAGGCATCTAAGGATTTGGGCTGTATGTGTTAATCAGGGCTCTGTGGGGAGTAAAGAACTGACTCACAAAATGTAGACCACAAAACTCCAGCTTTGACAATTTCATAACCTCGGTAATGTGGGGTCACTTTTTCTAATTGTTAATTCACTTACATTTATTTACTAAACTTGGCCAAAATGGACAAATTCTCCACTTCAACTGGATTTCCAGTTTCCTTGTAAACCGTTCTCGGTTAAATTGGTAACGTTATGATTAGTGATTGACTCGTTTGGTGTAGGAAGGGATCACACGGCACATTTCTGTTGGAGTAACCCAGACAAACATTAGAGAACGATGTGAAATAAAATGCTCCAACTGGCAGACGTAATTACCTAAACCCGCACTATGAAGAATACGTTGTTTATGTTACATTGAAATCACTTTTCTTGCAGCACATCCCATTATCTCTTCCTCCCGCGTAGTCCAGTATATTAGATTGTCTGCTCAGCTGTGTGCGATTCCTTCTCTAAATGGCCCATTTATTAGGGCTTCCGATCTCCTGGTGCTAGATTACAAGTGACGAGGCAGGTTACCCCACATTATGAATGTAATTCTCTCACTTCTCGAGAAACCTGCACATACGTTTAGAGGGATAATCTGTATCCTCTGCAAATTGGATCATACTCAGAGCTGCGTCCTAATAGCTCTTAAATGTGTCATTCACCCAGAGCCGCAATCTCATTCCGATATGTATTAATATTCCACACAAATGGCAACTCAATTCAGTTTGTCAACATGTTCCACAGCGCAGCGAGATTATTCAGATATATAGTATTTTTTTGTTTTTACATCAAACAAATGCAATATAAGTGCATTTTGTTTTAAGGCATTTGATGATGTGACTGATACAGACTGCGTATAGATAATGGGTCCCTATGAACCGCGCCATACAGTGCCGGGTACCTATAGACTGTCATACAATGCCAGGTTCCTATAGACCGTGTCATTCAATACAGAGTGCCTATAGGCCATGTCATACAATACTAAGTGGCTGTAGGCCGTGTCATACAATGCTGGGTACCTATAGACTGTATATACAATGCCAGGTTCCTATAGACCGTGTCATACAATACCGAGTGCCTATAGACAGTGTCATACAATGCCAGGTTCCTATAGACCGTGTCATACAATACCGAGTGCCTATAGACAGTGTCATGCAATGCCAGGTACCTATAGACCGTGTCATACAATGCCAGTTTCCTATAGACCGTATCATACAATACCAGGTGCCTATAGACCGTGTCATACAATGCCGGGTACCTGTAGATAGACTATCATTGAATGCCAGGTACCTATAGACCGTATAATACAATGCCGGGTACCTATAGACCGTGTCATACAATGCCAGGTTCCTATAGACCGTGTCATACAATGCCGGGTTCCTGTAGACCGTGTCATACAATGCCAGGTACCTATAGACAGTGTCATGCAATGCCAGGTACCTATAGACCGTGTCATACAATGCCAGTTTCCTATAGACCGTATCATACAATACCAGGTGCCTATAGACCATGTCATACTATGCCGGGTACCTGTAGATAGACTATCATTGAATGCCAGGTACCTATAGACCGTATAATACAATGCCGGGTACCTATAGACCGTGTCATACAATGCCAGGTTCCTATAGACCGTGTCATACAATGCCGGGTTCCTGTAGACCGTGTCATACAATGCCAGGTACCTATAGACCGTATCATACAATGCCGGGTACCTATAGACCGTGTCATACAATGCCAGGTTCCTATAGACCGTGTCATACAATGCCGGGTTCCTATAGATCGTGTCATACAATGCCGGGTACCTATAGACCGTATCATACAATGTCGGGTTCCTATAGACCGTGTCATACAATGCCAGGTTCCTATAGACCGTATCATACAATGTCGGGTTCCTATAGACCGTGTCATACAATGCCGGGGACCTATAGACCGTATCATACAATGTCGGGTTCCTATAGACCGTGTCATACAATGCCAGGTTCCTATAGACCGTGTCATACAATGTCGGGTTCCTATAGACCGTGTCATACAATGCCAGGTTCCTATAGACCGTGTCATACAATGCCGGGTTCCTGTAGACCGTGTCATACAATGCCGGGTTCCTATAGACCGTGTCATACAATGCCGGGTTCCTATAGACCGTGTCATACAATGCCAGGTTCCTATAGACCGTGTCATACAATGCCGGGTTCCTGTAGACCGTGTCATACAATGCCGGGTTCCTATAGACCGTGTCATACAATGGATGCAGGACGCATTATATAGCTCGGAAGTACAAGTAACAATCTGAAGCTGAGCCTGGGTTTTGTTAACACACATCATGCAGAGGCAGCACATGGGAACAGATGCCATATACGATTCTATATGTTATTAAACATACGTTGTTTGGCACAGTATACTCCTGGATATACAGAAACACAGTGCTTTGTATCTCTTGGCATGTCATGCCAGTCATATACCAAGGAATGCAGGGATGTTCTCAGGACTTTAAATCCTGGTTATATAGCAATTTGGAAGAATACACACTATCACTGTTTTATTTCTCTTTTATCCTTTGGGGCCTCCAGAGGACGCTTTCCAGATTATTTATTGTACTTATTTTATTTATTTTATTTTATTTATTGTACTTATTTTATTTATTTTATTTTATTGTACTTATTTTATGTTTTCATTGAGGGGTATCATAAAACGCTCTCCCAGGGACACTCTGTATTGTAGCCATATCTCAGGGTTAATGGTGGACAATATGTGCTCAGGGCTGGACTCTGACACAGTGTGTGCAATATTCCCACTGTATCACAGGAGCTTGCAATCCAATCTCACCGCACTTGCACTTCCTGAATTATTATTTAAAGGCTTCTTCCTTCAAACTGTTAGATCTGCTCCATTATTTATCCTCACAGCTGTCCGACAACTCATATTCCTGGAAAAACAGAATCCCACGGATCAAGGACTCGGCAAAACATCTGCCTGATGGACAGATGTGCATGCCAGAGTATAGATAAATTCAAACTAATTCTGTATCCACAATATGTCATGTTCCAGAAGCATCACTTCCCCGCTATAAATAACGCTGTAATTGTGCGGTAATTAAGGAGGATCCAGCCAGGTAAATGTATTGTGGTTAAATCTATTCACCATGAGGACGCAGCGTGGCGAAATGTTGGATATCTGAGTGATGGGAACACAGCGACCAACAGAGAATACGTCAATAGGAACATGACAGCACAACGAGAAACTGCTAGCAGATCCTCACACAGCAGCGATTCCCATCATCCTTCCTCACACAGCTGCGATTCCCATCATCCTTCCTCACACAGCTGCGATTCCCATCATTCTTCCTCACACAGCTGCGATTCCCATCATCCTTCCTCACACAGCTGCGATTCCCATCATCCTTCCTCACACAGCTGCGATTCCCATCATTCCTCCTCACACAGCGGCAATCCCCATCATTCCTCCTCACATGGCACCAATCCACATCATCCCTCCTCACACAGCAGTGATTCCCATTATCCCTTCCTCACACAGCATCTATCCCCATGATCCCTCCTCACAGCGGCAATCCACTGTATATATAGATAGTTCCCAAATATCCGTTACAGCCTCATCCCCCCTCTCCCATCTCCATCACTGTCTCATACCACTTTCCTCAATCTCTCCACTACTGTCTCATACCCCTTTTCCCAATCTCCGTTACTGTCTCATACCCCTTTTCCCAATCTCCGTTACTGTCTCATACCCCTTTCCTCAATCTCTCCGTCACTGTCTCATACCCCTTTCCTCAATATCTCCGTCACTGTCTCATACCCCTTTCCTCAATCTCTGTTACTGTCTCATACCCCTTTCCCCAATCTCCGTTACGGTCTCATACCCCTTTTCTCAATCACCCTAACTGTCTCATACCCCTTTCCTCAATCTCCGTTACTGTCTCATACCCCTTTCCCCAATCTCCGTTACTGTCTCATACCCCTTTCCTCAATCTCCGTTACTATCTCATACCCCTTTCCCCAATCTCCGTTACTGTCTTATACCCCTTTCCCCAATCTCCGTTACTATCTCGTACCCCTTTCCTCAATCTCCGTTACTGTCTCATACCCCTTTCCCCAATCTCCGTTACTGTCTCATACCCCTTTCCCCAATCTCCGTTACTGTCTCATACCCCTTTCCTCAATCTCCGTTACTGTCTCATACCCCTTTCCTCAATCTCCGTTACTGTCTCATACCCCTTTCCCCAATCTCCGTTACTGTCTCATACCCCTTTCCCCAATCTCCGTTACTGTCTCATACCCCTTTCCCCAATCTCCGTTACTGTCTCATACCCCTTTCCTCAATCTCCGTTACTGTCTCATACCCCTTTCCTCAATCTCCGTTACTGTCTCATACCCTTTCCCCAATCTCCGTTACTGTCTCATACCCCTTTCCCCAATCTCCGTTACTGTCTCATACCCCTTTCCCCAATCTCCGTTACTGTCTCATACCCCTTTCCTCAATCTCCGTTACTGTCTCATACCCCTTTCCTCAATCTCCGTTACTGTCTCATACCCCTTTCCCCAATCTCCGTTACTGTCTCATACCCCTTTCCCCAATCTCCGTTACTGTCTCATACCCCTTTCCTCAATCTCCGTTACTGTCTCATACCCCTTTCCTCAATCTCTGTTACTGTCTCATACGCCTTTCCCCAATCTCCGTTACTGTCTCATACCCCTTTCCCCAATCTCCGTTACTGTCTCATACCCCTTTCCCCAATCTCCGTTACTGTCTCATACCCCTTTCCCCAATCTCCGTTACTGTCTCATACCCCTTTCCTCAATCTCCGTTACTGTCTCATACCCCTTTCCTCAATCTCCGTTACTGTCTCATACCCCTTTCCTCAATCTCCGTTACTGTGTCATACCCCTTTCCCCAATCTCCGTTACTGTGTCATACCCCTTTCCCCAATCTCCGTTACTGTGTCATACCCCTTTCCCCAATCTCCGTTACTGTCTCATACCCCTTTCCTCAATCTCCGTTACTATCTCATACCCCTTTCCCCAATCTCCGTTACTGTCTTATACCCCTTTCCCCAATCTCCGTTACTATCTCGTACCCCTTTCCTCAATCTCCGTTACTGTCTCATACCCCTTTCCCCAATCTCTGTTACGGTCTCATACCCCTTTCCTCAATCTCCGTTACGGTCTCATACCCCTTTCCTCAATCTCTGTTACGGTCTCATACCCCTTTCCTCAATCTCTGTTACTGTCTCATACCCCTTTCCCCAATCTCCGTTACTGTCTCATACCCCTTTCCCCAATCTCCGTTACTGTCTCATACCCCTTTCCTCAATCTCCGTTACTGTCTCATACCCCTTTCCCCAATCTCCGTTACTGTCTCATACCCCTTTCTCCAATCTCCGTTACTGTCTCATACCCTTTTCCCCAATCTCCGTTACGGTCTCATACCCCTTTCCCCAATCTCCGTTACTGTCTCATACCCCTTTCCCCAATCTCCGTTACTGTCTCATACCCCTTTCCCCAATCTCCGTTACTGTCTCATACCCCTTTCCTCAATCTCCGTTACTGTCTCATACCCCTTTCCTCAATCTCTGTTACTGTCTCATACCCCTTTCCCCAATCTCCGTTACTGTCTCATGCCCCTTTCCTCAATCTCCGTTACTGTCTCATACCCCTTTCCTCAATCTCCGTTACTGTCTCATACCCCTTTCCCCAATCTCCGTTACTGTCTCATACCCCTTTCTCCAATCTCCGTTACGGTCTCATACCCTTTTCCCCAATCTCCGTTACGGTCTCATACCCCTTTCCCCAATCTCCGTTACTGTCTCATACCCCTTTACCCAATCTCCGTTACTGTCTCATACCCCTTTCCCCAATCTCCGTTACTGTCTCATACCCCTTTCCTCAATCTCCGTTACTGTCTCATACCCCTTTCCCCAATCTCTGTTACTGTCTCACACCCCTTTCCCCAATCTCTGTTACTGTCTCACACCCCTTTCCCCAATCTCCGTTACTGTCTCATACCCTTTTCCCCAATCTCTATTACCCTCATATATTCTAAACTAACAACCCACGAGACAGCACAGAACTCTCTGAGACTGCATATTGCACAAATCCATGAGACCGTGCCAAAGCGAGCATGCCTTGCCGACACTGGCTTACTTCCTGGCACGCTGGGGGAGGGCGGCCTGACCAGGGAGAGGAATTAAGCATTCCTTATTCGTCGGCCATTCTGCCAGCTCAGCTAAAGTGGCTAAGTTGGGGAAATGATCCTGTCACGGAGTTTAATTAGCAGTCGATGAGCGCCATTATCGATCGCAGACTATTTCAGGGTGTGAGATTTGCCTCTTTGCTCATTTGGTTCACTGCTGCCTCAGCAGACTGCAGGATACACAGCATATCTCGGACGTCCTTGAAACATATCTCAAAGCAATTTACTGAGCAAAAATTGATTTCACAAATTCTCTTTTAAATGCATCCGGCATTGCTTCTCACAGTCACAAACTACTAGTCCTTATGAAGAGTAAATAGATTTATTTTCCGGGCACAGGATTACTGATGAATAATTTGGCTTTTATATTCCTCACTTCATGAAATTCTGGGCAGGAGTTCGGTGACGGTATGGGATTCCTGTCAGGAATGGGTTAAATTAGGTGAATTCCGGATAATTCCAATTTCATTATATCTTGTCTGTGGAATACAAACGTGGTAATGACAGAGATTAGCTGATTATCGTATCCCTGCGGGCTAACGAGGGCAGTATATAGACATAATTAGCATGTCTCATTAATATGAATATTGCAAGATTGTGATCTAATTATCTGGAAACACTTAATTAGATTCAGTGACCTGACAAAACTATTCCAGATACAACAAAGCGAGTGGAGCTCTGGACAATGCGCACGGAGGGGGAACGGCATACACCGCGAGTGGAGGTGTGCCAGACAAAGTACATCAGGCTGCGTCAACAACGTGTGCTGGGGTGTGTCACACAAAGTGTGCAGGGGGTGTATTGGAAAACTCACACTGGGGCGTGTCATACAAAGTGCGCAGGGGGTGTATTGGAAAACTCACACTGGGGGCGTGTCACACAAAGTGCGCAGGGGGTGTATTGGAAAACTCACACTGGGGTGTGTCATACAAAGTGCGCAGGGGGTGTATTGGAAAACTCACACTGGGGCGTGTCACACAAAGTGTGCAGGGGGTGTATTGGAAAACTCACACTGGGGTGTGTCACACAAAGTGTGCAGGGGGTGTATTGGAAAACTCACACTGGGGTGTGTCATACAAAGTGCGCAGGGGGTGTATTGGAAAACTCACACTGGGGTGTGTCACACAAAGTGTGCAGGGGGTGTATTAGAAAACTCACACTGGGGCGTGTCATACAAAGTGAGCAGGGGGTGTATTGGAAAACTCACACTGGGGCGTGTCACACAAAGTGCGCAGGGGGTGTATTAGAAAACTCACACTGGGGCGTGTCATACAAAGTGAGCAGGGGGTGTATTGGAAAACTCACACTGGGGCGTGTCACACAAAGTGCGCAGGGGGTGTATTGGAAAACTCACACTGGGGTGTGTCACACAAAGTGTGCAGGGGGTGTATTAGAAAACTCACACTGGGGTGTGTCACACAAAGTGAGCAGGGGGTGTATTAGAAAACTCACACTGGGGCGTGTCATACAAAGTGCGCAGGGGGTGTATTGGAAAACTCACACTGGGGCGTGTCATACAAAGTGAGCAGGGGGTGTATTGGAAAACTCACACTGGGGCGTGTCACACAAAGTGCGCAGGGGTGTATTGGAAAACTCACACTGGGGTGTGTCATACAAAGTGAGCAGGGGGTGTATTGGAAAACTCACACTGGGGCGTGTCATACAAAGTGAGCAGGGGGTGTATTGGAAAACTCACACTGGGGGCGTGTCATACAAAGTGAGCAGGGGGTGTATTAGAAAACTCACACTGGGGCGTGTCATACAAAGTGTGCAGGGGGTGTATTAGAAAACTCACACTGGGGCGTGTCATACAAAGTGAGCAGGGGGTGTATTGGAAAACTCACACTGGGGCGTGTCATACAAAGTGAGCAGGGGGTGTATTGGAAAACTCACACTGGGGCGTGTCATACAAAGTGCGCAGGGGGTGTATTGGAAAACTCACACTGGGGGCGTGTCATACAAAGTGAGCAGGGGGTGTATTAGAAAACTCACACTGGGGCGTGTCACACAAAGTGTGCAGGGGGTGTATTAGAAAACTCACACTGGGGCGTGTCATACAAAGTGAGCAGGGGGTGTATTGGAAAACTCACACTGGGGCGTGTCATACAAAGTGAGCAGGGGGTGTATTGGAAAACTCACACTGGGGGCGTGTCACACAAAGTGCGCAGGGGGTGTATTGGAAAACTCACACTGGGGTGTGTCACACAAAGTGCGCAGGGGGTGTATTGGAAAACTCACACTGGGGTGTGTCACACAAAGTGTGCAGGGGGTGTATTGGAAAACTCACACTGGGGCGTGTCATACAAAGTGCGCAGGGGGTGTATTGGAAAACTCACACTGGGGCGTGTCATACAAAGTGAGCAGGGGGTGTATTGGAAAACTCACACTGGGGCGTGTCATACAAAGTGAGCAGGGGGTGTATTGGAAAACTCACACTGGGGCGTGTCATACAAAGTGCGCAGGGGGTGTATTGGAAAACTCACACTGGGGCGTGTCATACAAAGTGCGCAGGGGGTGTATTGGAAAACTCACACTGGGGCGTGTCATACAAAGTGCGCAGGGGGTGTATTGGAAAACTCACACTGGGGCGTGTCATACAAAGTGCGCAGGGGGTGTATTGGAAAACTCACACTGGGGCGTGTCATACAAAGTGTGCAGGGGGTGTATTGGAAAACTCACACCGGGGCGTGTCATACAAAGTGAGCAGGGGGTGTATTGGAAAACTCACACTGGGGCGTGTCACACAAAGTGTGCAGGGGGTGTATTGGAAAACTCACACCGGGGCGTGTCACACAAAGTGAGCAGGGGGTGTATTGGAAAACTCACACTGGGGCGTGTCATACAAAGTGCGCAGGGGGTGTATTGGAAAACTCACACTGGGGGGCGTGTCATACAAAGTGCGCAGGGGGTGTATTGGAAAACTCACACCGGGGCGTGTCATACAAAGTGAGCAGGGGGTGTATTGGAAAACTCACACTGGGGCGTGTCATACAAAGTGCGCAGGGGGTGTATTGGAAAACTCACACTGGGGCGTGTCATACAAAGTGTGCAGGGGGTGTATTGGAAAACTCACACCGGGGCGTGTCATACAAAGTGCGCAGGGGGTGTATTGGAAAACTCACACTGAGGCGTGTCATACAAAGTGCGCAGGGGGTGTATTGGAAAACTCACACTGGGGCGTGTCATACAAAGTGCGCAGGGGGTGTATTGGAAAACTCACACCGGGGCGTGTCATACAAAGTGCGCAGGGGGTGTATTGGAAAACTCACACTGGGGGGCGTGTCATACAAAGTGCGCAGGGGGTGTATTGGAAAACTCACACTGGGGCGTGTCATACAAAGTGTGCAGGGGGTGTATTAGAAAACTCACACTGGGGCGTGTCATACAAAGTGAGCAGGGGGTGTATTGGAAAACTCACACTGGGGGGCGTGTCATACAAAGTGTGCAGGGGGTGTATTAGAAAACTCACACTGGGGCGTGTCATACAAAGTGAGCAGGGGGTGTATTGGAAAACTCACACTGGGGCGTGTCATACAAAGTGCGCAGGGGGTGTATTGGAAAACTCACACTGGGGCGTGTCATACAAAGTGTGCAGGGGGTGTATTAGAAAACTCACACTGGGGGGCGTGTCATACAAAGTGTGCAGGGGGTGTATTAGAACACTCACACTGGGGGGCGTGTCACACAAAGTGCGCAGGGGGTGTATTGGAAAACTCACACTGGGGTGAAGTGCGCAGGGGGTGTATTGGAAAACTCACACTGGGGGGCGTGTCACACAAAGTGCGCAGGGGGTGTATTGGAAAACTCACACTGGGGTGAAGTGCGCAGGGGGTGTATTGGAAAACTCACACTGGGGCGTGTCATAAAAAGTGCACAGGGGGTGTATTGGAAAACTCACACTGGGGCGTGTCATACAAAGTGCGCAGGGGGTGTATTGGAAAACTCACACTGGGGCGTGTCATACAAAGTGTGCAGGGGGTGTATTAGAAAACTCACACTGGGGGGCGTGTCATACAAAGTGTGCAGGGGGTGTATTAGAACACTCACACTGGGGGGCGTGTCACACAAAGTGCGCAGGGGGTGTATTGGAAAACTCACACTGGGGTGAAGTGCGCAGGGGGTGTATTGGAAAACTCACACTGGGGTGTGTCATACAAAGTGCGCAGGGGGTGTATTGGAAAACTCACACTGGGGCGTGTCATAAAAAGTGCACAGGGGGTGTATTGGAAAACTCACACTGGGGCGTGTCATACAAAGTGCGCAGGGGGTGTATTGGAAAACTCACACTGGGGCGTGTCATACAAAGTGTGCAGGGGGTGTATTAGAAAACTCACACTGGGGGGCGTGTCATACAAAGTGTGCAGGGGGTGTATTAGAACACTCACACTGGGGGGCGTGTCACACAAAGTGCGCAGGGGGTGTATTGGAAAACTCACACTGGGGTGAAGTGCGCAGGGGGTGTATTGGAAAACTCACACTGGGGGGCGTGTCACACAAAGTGCGCAGGGGGTGTATTGGAAAACTCACACTGGGGTGAAGTGCGCAGGGGGTGTATTGGAAAACTCACACTGGGGCGTGTCATAAAAAGTGCACAGGGGGTGTATTGGAAAACTCACACCGGGGCGTGTCTTACAAAGAGTGCAGGGGCTGTATATATGCATATTTATATATTTGAAGTATACGTGTATATTTATATAATTATTTATGTAATTTTGTATATGGACATATGTAAATTCGTATTATTTTTATATATTTATATATACAATTTCATTCTAAGTGTAATTTTATATAAATATTTTTATATCAAAATACAGTTAGAATAAAATTTCATAGATATAATTTTTTTTAATTTTTATTATTTTTAAAAGAAATTGAATTTACTTATTATTTGTATTTTATAATAAGATATATATACACAATATATATAGTTATTATATATTATATATACACGTGTAATTTAATTATATAAGTGTATTTTTATATTAATATAAGTACATATTAATATAAAAATACACTTAGTATGACATACGTATATATGATATATAGACATATATTATAAGTATATAATATATGTCTATATATCATTTTTATACACATATATAATTATTTTTTTATTAACATTAACTTTACCGTCCTATTAACATTAACTGAACCGTCCTAGGTCGTTAAGGGGTTAAACGTTTTAGAATGAAAAGTTGACCCCCCATTAAGTTGCGGTTTAGAGGTGTTAATAGGGTAATAGGGGTAATGAGCTGCACACTCCACTTACGGGTGGTCCAACTGTTCGATAACTGAACAGAATAAGTACAATCCGTTCGGTAAGCCCCATATACCAAACCCTATAAGGGAAAAGGCATGAACAAAGCCTTTCCACAGTCCTGAATCCAGGTCTAATACATGGGCCATAATCCTGGGGCAAGCGACTGGCAAGCGGGCCCCTCCAAGAACTAGTGGCAAGGTTATTTTCGCCACAGTAACATTGTACAATGTGTAGCTTATATTACGGTGTAACAGACTGCCGATAACCTGTAACATTGTACAATGTGTAGCTTATATTACGGTGTAACAGACTGCCGATAACCTGTAACATTGTACAATGTGTAGCTTATATTACGGTGTAACAGACTGCCGATAACCTGTAACATCGTACAATGTGTAGCTTATATTACGGTGTAACAGACTGCCGATAACCTGTAACATTGTACAATGTGTAGCTTATATTACGGTGTAACAGACTGCCGATAACCTGTAACATCGTACAATGTGTAGCTTATATTACGGTGTAGCAGGCTGCCAATAACCTGTAACATTGTACAATGTGTAGCTTATATTACGGTGTAGCAGGCTGCCAATAACCTGTAACATTGTACAATGTGTAGCTTATATTATGGTCGGTGATATAGATGTAGAATCAGTAGATAGTAGTTATAATATTAAACACACTAATTTTAAGAAAAAATCTTTTAATCAACAATATTTAAAATCACAAAATATGAAAGTGTTCGAAAAGGCATGTTTGGAGGAAATTTATAAAATTAAACCTCTATCAAAATATGAACAGAATTTATCTTTTAGAGAAAAATTGACTCTTAAAGATCTGAAACAGAATTCTTCCATTGTAATTAAACCCGCTGATAAAGGGGGAGGGGTGGTTATTTTAGATAGAATTGCATATCTAAATGAAATAAGACGACAATTGTCAGATATGACGACCTATAAAAAATTGGATAAAAAACCCACAATTGATATTAAAATAGAATATGAGAATTTTTTAAAAGTAGGTTTAGAAAATAAAGTTTGGTATAAAAACAAATTCTCGTTTCTTCAGGTACAATACCCGAAAATACTGGTTCTATATATTCTGCCTAAAATACATAAAAAAGTTTGGAGAATCCACCAGGCAGACCCATAGTCTCTGGGATAGATTCACTCTTATCCTCACTATCTCAATTTATTGATTACTTTTTGCAACCGTTCATTAAAATATGACCTTCACACTTACAAGACTCAATGAACCTCTTAAAGATTTTAGAAGAACTAAAATGGGAAGAAGACTATTTATTAGTCACGTGTGACGTCACTAGTCTATACACTATTATTGAACACTCTAAAGGTATTGAGGCAACCACTTTCTTTTTAGAACAATGCAAAGAGTTTTTAAATACACAAATTGATTTTATTATTAAGGGTATACAGATGATTTTAAATAATATTTTTTTCTGGTTTGTCGGTGATTTTTATCTTCAGATTAAAGGTACTGCTATGGGGACCAAGTTTGCCCCCAGTTACGCTAACCTTTTTATGTCCTATTGGGAACATCTATTTATTTATCAGGAGCATGGCTGGGGAGCAAACTTGGCCCTATATAGACGCTACATAGATGATATTTTTATCATTTGGAAAGGTACTGAGGCAGATTTTAATTTATTTTTTAATTATCTTAATTCTAATAACTGGGGAATAAAATTGACTAAAAATGTTAGTCCTAATGCTATTGATTTTTTAGACCTTAATATTTATATATCCGATCAAAAATTAAAAACACGCACTTTTTTTAAACAAGTGGACGTAAATAGTTTTATTGAGACATGTAGTTGTCATTACGACCCATGGATTAAGAATATTCCAAAAGGCCAGTTTTTACGTATTAGAAGTAACTGTACGGATAAAAAAAGATTTTAACTCACAACAATTTGCTCAGAAAGGATACTGTGAAAAAGATCTCCAACGAAATAGTGATAATATTACAGATTTAAACAGAGCACAGTAATTAAATTATAAGAAAAAGGATAAATAAGATCAGAATAAACAAATCCCACTTATTTTTAATTATTGCAGCAACGTTGGTACACTAAAAAGAATTGTGAACAAAAACATGCACATTTTACAACAAGAACACGAAATGCATGATTTTTTAGGAGATAAACCAAAGTTCATTTTTAGAGGGGCAAAACATTTTAAGCAAATTTTAACTTCTAATTATGTAGATAAAGAAAATAAAAATTCAAATTTTTTAACTAAGTGGTCAGACACCCAAAAAGGTTTTTATCATTGCGGCAACTGTTATGCCTGCAGAAATACTCAGATAACTAAGAAAAAGAAAGATGATTTTATATCAAACATAACCAAAAATAATTTTAATATCAATTCTTTTATTTCATGTGAGTCTATTAATGTAATTTATTTGTTACAGTGTACATGTGGCTTACAGTATGTAGGAAAAACCTCAAGACCGCTAAAAACCAGAATTTATGAACATATTAGGAATATTAAAATTGGGTTTTTAAATCATAGTGTATCCAGCCACTTTTTAGACAGACATAATTCCAATCCAAAAGAATTAGAATTTACAGCGATTCAAAAAATACAAACCCATTGGAGAGGTGGCAATAGTGCTTTTAACTTAAGAAAAAAAGAATCAAATTGGATATTTGAGCTCCAAACATTATGTCCAAAGGGCTTAAATATCGACTTTGAAATAGGTCTAATTTTATAATTTGATTTCACCCTCCTTTTTACTCGTGTGATATAATAGCTGTAATTCCTATTTATTTATATAATTTTTTTTATATGTCTTTTATTGTTTTGGGTTACTAACATTGTCATTTTATAACCTCCCCTTTCCTCATAAAAGATTCTCATATATATTTTTATTGTCTTATTATTTATCATTTTTAATATTGACATCTCATATAATGTGTGTTTATTATTCATCATTGCTATATATTTCTCTCTTTCTCCTGTTCTTTGTGAAAATTGGACTAAAAAAACGGACTTTGGGTTACTATGGGAACACCTTCCTCTTTGTGGCACGGCCGTATGAGGAATTACATATCCACGCCCCCTCCGGGTCACGTGATTGGAGCCGCACCACGTGACCGGAGTGAAACAAAACCGGAAACCACTAACTCATAGTCACACGGCAAAGACGTGCGGCCATCTTTGGAAGGTCATATGTACCTTCATAGACAACACTATACGGCGGCCATCTTTGAGGAGGCAGATCCTTTAATTACCGCCGGAAACGCTCCATATATGGAGATGAGGACGGACTCCACAGCTGCTAATGTTTGTAAAATAATTGTATTTATTATGTATACTATATAAGAATGTTGTGGTACTGTTTGATGTTATGCACCTGAGGAAGACCTATTGCACTAGGTCGAAACGCGCTGTGCTTTATTTTTACCTTTATTTTAATAAAAGTATTTACCTTTTATTTATCTGGTGACCTGGTTCCTGATTTTTATAAAAGAGAAGACCCCAGACGTTTTCCAAGTGACCTATACTTCAATATCTGCACCAGATTGATAAATCGGCTTTAAAAGTTTAGAGCCAACTCAGAAAGGCTCTAAATATTGTGAGTTTTTTCAAGTTTTTTAACATTGTATTTATATTGAGATGTATTACCCCATGATTTTTTTTATATTTAAAGAACCTAGGGATCTCATTTTATACAAAGGATATCATTTACTGTGTGCGCAACCACCATCCTCTGTTGTTTTAACTTTGTATGTAAGTGTTATATAGTGACTATACACTTGGGTGGTTTTTCTGTGTGCTGCACTGGTTTTATATATGATATTTTAATATATATATATTTTTAGCGCCATTCTTTATCTCTGTTTCTTACACCGTAATATAAGCTACACATTGTACAATGTTACAGGTTATTGGCAGTCTGTTACACCGTAATATAAGCTACACATTGTACAATGTTACAGGTTATCGTCAGTCTGTTACACCGTAATATAAGCTACACATTGTACAATGTTACAGGTTATCGGCAGTCTGTTACACCGTAATATAAGCTACACATTGTACAATGTTACAGGTTATCGGCAGTCTGTTACACCGTAATATAAGCTACACATTGTACAATGTTACAGGTTATCGTCAGTCTGTTACACCGTAATATAAGCTACACATTGTACAATGTTACAGGTTATTGGCAGTCTGTTACACCGTAATATAAGCTACACATTGTACAATGTTACAGGTTATCGGCAGTCTGTTACACCGTAATATAAGCTACACATTGTACAATGTTACAGGTTATCGGCAGTCTGTTACACCGTAATATAAGCTACACATTGTACAATGTTACAGGTTATCGGCAGTCTGTTACACCGTAATATAAGCTACACATTGTACAATGTTACAGGTTATCGGCAGTCTGTTACACCGTAATATAAGCTACACATTGTACAATGTTACAGGTTATCGGCAGTCTGTTACACCGTAATATAAGCTACACATTGTACAATGTTACAGGTTATCGTCAGTCTGTTACACCGTAATATAAGCTACACATTGTACAATGTTACAGGTTATCGGCAGTCTGTTACACCGTAATATAAGCTACACATTGTACAATGTTACAGGTTATCGGCAGTCTGTTACACCGTAATATAAGCTACACATTGTACAATGTTACAGGTTATTGGCAGTCTGTTACACCGTAATATAAGCTACACATTGTACAATGTTACAGGTTATCGGCAGTCTGTTACACCGTAATATAAGCTACACATTGTACAATGTTACAGGTTATCGGCAGTCTGTTACACCGTAATATAAGCTACACATTGTACAATGTTACAGGTTATCGGCAGTCTGCTACTCTGTAATATAAGCTGCCACCGTTGTAACACTACAAGTGGATTTATCTTACATCCAGAGGATACTTAAGGAAACTCTATCTGGCTGACCGGTCTGTTTCATCATGTTTGGATTACCCGTTTCAGATCTGGTATTATGTTGGTTTAAGACTCTGATCTCTGTTAACACTGTACAATTTATAGCTTATATTTGTATCCAGGGAGCCGCTTTATAGCCCTTTTTATATATATTAAACAGGAATTCTAAGCCATGTTTTGCTACATTTTTTATATTATTCTTTTGTCATAAAATGTTCAGTTTTGATATTTAAGTGCAATCTTGTTTTCTATGTCGGTTTAGAGGTCACTATGTAGTTAGTCACCCATTTTGTTACATTTTTTATTTTGTCCTCTTATAATATATTACCATAACCACTACAACACAGTATAGTGGTTATGGTGCCAACAGTGCCCTGGCACCTTCCAAATGTAAGTATTCAAACTATTTGCAAATATTTTTACAAATTACCTGGGTCTGCCAGGCGTTGGGCACTTCCTCCATGAGAACTGGAAGCTCCCTCCACTAAGCACACCTGGCCCTGAAGACATAGCTCACTGGCTGAAATCAATCACCTGATACTCTCAGCCAATGAGCAGGCCCTGCATCGTTTAGCTCAAAAAAGCTAACAAACTCAATGTACGAGCTTCCAGCTCTCAATCAATGGGAGACGAAAAATCCACAACAATGTATTTAGCGGTGTCTTGAAACTAGGCGCCTCCATCTTAGCTCTCTGTCAGTCATTGTTATTAGCTCTGCCCTTTGTACTTGTCAGTCAGCACAGAGAGAGCAGACAGAGAAGAGGAGAAACAGGACTTGTGTTCTCAACTTCTAAATCTTTAACATAAAAGAATATGGAGCGTTACATAGAGAAAGGTTAACACAAGCTATAGTTCTTAATATTTTACTGTAAAAAGGTATAAATTGCAGGAAGGTGACAAAAGAAAATATCCCACACAAGCGTATGATAGTGGTCCGTCCTTACTACCATCGAATTATCTGTTAGTATAGGAGTTTGTGATAATATATATTGTTTGGCAATTCCTGAAATCTCGATCCTTCTGGGAGTATTCCACCCTACCCCCCCTTCATCCCCCCCCTCCACCCCCCGTTATAAACATGACTTTCAGCCGACTCTGCAAGGTCACTAGAGTCCTCGGTGCATCTTAACAAACTGAAAAACTGCAGGAAATTTAACTCACAAATTAGCGATGGTCAGATTTACCACATCCCCAGGATTTTACATCAAAATGCCAGCAATGATTGCAAGTCATTTCCATACAATAATGAGGTCTTATATCACAGCGCGCTGGACGGACCTGCCGTGATCCTCGCAATGGATTATAAATCATCACAAAAGGAGTAAAGGAGTTGTGTCATGTTATTGCTCTTGATAAATAGGTCCTTAAATAGATACGATCGGTTCAAACCATTAATCCCCCAACAGGAAGCCGGGAAGGAGGCATCTCTAAAGAAGATAAGGAATTGGGAAAGCTTATCAATAACGCCACCAATTACATTTACATTGAGAAACGCTGATGTGCCTGAAATTAGCTATTTTATTTAGAAGATATACATTTATTTTATGCTGTGGGCAGTCTGCTTTCCAGGCCGGTTTACGAAGTGGTGGATATTTGTATTTCTTACCAAAGATAAGATTTTCTCTTTTTTTCCACACTGTCAAAGATAATTTGTAACACAGCAGGTCTCCCTGAAGCTATTGCTGGAGGTGGAGGCCCTCGTGAAAGCAGATGGGGGAAGATTGCGATCTAGCTAGCACTATTTAATACTGAAAGACGAGGTCTATCTCTCAGGAGAAATTATTCTAAGACTGAACGAGAGAGCCACCTCCTGACACGGTCTATAGAACGTTCTGTCTGAAGACATTTCTCACGAGCGCTCGTACAAAGGCTCGACGGGAAGTGACTGCAGCTTGCATTTCGAGAAGTGTATTAAAGGTGGAGAGAAATAGGCGGCCGGCACGACTTCTCAGAAAATGGAATTATTTTGTGCAAAGCTTTCAGAACACGGCAAAGCGAAACCCATGAAATCCTGCAAGGAAGAACACATTTGACCTAAATCATGACCTCCTAAGAGTACAGCAGTGCGGTGCAACAGTTTATAGGAAAGATTTAACAAAAGGTGAAAGGTCAAGAGTAAAACGCCATTTATTCCACAAATCTCTATTTCCAAGCAGTCGAAAAGGCTCAACAGCAAAGCAGACAAGATTTCACAGCTAGATTTTAACAATGTTCTACGGTTTAAAGTCCCAGTAAAGTTACATTGGAAAAACTGCGAGAGATGTTTACAAAGGGGGATATTAATCACTGCACCACATATAACAATATACAGAACATTTGTTCCATAGCAAGCCGTGGTGCAGCCAGGGTCACAACCGTAGAAGGGGCACATCCTCAGTGGTCTAAACCAAGGAGGAGCGATGTTAAAGATTCTTTAACATAACATTTTCTTTATTCCAAACATAATGTTATTTCTATACATTTAAAACCCTGATCTCTGTCCCTTTAAAATACCATCCCCGGTGCTGAGGATACATTTGATTTCTATGTAATCCCAAGACATGAGTTACTAGTTTACCCACTGAGTCTCCACGGATGGAGATATAAAGTACATGTTAATATTAAAACCATCATGAAAACATAAAATATAAACGCACAGTTGCAGGTTCTTCATTGGGAATAACATTCCATCTGGGGTAAACCAAATTATACAAATGATCAGGGCTCAATATTTCAACGCCAACGCTATTAATCAGGCCTAAAACTTGCTTGCCACTTTCAATCTCCGCCTGGTAGATAATATCTGGGATTGGAGAGAGGGCAGAACACACAGGGGCCACGTCCCGCACTCACACTGCACCCCATAATTCCTAATATTTGGAGGCACCATGATGCATCAAGCGGCTGCCGCTGGACTCAATATATTTGGGCAATCACATAACAACAGAAACTCAGAAATAAGAAAGACAAAATGATTAATGTTCCAACTATCCATAATTTAACCACTATAATGTACACACTACAATTAGCCAGTATTTGACTTTATCGTTCATGCAGGTTAGGGGGAATTAACTCAGTACGACCAGTGGATGAGTAGAACGTTTGAGTTGTGTAAATAACAAATAACATACATACTTCTATTGTAGAAATATATATAAAATAAATTCCATGAAACCCCATGATTAGCTTATTTTCAGTGTCCCATTTATTGTAGAGGGAATCTGTGTGCAGTGTGTGTGCGCGTGCAGTGTGTGCGTGCACGTGGTATGTGTGCGTAGTGTGTGTGTGTACGTGGTATGTGTGCGCAGTGTGTGTGTGCACGTGGTATGTGTGCGCAGTGTGTGTGTGCACGTGGTATGTGCGTGCAGTGTGTGTGCGCGCAGTGTGTGTGTGTGTGCATGTGGTATGTGCGCGCAGTGTGTGTGTGCCCGTGGTATGTGCATGCAGTGCGTGTGCACGTGGTATGTGTGCACAGTGTGTGCGCGCGCAGTGTGTGTGTGTGTGTACGTGGTATGTGCGTGCAGTGTGTGTGTGCACGTGGTATGTGTGCGCAGTGTGTGCGTGCACGTGGTATGTGTGCGCAGCGTGTGTGTACGTGGTATGGGTGCGCAGTGTGTGTGCGCGCAGTGTGTGTGTGCACGTGGTATGTGTGCACAGTGTGTGCGCGCGCGCAGTGTTTGTACGTGGTATGTGCGTGCAGTGCGTGTGTGCACGTAGTATGTGTGCACAGTGTGTGTGTTCACGTGGTATGTGCGTGCAGTGTGTGTGTGTACGTGGTATGTGTGCACAGTGTGTGTACGCGGTGTGTGTACAAAGCCATCTTGTTGGAGAAGGCGCAATCTATATGTTGGTATGCCATTTAATCTATCAATGGCTGGCAATTTCTTCAGCACAATGTTTTATATAGCGTGTATAATCTTCTGAAGGTAAACCTGCTATCGAATCCAGGGACGGAGTGGGGTAACAAGCTCCCTTTAAAGAGACACTCCAAAAACCTAAAGCAGTTTAGCTTGCTGAAATGTTTTATGGGTGAAGAATGAGTTCTCTTTTTACAACCAGTGCAGGTTTAGATAGTAATTGTAGATTATGCTAACGTAGTGTACCTATAATCTTAATTTTAATAATGACAGGAGGCGAGTATTTTGCATAACTTTCTTTACTTTATGCCTCCAGCAGCACAAGTCAATCAGAAAACTTTAAACCAATCAGTAACAGGCATCACATCCATATATAAAGCCCTGACAGTCACATGATTTCCTCTTTCTTTGATGTGAAAACAGTCCATTATAGCGTCAGGGAATTCGAATAACAGTCTTGAGTAACGTGTAGAACATAATTTGGAACATGACTTGAAAAACCTTCCAGCTTTATCTTGATTTTTATCTTTATGATGGTTACTCTGAAAAGAACAGAAATACGTGAAAGGTGATGGAACCTAACTGATGTCCACATAAAAACCAGTACTATATGCATCTATATTTATATTACATTAACAAATTGCAACATTAAACAACCATAGTATACTTAAATAATCGCCACGGCTGTAACACCCGTCAACCAAATAAGCATCCCATAAATATACTGAAATATCCAAAATCTTATAATTAGACTGAGAATGATAACCAGAAAATTAGAATTTCCCAGAGTATAGGGAGGGAAAATACTCGCCTCCTGTCATTATTAAAATTAAGATTATAGGTACACTACGTTAGCATAATCTACAATTTTATCACATGACAGGAGGCTTCGTATTTTGCATTTTTAAAGCTGTGGTATGATCGAAAGGATGCGTGTGTGGTTGACGAAAATAAATATACGGAAGTTGTCTCGCCGTGTCCAATTCGCCGCCTGTAAAATATATAGAGGCCCCTCGTGAAGGCCTGAGAAGCCGCCGTGCCTCGTACCGAATGAGTACCTAAAGCACGTCTCCTCCCCCATTAACGATAACAACCCGTGAACCCATCTAGACGGAGTGTTCATGGGAACTGGCTTGTATGGTTGTTATAACCCCGCCGATGTCTTAATGTGTCAATCTAAGTGTTGTCGGGATCTCCATCTAACCAAACACCGCTATAACTGTACAAAGACTGGGAAAACCGCCGGAAACAGGGTAAAACACGGACGCGGAAAGGATTTAGTTCTACGAGACACCGTAGAGGTCCTTCCTTCTGGTCATACCGAAAAATCGTATACGTCGAACTCCAGAATATCTGATAACCGACGAAAAAAATCTAACGTGATATGACTGACGGAGGGATAGGATCGTGTTATCTGACTAGTTCAGAAAAAAACCCAATCAAAGTCTCACAACCGTGATACTTTAACTCATGGTTCGGGAACGTACGTTACCCCGCGGAAAAACGGCCTATCAAAGGTTCTTGATCGACCGGAGTGTCGTGAATCGTACTATGCGCTGTAGAAATAACGGAACGTATCCCGTTAATGGAGCGGTCGGATCGTTCCGATCGTCTCGTCGTGAAAAATTAAGATTCAACATCGAGGTAGATAGGGGTAAATACCCCAGTGACTTCCAAGTGTGGATAAATTATTTCGGGGAATACCTGTTGTCCATGAGTCCCATGACTCTAGTTGGTTGCGATAGTCCCTTGACATACCAGTCTCCCTTGGAAGACACCAATCCACCAACTCTAGCCGCTCCTGCGTTAACAATCGATGATGTTCTCCCTTTGATCTGCCCTAAGGCAAGTTAAAACTGAAGAAGCAGAGGATGATCCCAATTAAAACAATCATTCCAGAAGTCATGCTTAGCTCCTTTACCTCTGTAACGAGTATTATCGAAGTCCTTGCCATTCTGATCCCAATTTCGTAGGTGTGCCCGGATCTCAGGCAGTGAGCTTTCAGCCGATGTCTGGCCCGTCAGTGGAGTGGTCCTGGGAAGTAGTCAAGGTACTATGGAGCCTTTCCGTCATATCCGTCGAATTTCCTTACGAAAGTCGCTATCGTTGATGTGGGGAAGGTGCAATCCGTCCAATGTGGAATCTATTCCGAAGTAGAGGTACGTAGTTACTCAGGACTGGAATCAAACCGACTCCGCTCTGTTCACTATGAATCCCAACAATTCCAGGAACTGTGACAATAAATCTCGTTTGTCTACGCAGTTAGGAATTGGGCTTGCAAAGGGTCAGTAAGTTACAGCGGATACCCATTGCTCTTCAATGTGTCCTGACCAGCTTCCAAAACTTCTTGAGGTACTATGTGTGCCAATAGGTAAGCGTCCTTTCAAATCTAACCTTGTAAAAAACCTTTTCGAGTAGGTCTCCTAGTAGATGTATACCTTCCTTCTTGAGATGTCGGTACGTCCCAAAACCATTGGGTTGGTCTATGTTGATGACGGTGAGAGTCTCCTGTCTTCTTCTTTACTACTTTACGTGGACCTCGGTCTGATCGGGGCATAGATATCACTGTAGTGACACCGAGCTCCCTGTTGAGGACTATCTTGTTTGTTCCTAGATGACGTGGGCATTCCATCCTGAGCTTGTTTCGTACTTCTTTTCCCCGAAGCCGGAGGTTTGCAAGGTGTGCCCGGTGCTTCGGCAAACCCCTTTCGGATGATCCTGGGTGTCTGGTGGTACGCGAGTTTTCCAGTGGGTTCTGTCACTTTTCCTCTTCCGCTGGAGACTCTCCATTCTCTTATGATCTCCAGAGAAAGGAGAGAATGGAGTCCTCGTCCCCTGATGAAGGGTCTGAGATGTTCAATGAGCAGGACGTTCTGAGAGACGGTTCCGCTAAGTCGAGTGTTCTCTTTCCCCTTTGGGGAAGTCGCGTTGGGTCCTTACCATGGTGCTTAGGTGGTAAGGTGCCCGACTTGTTAGCCAGCCTCTTGGAGAGGGCTTCTTCCCCCGGAGCTGCCCTGGCAGCTTAATCCTCACCTGGAAATTGGTCGGTGAATTGAGGGAAATCCGACCTGTTGGTTCACACCCTTTCGGTCTGTGGAGTCAGTATCGTACAACAGTATGCTTATTGCCACTCAGTGTGTCTCTGTGTATAACCGGGGTCACCCAGCATTTCGATGAATCGGTATCACTTCCGAAGGATCTGGGTAGTGGTCTGAGAATGGGGACACCCTCCGTAGGACCGGGACGTACCCTGGTATGGGAGACGTGAAAGTCTCCCTATGTATAATCTAATGGTTCATCCTTATATGTCCTAGAGTTGTAGAGTTTGGCGGTATAGTGAGTTCTCCTTCTCGGTTAAGGGAAGGGTGTACGGGTCCTCCAATTGACACATAGAGGCGTCGGAACACATGCCTGTAGTGAGTCCTGGTCTGTGCATGCAATGCCAGAGCATACTCTGAAGGTAGAAAAAACCCTAGACAAGGGCGCGGGGATCACCCCTTCGTACCTATGCCTCTAGCACCGGGGTAAGACTATCCTGGGGTCACCCAGCTTAGGGGGTCACCCCTGTATGTATGTCCCTTATGGCCTGTTGGGACCCTCTTCCGGTCTGTGGGGTACCGAGACAGGTGTCAGGTACGGTAATACACTTATTGCCACTAGTGGGTCTCCACATACAGCTGGGGTCCACCCAGAACTGTTTCCATCAGTACCACTTAGAGATTTTCTGGAGTGGTCTGAGGAGGGGGTCGCCCTCAATAAGACCGGGCTGAACGGTCAGAAATGTCGGGACGTAAGCCCGTATGGGGATGTACGGTAGTCTCCAAATTACCCAAGGGGTCACCCTTATTGGGTATAGTACTGTGGAGTTTTGGCAGCACCGTGAGCTCTCCTTCATGGTGCTGTCGACATACATGTATCCATTGTGTTCCGGTCTGGCATACAGTGTCCTTAGCCATTCCGGGTCTTGGCTGGGTTCTCTGACTTCCTGAGGTATGTCTTGCCAGACCTCCTCCTCTGAGAGCGAGTCCTCTGCCCTCCATTCGTCTATGATTTCTAAGGACGGTGGAGATAATGGATCCTCATCCCCTGACGAGGGTCTTGTGGAGTGTCTGACACAATGGTAGTATGATTTTTTCCCATCTGTGGGGAGACAGAGTATACGTCAGTGCGTATGTATCTACACAGTGGCTTCCACGTACAACTGGGGGGCACCCAGGTACCATGTAATCAGTACCACTAGGAGTTTGACTAGTGGTCTGAAGAGGGGTCACCCTCTTATCGACCGGGGTGAACGGTCTTTAATGTTGGGACGGAGCCCGGTAATGGTCGGGACGGAGCCCGGTAATGGTCGGGACGGAGCCCGGTAATGGGAGGTATCGAAGACCTCAGTACGCTTTCACCCTTGTGTATAATTTTGTGGAAATTTTGCCATTGTGGATTGTGCGTACTTCGTTATAAGCCCTTGATTGGGCGTGGTGGTCACCCCTAGTAAGACAAAATTGTCACTCCGGATACTGCCAGATTTTTGTTGTTGTTGTTTGTTTGTTTGTAATGATTTCTGGGTAGTACTACAGTGCTTTGTAACAATCACCATTGCCTCCTGTGAGTGTTCATCCAATTGGGCAATGCAGCCTGAACCTGATGGGAGTTGTTCCTGGTTTGGTGTAATACAATCCCAATGGTAAGATACCTGCAGTGGTTCTTTAGCACAGATTTGCAGGGGTTAACTGCAGTGAGAAGTGTGCTTAGCCTGGTGGGAGTTGTTCCTGGTTTGGTGCAATACCATCCTAATGGTAAGTAATCTGCAGTGGCCCTTTAGCACAGAGTTGTAAGGGTTAACTACAGTGAGAAGTGTGCTTAGCCTGATGGGAGTTGCTCCTGGTTGGTGTAATACCATCCTAATGGTAAGTAATCTGCAGTGGCCCTTTAGCACAGAGTTGCAGGGGTTAACTACAGTGAGAAGTGTGCTTAGCCTGATGGGAGTTGCTCCTGGTTTGGTGTAATACCATCCTACTGGTAAGTAATCTGCAGTGGCCCTTTAACACTGAGTTGCAGGGATTAGGAGTGTGTGTAGTTAACACATTATATTATGTGGTAAAAACTTTTATTAAACTTTTAAACACTTTACCTTAAAACTAGGTTAGGTGTCCTGTGGGAAGGACCAATTATTCATGTAATACTTTAATGGCACATAAAACCTAAATATAAACATTATAGAAGCAGGAACTCTGTGCCAGTTCGTGGGAATCACGAACTGGCGAAACTAATATGGCCGCCGAGGATCTCGCGGTATCGCGAGATCCAAGATGGCCGCCGTTCGCGCGCAAATTCGCCGCGCAGTCCGTGACCGCGGTCCGCGATTGCGGTCCGACGGTCTCGGTCGGCACCCCCTCGCGCCCCCCTACCCACCCCTCTGTACCCTGGAACTCTTATCGAAGCCTGGTGGTCCCGCGCGATCGCGGTAAAATGCCGCGAATCGCGAGGGACAAACAGGCAAGCAGACATGACAGCAACAGATCCCAGCAGGGGAAAAAACAGTGGCGAAACAAACCATCTAGCAGTCCAGGGAGAAGGATGGATTTAGCAGGGGAAATAGAGGAAGCAGATGAAAAGGGAGGCCCCAGACAGGGGGAAAGTAAAAAGGTACAATGCCAAAACAATTTAAAGGGACCATAAGATAAATTTGCATTATATATAGAAAACAGTTGAGAGCTTAATACTCTGACCTGTGCCTTGGCTGGAAGCAGCAAAGAAAGAGGAAATCATGTGACTGTCAGGGCTTTATATATGGATGTGATGCCTGTTACTGATTGGTTTAAAGTTTTCTGATTGACTTGTGCTGCTGGAGGCATAAAGTAAAGAAAGTTATGCAAAATACGAAGCCTCCTGTCATGTGATAAAATTGGCACTGTTATAAATGAACCTTGTTACCTTGTCAGACAACTGTCCTTATTACTTCCTGGTTGTTTAGCTCAGTGGAACTAAACTGAAGAGGCAGCAATTGCCCAGAGCACCTGCCTTGCAAAGACTTCTCATTGAGTTGCATTGGGAAGTTTGTGATTGGACAGACACAGAAAGTCTGGGTGGGGTTAGAAGGGGAGAGCTTGCAAAGGCTGCAGACAAGAGATCAACAGCTTTGACAAGTTCTTTTTATTTATATCCCCAATGATAAGATGCATGTCTGTTTTCATCGGGGGTATATCTACTACATAGTGATCCTTCAAGCATTCCTAATGTGAGTTACTAAATGGTGACTCCAGATTCAAACAAATGACACATGCACTGAGACAGACAGATTACAATGTGTGATGTGTCTCTATGTTATGTTATAGCTCATTCTGAAGAGCAGGAAAACACACAGAACGCAGAGTGGCATATAACAGTAAAATAATATACACAAAGTTATCGAATGAGGAAAGAAAAGAGAGAAGGCACGGTCCCGCAAGACAGACACAGATCTGGCGGAGTCAATGCCTCGGCTTTAAATCCATATTATTGAGTTTAGTTTACACTTGTGTTGTTTAACACTATATATAAAATGAATTCCAATAGCCCCTGCAGTCTGGAGTATCCCTTTAAAATCTCTTTATGTTTTCCAACATTCCATGTACGCAGTGTGTGTCTGTGTGTGTGTGTACTCGTGTGTATCTATGATCTCAGTAAGAAGAAGCCGTCAGATTTGCTCCGTTTTAATGTATTAGGATTATTAAAATAATGTATTCTCTGTAAGGTCGGCTTATTGGGGGTTTAAGGTTTTCTAGAAATCAGATATTTCTTTAGATAAATTCCTGTAACAAGCACACTGTCAAACAACCTCTATTGTTTGAAACAGAATGTAAAGATAAACGCAACAGAGAAGCTTCGGATAAAAATACTAAGAAGATTGCCGCAAAGAAAAAAGACAATAACTGAAATATTCGCGATCTGACACCAGATTGAATGAGAAAATACCTTCACCTTTTCGAGGCAGAGAATAATACGTACACTTTTTAATACAAGAATAAACAGGTCTATCTCAAGTCTTTCTTTTATTTTGCATCCTTAATATTTCCTCTGTAAAACACTTGGTATTATTATTGTTAAAGCACGCTGTACAGGGTGCTAATCATGAATACAAGCAGCGCTGATAAAAGGAGTTGTACAGACAGGAGAATAGGGAGCAGGCCCAGACAGATCGCTGGAATACGGACATTTACTGTCCGTGGAAGACTGTTAAATGAGGAACAAAACTAAATGCTTTTTTTAAAGGATGATCGTGGCAAAGCAGAAAATACATTCAGGTACAAGCCGCTCTGGCCTTTAGAATAAATAAGATATCTCACGAATGATATGATGGAAGCGATGGTGATCTTAACAAGCGCAGTTTGGGGCAGCTGTCTATCGGAAAGGAACGATAAATGGGGGAGAGGGGATACGAATAGGAATCAATAAATCACGGACATTTGATTGTGACAAGCTCAACAATATTTTTATCTCTCGCATTCATCAATGTCTTCCACAGCTGGCCAAGAACAGCGTCGCGGCCGAGGCTTGTCCTGGTGGATGCGGTAATATTATCATAGCTCCAGTGGATTTTACCGGGCTGGAGAATTTCCTAGCGTCATGAAAAGGTTAACGTTTATGCCATTTCCATGTCATTACCCCACTGCAAGGAAATCATTCTCAGACATGGCTGGCGTCTACATGCAGCGCAATTTCTCTTATAGATCAACAGGACATAATAGTGAACATCAAAGGGTTCATCAGACAAACAACTGGCAGATGGGGGAATTCTAAAAGGGCAGCAGTCACTATGGAAACCAATGGAATGTTCCTGCTGATTGCTCTACAGCTGATACAATCACCATGGAAACCGATGGAATGTTCCTGCTGATTGCTCTACAGCTGAAGCAATCACCATGGAAACCGATGGAATGTTCCTGCTGATTGCTCTACAGCTGATACAATCACCACGGAAACCAATGGAATGTTCCTGCTGATTGCTCTACAGCTGAAGCAATCACCATGGAAACCAATGGAATGTTCCTGCTGATTGCTCTACAGCTGAAACAATCACCATGGAAACCAATGGAATGTTCCCGCTGATTGCTCTACAGCTGAAACAATCACCATGGAAACCAATGGAATGTTCCTGCTGATTGCTCTACAGCTGAAGCAATCACCATGGAAACCAATGGAATGTTCCTGCTGATTGCTCTACAGCTGATACAATCACCATGGAAACCGATGGAATGTTCCTGCTGATTGCTCTACAGCTGAAGCAATCACCATGGAAACCGATGGAATGTTCCTGCTGATTGCTCTACAGCTGATACAATCACCACGGAAACCAATGGAATGTTCCTGCTGATTGCTCTACAGCTGAAGCAATCACCATGGAAACCAATGGAATGTTCCTGCTGATTGCTCTACAGCTGAAACAATCACCATGGAAACCAATGGAATGTTCCCGCTGATTGCTCTACAGCTGAAACAATCACCATGGAAACCAATGGAATGTTCCTGCTGATTGCTCTACAGCTGAAGCAATCACCATGGAAACCAATGGAATGTTCCTGCTGATTGCTCTACAGCTGAAACAATCACCATGGAAACCAATGGAATGTTCCCGCTGATTGCTCTACAGCAGAAACAATCACCATGGAAACCAATGGAATGTTCCTGCTGATTGCTCTACAGCTGATACGATCACCATGGAAACCAATGGAATGTTCCTGCTGATTGCTCTACAGCTGATACGATCACCATGGAAACCAATGGAATGTTCCCGCTGATTGCTCTACAGCTGAAACAATCACCATGGAAACCAATGGAATGTTCCTGCTGATTGCTCTACTCTTGGAACTCTTTGTGTTTAATCCACATAGCTTTAAAGAAGACTTTATTTATAAGTTTATACAACCAATGTATTCCTATGCAGTGGAAAGCTGACCATTTCATGGACCTGAGTCAGTCTGAGGCCCAGCTTAGGAATGAAGCATATGGGGAGATGAGAAGATGTATTATTTTTTATGGTAGTGATAGTTGCAGGGCCCCTGATGGTGAGGTTCCCCCATAGGTATGAGACATGGCAGTGTCCTGGTTTCCATCTCCAGTGTGGCGTAACGCTCCAAGGTGGAGGACAGGCAGTGATGTCATGTTCCCCTACACTTTCTCCACACACAGAGCAGGTGTATCTGCCTTCAATGGGCGAGCACCTCATTTTGTCCAGGGGCACAGAAGCTTATCGGTATGGCTTAGTTCCTATGGTTGAGTTCACAACACTGTTACATCCAACCCTGTATCCACCATTAAAACTACAAAGTCACTGACATATCCAGCAAGTGTGACACCCTGCAGACCAAGGATGTGCAGCCAATGGCTGATAGACTGCAAGTCCTATAATCCTTTGCTTAGCAGCAGTCTGACAGTCTCACTGCACATGGTATTGTAACGGACCGTTTCACTTACAAGAGGATAAAACCCAGTTTAGGCGATAATCCCCTTTAGATAGACCAGCAACTACTGTAAGCACCAATTTCCCGAACTCCCAAACTGCACGGATTCACCAACTCTCGAACAGCAGACACACGAACCCTGGAAGCAGCCGAACAGGAAAAGCAATACGAACAGCTTACACTCCTGGCAGTCGGCATACAGTCAAATTCCCCCCAAGAATGAGACAACACTTCAGCTTTCTGGGTTAAGCAGGAACTCATTTACTCAGGGCTACCTGCCCAGTATTTATGCAGGTCTCCCACCTGGTGGACACTCCCCTAGGGGACCAAATGGAAGACTGTAACAAAGGACAGACATAAACCAATTACAGACACACAGCAGTAAACATTCCCACAATGCAGCCTGGTTTCCTCCCTTCTGCCCTGGAGATAATTGGAGAAGTAATCCAATTATCTCCCAGGCCAGAGACCAGACTCCATTACACATGTGGGAACCTAAATACAATATTATGCTTTAAAATGTATAAAGTTACTTTTAATCCATTACACACAGACATGTAACATATCCCCAGATAGCTCAGGTCTGGGTGCACATTATTAGGTGAATGGCACCCAGACCACAATGATACAGTTTAATCGCCATGGAGCCAAAGTCTTTAATCACACGAATAGGATCCATGGCATAGCTATCTGGGTTACCACAGTTCACATAGAAATACCGAATTCCGGTGTTCGGTTAACCTTGTACGATTAGGACCCAGGCGACGGACGGCTCAGCGGTGTTCGTGCAATTAAGTGTCCGTTTACAGTTCCATAGTTTGAGCGCTGATCACCGCTGGCCGTTCGGGAGTTAAAATGGCCGCTGCCACGTGTTCGGCAAACGAACAAAGGCCACCCAGCGTTTGTCAATTAAGCTGCGGTTAACCGCAGCTTCTGGGCGGTCAATTGACGGCTCACTCCATCTTCTAGGTGGTCCCTCGTACGGTAGTTGGTTCGGTAGATAAAATCTACCGAACACCCTGGCAGAAAGCACGAATAAACCTTTCGGCAGGGGAAATAAACCTTTTTCAAGTCTGGTCCATAGTCCAAAGGGAGCAGGCGAGCAACCAGGCTTTTCCAGCTCACAGTGGCGAAGTTGGTTTCGCCACAGGTATGATGAGCGAAGACTACCGGGGAAAATGAAATTCTCTAACAAATATAACACATTGGTTTTCAACATGAGTCAGTGCTCTGGTTTCCTCAAACGCAGAGCCAACAAAGACATATTGTGACATACGCCACACCATCGCGTATACACTGCAAACACACGTGACATTTCACAAGTACACGCAAATGCGTTTAGCCAAAGTGTTTCCTGCTGGTAATTAACGAGGCGTACGTCACACAGGCCAGAGACTGATAGATGGAAGATCTTCCCAGTCTGATCCATTTCTGCAGACATCAACTTTCCCATTTACCACAAGCGTCCACTGCCCCGTATGCAAATTAATCGCCAGGGAGAAGAAATTCCTCCACGGCTGTAGCTCGTGAGATTCTCTAGATGTTAAATATTTATCCACATCTATTGTACTCTGTGTGAGCATTAGGCTGTCAAATGATTTATTCACTGTGCCATGTGGTTTACTGACACACAAAAACACTCGAAGAAAGTCAAACACATATATAACAATAACAATATATATTACAAATATTGCTCAGCCTTCCAGCACGCATGAGGTTAAATAAGAACGGTTTATATTTGTTGCATTAAAACTTTCGTGATAGTGAGGGTGGCTGGATTTTTCCGTATTAGCGCAAATGCCGATATTTTGGATAGAGTGATAAGTTACACGTTTTAAAATGACGCTAAAATCCCTTTCATTGCACCATTTCCATGCGCGTTAACCTTGGCGTTTTTCCGGCATAGAACATTTATTCATTTTTAAATAGAGTAATACCACTAATACAGAGACTACAGAATTTCCTAATTTCATGCAAACGTTACGGCATGTGATCAGTTTAGAGAGGGTTAAAAATGACAAATAACTTCCATTTATAAATAATCACATTACATTTCTATTTGATTCTGCAACGAATAACGGCGTGTGTGAAGTACACGCGCCAACACGATATGTTCTGGAGTCGATTTGATTAATCCATCAAACATATTTCCGCCTATTTAAAACATAATCAAAGACCCATCTGGTGCCAATGAAATTTATTAGGAAAGTGAAGGATAATTTCATGAAAGCGTCTTCTGTTCAGCCGCTCTCTCCCGAGACGATGTGTTGAAAAAATTACCATAAAGATTAATGCAACATATGGAAACTTATTATTGTTTTTTTCTTTAAATGAGCAAAAACGTGGCATTATTAGAAGAATGAAAAGCGTTTTTATTTTCCAATGAATGCGCTCACTCAAGCTGAATCTGTCATTTAACCCCTGTGATCCCAATGTAATCCAAATTAATTAAAAGCCTCTTCCAACTGAGATAGGAAAGAACCAAATTATATAAGTTTCAATGGCCCAATGTGTGTCCTGCAGTGTCGGATTATTGCCCTATATCCTGCGTTTCTACAGAAATACAATGATGAAAGAACATGTTTCCAATCACATATTAGAACAGAGAGCTGCCGGCGCTCTCTGAAACAGTCTGTTATATTAATAGAACTGCCGGCAGTCTCTGAAACAGTCTGTTATATTAATAGAGCTGCCGGCCCTCTCTGAAACAGTCTGTTATATTAATAGAGCTGCCGGCAGTCTCTGAAACAGTCTGTTATATTAATAGAACTGCCGGCAGTCTCTGAAACAGTCTGTTATATTAATAGAGCTGCCGGCCCTCTCTGAAACAGTCTGTTATATTAATAGAGCTGCCGGCCCTCTCTGAAACAGTCTGTTATATTAATAGAGCTGCCGGCAGTCTCTGAAACAGTCTGTTATATTAATAGAGCTGCCGGCCCTCTCTGAAACAGTCTGTTATATTAATAGAGCTGCCAGCCCTCTCTGAAACAGTCTGTTATATTAATAGAGCTGCCGGCGCTCTCTGAAACAGTCGGTTATATTAATAGAGCTGCCAGCACTCTCTGAAGCGGTTTGTTATATTAATAGAGCTGCCAGCGCTCTCTGAAGCGGTTTGTTATATTAATAGAGCTGCCGGCACTCTCTGAAACAGTCTGTTATATTAATAGAGCTGCCGGCAGTCTCTGAAACAGTCTGTTATATTAATAGAACTGCCGGCAGTCTCTGAAACAGTCTGTTATATTAATAGAGCTGCCGGCACTCTCTGAAACAGTCTGTTATATTAATAGAGCTGCCGGCAGTCTCTGAAACAGTCTGTTATATTAATAGAACTGCCGGCAGTCTCTGAAACAGTCTGTTATATTAATAGAGCTGCCGGCCCTCTCTGAAACAGTCTGTTATATTAATAGAGCTGCCGGCCCTCTCTGAAACAGTCTGTTATATTAATAGAGCTGCCGGCAGTCTCTGAAACAGTCTGTTATATTAATAGAGCTGCCGGCCCTCTCTGAAACAGTCTGTTATATTAATAGAGCTGCCAGCCCTCTCTGAAACAGTCTGTTATATTAATAGAGCTGCCGGCGCTCTCTGAAACAGTCGGTTATATTAATAGAGCTGCCAGCACTCTCTGAAGCGGTTTGTTATATTAATAGAGCTGCCAGCGCTCTCTGAAGCGGTTTGTTATATTAATAGAGCTGCCGGCCCTCTCTGAAGCAGTTTGTTTTATTAATCGAGCTGCCGACACTCTCTGAAGCGGTTTGTTATATTAATGGAGCTGCCGGCTCTCTCTGAAGCGGTTTGTTTTATTAATCGAGCTGCCGGCCCTCTCTGAAGCGGTTTGTTATATTAATCAAGCTGCCGACACTCTCTGAAGCGGTTTGTTATATTAATAGAGCTGCCGGCCCTCTCTGAAGCGGTTTGTTTTATTAATAGAGCTGCCGACACTCTCTGAAGCGGTTTGTTTTATTAATAGAGCTGCCGGCACTCTCTGAAGCGGTTTGTTTTATTAATAGAGCTGCCGACACTCTCTGAAGCGGTTTGTTTTATTAATAGAGCTGCCGGCACTCTCTGAAGCGGTTTGTTATATTAATAGAGCTGCCGGCACTCTCTGAAGCGGTTTGTTTTATTAATAGAGCTGCCGACACTCTCTGAAGCGGTTTGTTTTATTAATAGAGCTGCCGGCACTCTCTGAAACAGTCTGTTATATTAATAGAGCTGCCGGCCTTCTCTGATGCGGTTTGCTATATTAATAGAGCTGCCGGTGCTCTCTGAAGCGGTTTGTTATATTAATAGAGCTGCCGGCTCTCTCTGAAGCGGTTTGTTATATTAATAGAGCTGCCGGCTCTCTCTGAAGCGGTTTGTTATATTAATAGAGCTGCCGGCTCTCTCTGAAGCGGTTTGTTATATTAATAGAGCTGCCGGCTCTCTCTGAAGCGGTTTGTTATATTAATAGAGCTGCCGACACTCTCTGAAGCGGTTTGTTATATTAATAGAGCTGCCGACACTCTCTGAAGCGGTTTGTTATATTGATAGAGCTGGCAGTGCTCTCTCTTATACGCTATAGAAATAACACATTACAAAGTGTCAAATGATAAATACATCTTTACATGATACATAAACTATGATTACTGCTTGGTTTCAGTAAATATTTGAATAATTGCACAAATAGAGGCAGATTTATACAAAGCAGCCTTGAAAGTAGAAAGGTGAATTTATTGCGTATTACGTGAAAATCGAACATTAAAGCATTTTTAATTTGCATTATTCACATCCCGAAACCTAAATGGCAAACTGATATTTTGTTTCCAGCCGTTAGAAAACGGCGTGATTAATTGCAGAGACGCTGGATATCCCAATATAGGTCCTGTATCGGAGAATGAGACCATCCGTTTTATGATGTTGGTACAGAAACCTTCTGATGAAACAATATAATAAAGGCTTCTATTGTGTGAGGATCAGCAGTAATACGTGCAGCCATTTCTCGGTTCTATCTGCTACTGGGTCAGAATAAACTGCGCACTATGCTCACCCAGCCCTTTATGTCCTCGCAGAACCAGCTTGCTCATCACATTTTATAGGAGCTAATCATTTATCACAGTCTGAAAATATCAGGACCGCAGTTTTAGATTTAGTTAGGTCAGTACTGTCACTGTGCACAAATCTGCAGCAAGCAAAAGCCAACATACAAAATAGAACGCATGCAGACTATCGCAACATACATGCAGACTATCGCAACATACACGCAGACTATCGCAACATACACGCAGACTATCGCAACATACACGCAGACTATCGCAACATACACGCAGACTATCGCAACATACACGCAGACTAACGCAACATACACGCAGACTATCGCAACATACACGCAGATTGTCGCAACATACACGCAGACTATCGCAACATACACGCAGACTATCGCAACATACACGCAGACTGTCGCAACACACACGCAGACTATCGCAACATACACGCAGACTATCGCAACATACACGCAGACTATCGCAACATACACGCAGACTGTCGCAACATACACGCAGATTGTCGCAACATACACGCAGACTATCGCAACATACACGCAGACTGTCGCAACATAGCATTAATAGGACAGTGTAGAAACCACGCAGACTATCGCAACATAGCATTAATAGGACAGTGTAGAAACCACGCAGACTATCGCAACATAGCATTAATAGGACAGTGTAGAAACCACGCAGACTATCGCAACATAATATTAATAGGACAGTGTAGAAAGCACGCAGACTATCGCAACATAGCATTAATAGGACAGTGTAGAAACCACGCAGACTATCGCAACATAGCATTAATAGGACAGTGTAGAAAGCACGCAGACTATCGCAACATAGCATTAATAGGACAGTGTAGAAAGCACGCAGACTATCGCAACATAGCATTAATAGGACCGTGTAGAAAGCACGCAGACTATCGCAACATAGCATTAATAGGACAGTCTAGAAACCACGCAGACTATCGCAACATAATATTAATAGGACAGTGTAGAAAGCACGCAGACTATCGCAACATAGCATTAATAGGACCGTGTAGAAAGCACGCAGACTATCGCAACATAGCATTAATGGGACAGTGTAGAAACCACGCAGACTATCGCAACATAGCATTAATAGGACAGTGTAGAAAGCACGCAGACTATCGCAACATAGCATTAATAGGACAGTCTAGAAACCACGCAGACTATCGCAACATAGCATTAATGGGACAGTGTAGAAACCACGCAGACTATCGCAACATAGCATTAATAGGACAGTGTAGAAACCACGCAGACTATCGCAACATAGCATTAATAGGACAGTGTAGAAACCACGCAGACTATCGCAACATAGCATTAATAGGACAGTGTAGAAACCACGCAGACTATCGCAACATAGCATTAATAGGATTCGTCTCGCAGCGGATGGACATGTTCTGGTCTCTGAGCGGATGGACATGTTCTGGTCTCGCAGCGGATGGACATGTTCTGGTCTCGCAGCGGATGGACATGTTCTGGTCTCGCAGCGGATGGACATGTTCTGGTCTCGCAGCGGATGGACATGTTCTGGTATTATTTATTATGTTATTATTTATATAGCGCCGACAAATTCTGTAGCACTTTACAGTGGGTGGATGAACAGACATGTAGTTGTAACCAGACAAGTTGAACACACAGGAACAGAGGGGTTGAGGGCCCTTCTCAGTGAGCTTAAATGCTAGATGGTAGTGGGGTAAAGGGACAAAAAGGTAAGGATATCACAATGGATGTTCTGGTCTGCAGTGGATGGACATTTTCTGGTCTCGCAGTGGATGGACATGTTCTGGTCTCTGAGCGGATGGACATGTTCTGGTCTCTGAGCGGATGGACATGTTCTGGTCTCTGAGCGGATGGACATGTTCTGGTCTCTGAGCGGATGGACATGTTCTGGTCTCTGAGCGGATGGACATGTTCTGGTCTCTGAGCGGATGGACATGTTCTGGTCTCTGAGCGGATGGACATGTTCTGGTCTCTGAGCGGATGGACATGTTCTGGTCTCTGAGCGGATGGACATGTTCTGGTCTCTGAGCGGATGGACATGTTCTGGTCTCTGAGCGGATGGACATGTTCTGGTCTCTGAGCGGATGGACATGTTCTGGTCTCTGAGCGGATGGACATGTTCTGGTCTCTGAGCGGATGGACATGTTCTGGTCTCTGAGCGGATGGACATGTTCTGGTCTCTGAGCGGATGGACATGTTCTGGTCTCTGAGCGGATGGACATTTTCTGGTCTCTGAGCGGATGGACATGTTCTGGTCTCTGAGCGGATGGACATGTTCTGGTCTCTGAGAGGATGGACATGTTCTGGTCTCTGAGAGGATGGACATGTTCTTGTCTCTCAGCAGATGGACATGTTTCGGTAAAACAATGGATGGACATGTTTTCTTACTATCTGTGTAACATGGGTTTCTGTGAAGTGTGAACAGACAGATGTCGCATTTTGTTTTCCTGCAATATTGCAGCAGTGATATCACATTAGAGATATTTCCCAATGGATTTTTTGAGAGCTCTGTTCAGTTTCTCTCCCGTACGGTCTCTCTTGATAGTTATACAAGAATGTAACCCCAGGACAAAGCGATCTGCTTCTCGCAACGTGAATACAGTAAGTCGCTCGCCCAGTGATTGCTAGCAATGATTACTCTATCTCATTGTACAGAAGGAGAGGAACACGGCTATAATACATTTACTTTTATTCTCAGTAGATTTGTGTGGTCAGGATTCACCGCGTTGACATTATCATACGTGTAAACATTGATTTCCCATTGAAAAGAGAACATTTTTCAGATAATGGTGGCAGGATGGATAATAATAGATGCGTGCGACAGACACAGTATCCCTTTAAGATAAATAATTTGCCCATATTGCGCTCATTACTAAATAGCCCTAATTTGTGAAAACAAAAAGCCGCACAGCTGCAACACTGATTCCCATACTGCGATTTTTCTCACAATGTACGTAATGCCAGGTATTTTTTCAATTGAGACACAGTTCCTGCACAATAACATTTATATTTTGGTATAAAATTAGGCAAAGATGGGGGCTGGGGCTGGGGCGGACTGTCAAGCCATGCAGACGTGAGCCGAGTGAGTTCTGGAACTTTGCAAAATATTCTCTTGGTTTATTGCAGTCAGTTTGACACTTTACTCACAAATTCAATTTGTTGGTGCAGGGCAAGCAGAATGAGGTTGGACTTGGTGAAACCCTTGATCGGATCATCTGGTTTACCCTTTTGTGGCCTACAAGCATGAAAGGCGCGGGAGAGATGGCCGCTCTCCAGACACTGAACCGACTAGCGTACTACGAGTCCTCTGCTCCCCCTCCCTTTATACCGGTGGCGATCGGCTACTCCACACAGCACAGACCTCCATGTTAGTCATGACTCACCCCACCTATGGAGAAGTAAACCCGTCCATCTTCAACGCCGCCAGCCTGGCCCAGAGACATTTACATTACGCCATCGAGCATGCAGAGATCCATGGACTTGGTCGAGGTAGCAGTATAGTGGCACCTCCGACTTCTTGACCAGAGGCAGCGGAACACTCACTAATCCCGGATACATCTCATGAAGGAGAGAGGGGGAGACATGCCAGGCGTGGAGCATGGCTTGCTATGTGGTCAAACTGCAGCATAGGGTGAACCAAGCTGGGATATCCAAGCACTCCAAGAGCCTCATCTTGGCATTTAACACCGAGATCCCTGCTTCTCTATTATGTTTAATACTACTTGCTTCATATACACATGCCTGCTACCCAATGGTACCATGAATACTTGCATTGTCAGTTGTTATATGTTGATCCTAGTTTCTCTACTAATTCTCCACTGACATTCTTTATCTAGCTTTCAAACCATGTTATATTATCACCATGTCTAGTTAGCCCACCTCATCCCATACATGTAGCATCAGTTAAGAGAATATAATTGTTTATCAATTCTCCTCTGATAGAATGTGGAACCAGCTAGAAGTATCTAGACATTCTAGCCTTACTGGTTTTATAATTTCATATAAAAAGTGGATTAATTTTTTACACATTTCACACACTGTTTACAACTTTTGCTTTCTGACCACATTCCTGAAAAATACCTATATACTCGTTTGTAATGCACTAAAAAAATAAAGAGTGTAAAAAAACAAATTACGCAAAGATACGTACTTATTGAAAGAATCGTTTTATATTGAAGCACAGAAACTGTCACAATTTCTCAATTTCTCTCCTGGAAACCCTTTTATATGCGACTGCATGCTTCTCTTGTAATAATATGTTAAAATCTGACACGGGAGAGGTTAAATATGGCTCTCATAACAGCGCCACTACTGTTTATAGGACCTGAGAATTCGGTGACAATATGATGGTTAGATTACGGTTATCAGACTTTGATTAAATGCTAATAAATCAAGCAAGTACAAGGCACTGCTACCTTTATTATTAGAGAAGCTTCTGGGAATTACACGTGGGAATCAATACATGTTCTGTCTAAAATACATAATGACGAGAAAATGGCCTTAATTTGCACTGTGAAAGGTACACTCCCCATCTGTCTGATTCCAAGGAATTCTTCTTATAATGTGAACGGGTGGTCAGGCAATAAAACTCTATTCAAGGAAAGAAAGGCTTTGTAGCAAATTGAAGATTCTTCATATTTTGCGGTGTTAATGCTCCGTAAGAAGTGTCTGGACCTGGACAAAAGTGGAATGTCCAAAACATATCCTATCTGGACCTAACCGCCGAACGAAAAATACTAGACAATGATGAGCCCAATCCTGAAAAGAATGAGCCACAAAATATGCAGGCAATAAAAGCAAGCAAACCCACCTAGCTAACAACGTAGTATATACCGGCTTATGTGGGTGGACATAAGATACCAAGAGCTGGCCTGACCAGGTGAATCAGGTAAAGGACCCTTGATATCATTGAAACGCATACGCTCCCATGAAAGGCCAAATCTGGAGAAACGAGTCCGCTGCTGCACAGTCCAGATCTGGAAGCCAGCTGAACAAGACTGGTAGTTGATGGTTCATCTGGGAAGAGAAGAGATCCACCACCAGCGGATCTCTGAGTGCATTGAGGTTGTAAAATATCACTGAGGCGACGAAAGCTCCTTCGGAGTTCCTTCTTAATGGACCTGGACTTGGACTGTAGTAACCAAAGGACACAGTTCACAGCAACAGTTTCGAACACTAGAAATTGAACTATGTGAGCAGGAGAGAGATGACCGTTCTCAGCTCCCATGTACCCCAAGGATTTCAATAAGTGAATCCTATAGCGTGATTGTAATCGTAGACATGATGCGGTGTCACAAAAGAGAAGAAGGTCGTCAGGCAGCAAAAACCCTTTGATGGAAGGTGGGCCATCACTGGTTTCAGTAGTTTGGTGAACCACCATGGAGCAGAGCTCAGTCCAAAATGTAGAAAAGTGAACTGGAGCAGATGATCCAACCACTGAAAATAAAGAAAACATTGACTTTCCTAAGCCAGCAGCACTCACAGGTATGCATCCTTCAGATCCAGTAGGGTGAACCAATCGTTATTGTTACGACACTCACCGCCTGGAGAGTGAAGCCGCCGTTTAGTCGATAATCCCCTTTCTCCAGAAATGCAATTCCAGTATAACCGATCATAAAACTCCCGAACGGAGCATACGAATGCGGTAACTCCCGATCAGCAATCCATCCGAAATCCTTCCACAGCTAGAAATAAACGAAAGCGCTGTCCCAATAGTCAATCCCTCCACAAACGAGACAAAGCTCCGTTTTGAAGGTCAAGCAGAATGTGTTTAATGGGGGCTACCTGCCCAGTATTTATGCAGGTCTCCACCAGGTAGACACTCCCCTAGGGGACCTGGTGGAAGACTGTGAAATATATTAAACAGTAGCCAATCACAGTGGCTATAACACAAGCCCTTCCCATTTTACCCATAATACATCTCTTCCTATCCTGGAGATAATTAGGGAGGAACCTAATTAACTCCGAGGATAGGAACCATCGCCATTTTAAACCCAAACACAAAAAATGCAATAAAATACATAAAATCAGAAGTACCGAATATATAGTGTTCGTGCAACGTATCCCCAGATAGCCTGGATCTGAGGGCATATTCCTACCGAATAGCGCTCAGGTCCGATGTACACCGTCCAATCGCCATGGAGTCAAAGTCTCTCATAAGTCCTTCGGTATACGAATGACTCCATGGGACGGCTATCTGGGTAAGTTCATACGGATGAAAGAAACTCCCGAACGGAACAGTGTTCGTATGCCTCCAAGGGAATAGAAGGGGAGACGGCCGTCTCCAGCGGTGTTCGGTAGATAAAGAGTCCGTTTTTTAGATCCATGGGTTTTGCACCGAACACCGCTGATTCGCCTCGTGTCCAAAATGGCCGCCGCCTCGTGTTCGGCATACGAACGACGACCACCCGTACGAAATGGAATGGAGAGGTGTTTGCGGTTAACCACAACGTTCTAATTTGTGGTCAAGGTGTTAATGAGCCGCACACTCCTCTCCTGGGTGGCCGATGTTCGGTAGTTTCAATCGGTACTTTAGAAAACGTACGAACAACAGCGTACGGACAGGAAATCCACGAATCCAATGAAAACAGACGAACCAGCAATACAGGTCTATGCAGCAGGGTTCGTCACACGGCTCCCCCCTTGTGGAACACTCCAGCAGACCCGGCTTGGCCCTTTAGCGGGTCAACTTGGGGATGACCGGACTAGGAAGTAGCAAGGACGTCGGTTTGCCGTGATAACCCATCTGCATTCCCATTCTGCTTACCGGGTCGGTAGCTGATGGTGAAGTTATATGGTTGTAATGCTAAACTCCACCGCAGCAGTCTACCATTGTCTCCTGAGACCCGGTTAAGCCAAACAAGGGGATTGTGGTCCGTGATAAGGGAAAATTCCTGTCCATACAAATAGGGACTCAATTTTTTCAATGCCCAGACCAGGGCCAAACATTCTTTCTCCACTGCCGCATAACTCACTTCCCGGGGTAACAGTTTTCGACTGAGATATGCGACAGGGTGTTCTCCTCCATCCTCCCCGACCTGGCTTAGCACAGCCCCCAGTCCATACATGGAAGCATCTGTATGAACGAGAAAACGTTTGTTAGGAAGTGGGGCAGCCAGGACAGGGGCATTCACGAGAGCCTGCTTAAGTGCTTGAAACGCAGCTTCACAAGCTGGAGACCACAGGACCTGCTTAGGGAGGTTCTTCTTAGTCAGGTCTGTCAGGGGTTTAGCTATAGAGCTGTAGTCTGGGACAAAGCGTCTGTAATACCCTGCTGTCCCTAGGAAGGCCAATACCTGGGTCTTAGTGATAGGTGTGGGCCAGTTTGCCACTGCCTCTATCTTGGCCGTCTCTGGTCTCTGGCTCCCACACCCCACCCTGTGACCCAAGTATTGTACCTCAGCCATGCCTAGATGACACTTTTCTGGCTTCAACGTCAGGCCAGCGGCCCGAATTTTATCCAGTACTACCCCTACGTGCACCAGGTGTTCCTCCAAGGACTCACTGTAGATCGCAATATCATCCAGGTATGCACAAGCAAATTCCTGGAAGCCATCAAGGAGCCTGTCCACCATCCGTTGGAAGGTAGCTGGGGCATTCTTCATCCCAAATGGCATAACCTTAAATTGGTATAAGCCAAAGGGGGTGACGAAGGCCGACTTGGGGATAGCGTTCTTGGCCAGGGGAATCTGCCAGTAGCCCTTACACAGGTCTATGGTGGTCAGATAGCGTCCCCTGGCAATGCGGTCTAATAATTCGTCTACCCGTGGCATCGGGTAGGCGTCAGTGGTGGTCCGCTCGTTGAGCCTCCTGTAGTCCACACAGAACCGGGTGGTCCCATCTTTCTTAGGCACCAGGACTACAGGGGAGGCCCAAGGGCTATCGGAGTGCTCGATGACCCCAAGCTGGGTCATCTCCTCTATCTCCTTCCGCATTCCTTCTCGGACTGCTTCAGGGATACGGTAAGGGGGCTGTCTTAAGGGGTTCTGTCCAGGGGTCTCTACCTTATGTACAGCTAGGGTAGTGTAGCCGGGTTCTTGGGAGAACGTCGCCTGCTTCTCCCACAGAAGCTGTTTCGCCTGTTCCTTCTCTGCGGGGCTTAACCTGTCCCCTAGCTGTACGAGATCAGTCAGATCCGTCTGGGCACCTCTCTGTAGGCAAACAACAGATGAGAAAAAAAGTGGGGAGTAGGTTAGCGCTAATGATATATAAAAAAGGCAGCAACCTTACAGAGGGTCACCCTCTAACCCTCTGAGATAAGGATGTACAGGTAAAAGGAGAGAAAAGGCTGCGCCAAAAATGACTTAAAAATACAATAAAATAAGTCCCAATAAAAGTAAACAAGTAAAACGAAGGATAAATGTCAATGTTTGTTGTACTGGATACACTGGTGGAGTGTTCTCTCTTCTTGTGATGCTTTGAATCCTCCCGTGATATGTAAAATATAAAAGGGAAAAGGACCAATTGTGCAGGTTGTGGGGTACGTAGTAGGTAAAAAAAAAAATGTGTAAAGAACTCACATTTTCATGAGCTATAACCAGCTCAAGTGGAATAGGCGTTCTGCAGTATAATCCCTGCTAGTAGGATATCACGGAAATCTGGTCCACTTTGGGTCTGGTGCTGTCCAATTCTCAGGAGAAGGGAGAGAAATATATAGACAACAGATAGTGCTCTCCGTAGATAAAATGTGGTATAGATGCAAAACAATAATAAATATACTCACAGTGTAAAGTGCAGATGACACTGCACTTGAGATATGGCGTGGGTGGTATAATCCCCACCTTAGGATGTATAAAATAGCCAGGAAAGGAGAATATAAAATAGTAGTAATAAAAATATGAATGGCACAAATGTAAAGCCAAACGTAATTTATTGTTTAAAAGTATATAATAAAATCCATTAACGCGTTTCACCACTAAGGTTTTTTCAAAATGGAATAACATTAAAACCTGGCAAGAATAAAATATATATAGGTGCACTGTTACTTTAAAAACGGCGCCAAACATAACATCAATTAACATAAGCCAATCACAATTAGGCATAAAACATATGGGAGATAAAACATTGTAATACTGGTAGGAATAAGTATATTTTTAAATGGAGTGAGGTCTGGTATATACCAGACATAATAGGCAAAAGGAAAATTAAAAACGAAGCTTTATGGCTTTAAAAATCTTATATTACTATATTGTAGTAGCGTGTCACGTGACCCGCGTGGGGTTATGGGGGATGTAGTTTGCGGGCCACGTGACCGCACTCTTCAACCTCCAATAAGCATCCTGGGAGGGCGGTGCTTGTGCGCGTCACGTGGTCCGCGTCACATATGCACAGTGTGACAACGGACTCCTGTGATCAGCGCTGGGGAGCTTGGGGGATGTAGTTAAAAACCCGAAATGGGTTTTAAATAAAACGCACCAACATATAAGATATTGGAGAAAGAGTAGTATGCATATTGGAATGCTTGATAACAGTAGGTAGCCATATGTCTAATAAAATAGCATATAGAAATGAACTTGTTTTTGGCAGGCACAAACAATTATATATAGTGGCAATTGTATTTATATTGAATATGTACCAACATTAATACTTTTCATCACATTTAGTGCAGAATAGACTAGCAGCATAATGTTCTATTTTTAAGTTTTAAGAAATAAAATAAAATAGATAGAAGAATGTCTTAAAGGGCCACACTTGTTCTATAAAACCATATGTAAAAACAAATATATATACAGGCACATATCAAGATAAAAATATTGCAATAATAAGAGTATCTGACTGGTGAGTGGTCATATTGGGGGTATCCTAGACCATAATGCCGTAGGTGACAACTATGGATAGGATAACTCCCAAATGACCACTTATTAAAAAATTGTTATTATAAAAAATTAAATAGATCAAAGTCTGCATTTAAACCTTTGGGGGCTAAGGTCTGTAGGTTGAATACCCATTCCATCTCGTTTCTGCCTAAGATATTTTTAAGATTTCCCCCTCTCCAGGGGACTTTACATTTTTTTATACCTATGCAACTAAGAAATTTTGGGTCCCGATTGTGTTTTTCAAAATGTTTTGATACGGAATGATTAGCATATCCATTTTTTATATTGTGGCAGTGTTCCGCTAATCTAGTCTTCAGGCATCTGGTTGTCATACCAACGTAGAGACTAGAGAGACTAGAAAGACAATAACTACCCCCAAAGAGTCAGATACTGGTATTTTTAATCTATCACAAAAAATTTTAAGTGCAGCACAAATCTCTGTTTTAAGCAAAGGGCTAAAATATGCCCCGACTAACTCATTCAAGCCATTTCAGGCATTTTTAGACGTAAATAAATTCACACGAAAAGCTACACTTAAAAGATTTTATAATTCACTAAACACCAATACTAATCCTCCTTCCCCTTCCCCTGCACTACCTACAGACCAACCTTCCGTTATCAGCACAGATCTGAAACCACAATCCACATTTTATCCTTATAATTTTAAATCAGCTCCTCTTATAATGTTTGAAAAATCCGTACTTAGAGACTTTGAAAAAATAAAATACAGTAAATACGACACCCAAAATCTAAATAAAGCAGAGATAACAGCTATGAAAGAACTACAAGAAGATCCAAATATTGTTATTAAACCTGCAGATAAAGGTGGGGGTCTGGTCATCCAATCAAGTGATATGTATATACAAGAAGCCTATAGGCAACTAAATGATACTAATGTATATAAGAAACTATCTGAAGACCCAACTCCATATATACAACAAAAACTTAATACTTTTTTACAAAAGGGGCTAGATAAAAACATTTTAAGTAAAAAAGAGTTTGACTATATATCCATCAAAAATCCCATAATTCCTGTAATCTACTTTCTGCCTAAGATACATAAAGATGCCCAAAACCCCCCAGGTAGACCCATAGTGTCAGGGATAAGATCCCCCTTATGCAACCTGTCTCAGTACATCGACACTTTACTCCAACCAACTGTGAAACTTATGAAATCTTATCTAAAGGACTCTATGACATTACTTAACTTTTTAAATGGATTTTATTGGCAACAAGATTTTATATTTGTGACATGTGATGTCACCTCCTTATACACTATTATCCCGCACGAATTAGGTTGTAATGCTGTCAGATCCATGCTCTCAAATGAAAAAAGAGTTCCTGACACTCAGATTGATTTTATTATAGAAGGCATTGATATCATTTTAAACAATAACTATTTCTGGTTTTTTAACTCATTTTACCTCCAAAAGAGGGGGACAGCTATGGGGACCAGGTTCGCTCCCAGTTATGCTAACCTCTTCATGGCCGACTGGGAATCCAGTGCTATCTGGGGGCAGCATGCGTGGGAGCAGAGCCTGGTCACCTATTTTAGATATATCGACGACTTGTTTTTTATATGGAAAGGTTCAGAGGACTCACTCAATGCTTTTATTTCACACCTCAACTCCAATAATAGAGGAATTGTTCTAACACATGAGTACAGTAGAGATTTAATAAATTTTTTGGACCTAAGTATTTTTATTAAACAAGGGGTTGTACATACAAAAACATTTTTTAAAAAAGTATGTACCAACACAGCAATCGACCAGTCTAGCTGCCACTATAAACCATGGCTTGAGAGCGCCCCTAAAAGTCAATTTTTAAGAATGCGAAGAAATTGCTCTCACATCAATGATTTTAACGAACAATCACTGTTTTTAAAAAATCAATTCATTGAGAAAAACTACTCACCCACAAAATTGGAGAACATTATAACAACAGTAAAAAGTAAACCTAGAGAAAATCTCTTAACTTACAAAGATAAGGATACCTTTAAAGCCCCTACTCTTCCCATAATTTTTAATTTTAACAATAAAAGTGGTTTTATCAAAAAAACAATTAAAAAACACTGGCATCTTTTAAAACAAGATGATCTCCTCAAAGAAATATTACCAACACAACCTAAAATTGTCTTTAGAGGTGCACCAAATTTTAGATCTATTTTAACTAATAATTATACCAGAGAAACAAAAGAAACACAATCTACTTTTTTAAACGGGATGACGGGTTTTTATAAGTGTAAACGCTGTGTTGTATGTAAGAGCACCAATCCTACTATCCAGTCCAAAATCACTAGTTTTAAATCAAATACAACCAATAAGAGTTACATTATTAAAGATTTTATTACATGTCATACCACCAATGTTATTTACTTATTGGAGTGCCCATGTGGCCTCCAATACGTTGGTATGACAACCAGATGCCTGAAGACTAGATTAGCGGAACACTGCCGCAATATAAAAAATGGATATGCTAATCATTCCGTATCAAAACATTTTGAAAAACACAATCGGGACCCAAAATTTCTTAGTTGCATAGGTATAAAAAAATGTAAAGTCCCCTGGAGAGGGGGAAATCTTAAAAATATCTTAGGCAGAAACGAGATGGAATGGGTATTCAACCTACAGACCTTAGCCCCCAAAGGTTTAAATGCAGACTTTGATCTATTTAATTTTTTATAATAACAATTTTTTAATAAGTGGTCATTTGGGAGTTATCCTATCCATAGTTGTCACCTACGGCATTATGGTCTAGGATACCCCCAATATGACCACTCACCAGTCAGATACTCTTATTATTGCAATATTTTTATCTTGATATGTGCCTGTATATATATTTGTTTTTACATATGGTTTTATAGAACAAGTGTGGCCCTTTAAGACATTCTTCTATCTATTTTATTTTATTTCTTAAAACTTAAAAATAGAACATTATGCTGCTAGTCTATTCTGCACTAAATGTGATGAAAAGTATTAATGTTGGTACATATTCAATATAAATACAATTGCCACTATATATAATTGTTTGTGCCTGCCAAAAACAAGTTCATTTCTATATGCTATTTTATTAGACATATGGCTACCTACTGTTATCAAGCATTCCAATATGCATACTACTCTTTCTCCAATATCTTATATGTTGGTGCGTTTTATTTAAAACCCATTTCGGGTTTTTAACTACATCCCCCAAGCTCCCCAGCGCTGATCACAGGAGTCCGTTGTCACACTGTGCATATGTGACGCGGACCACGTGACGCGCACAAGCACCGCCCTCCCAGGATGCTTATTGGAGGTTGAAGAGTGCGGTCACGTGGCCCGCAAACTACATCCCCCATAACCCCACGCGGGTCACGTGACACGCTACTACAATATAGTAATATAAGATTTTTAAAGCCATAAAGCTTCGTTTTTAATTTTCCTTTTGCCTATTATGTCTGGTATATACCAGACCTCACTCCATTTAAAAATATACTTATTCCTACCAGTATTACAATGTTTTATCTCCCATATGTTTTATGCCTAATTGTGATTGGCTTATGTTAATTGATGTTATGTTTGGCGCCGTTTTTAAAGTAACAGTGCACCTATATATATTTTATTCTTGCCAGGTTTTAATGTTATTCCATTTTGAAAAAACCTTAGTGGTGAAACGCGTTAATGGATTTTATTATATACTTTTAAACAATAAATTACGTTTGGCTTTACATTTGTGCCATTCATATTTTTATTACTACTATTTTATATTCTCCTTTCCTGGCTATTTTATACATCCTAAGGTGGGGATTATACCACCCACGCCATATCTCAAGTGCAGTGTCATCTGCACTTTACACTGTGAGTATATTTATTATTGTTTTGCATCTATACCACATTTTATCTACGGAGAGCACTATCTGTTGTCTATATATTTCTCTCCCTTCTCCTGAGAATTGGACAGCACCAGACCCAAAGTGGACCAGATTTCCGTGATATCCTACTAGCAGGGATTATACTGCAGAACGCCTATTCCACTTGAGCTGGTTATAGCTCATGAAAATGTGAGTTCTTTACACATTTTTTTTTTTACCTACTACGTACCCCACAACCTGCACAATTGGTCCTTTTCCCTTTTATATTTTACATATCACGGGAGGATTCAAAGCATCACAAGAAGAGAGAACACTCCACCAGTGTATCCAGTACAACAAACATTGACATTTATCCTTCGTTTTACTTGTTTACTTTTATTGGGACTTATTTTATTGTATTTTTAAGTCATTTTTGGCGCAAACAACAGATGAGGCAGGAATCGCTCCCAGTCCCGGCAAGTGTCAGAAAAGGTCCTCAGCATCTGTTTGAGGGTGCCATTAAATCGCTCGCAGAGACCGTTAGTCTGTGGATGGTATGGGGAACTAAGTATCGGTTTAATGCCGCATACCCTCCACAGCTGCTGGGTGAGCACAGCGGTAAATTGGGTTCCCTGGTCAGAGAGAATCTCTAGAGGGAACCCGACCCTGGTAAAAATCCTAACCAGGGCATCAGCAACTGTCTCTGCCTCTATATTAGACAGCGCTACTGCCTCTGGATAGCGAGTGGCATAGTCCACCACGGTGAGAATGTATTTCTTACCAGATGGACTAGCCCTGGCCAGTGGACCCACAATATCAACGGCTATGCGGGCAAAGGGCTCCCCAATAATAGGCATCGACATAAGCCTACCTTTTGGGTGGTCCCCCCGCTTCCCTACCCGTTGACAAGTGTCACACGTGCTACAATATATCCGCACAGCCTGGTTAATTCCTGGGCAAAAAAAATTCTGCATAATCCTATGGCCTGTGCGGCGGGACCCTAGATGTCCGGCTAGCGGGACATCATGCCCTATCCGCAGAATCTCCCGCCGGTATTTCGCGGGCACTACCAGCTGTCGATTCGGCGGAGGGGCAACACTTTTCTGGGACGGCTTAGGGATCCGATATAACCTGTCCCCCACCCACTCATACCGCTCCCCCTCTGCTCCTTCTTCTCCAGTGTCTGCTCTGCCCCTATACCTCTGGAGAGATGGGTCTGTCTGGGTTTCCCTCCCGAACTCCTCTGGGGAATCCCAACTAGCTAACGTCTGCCCTGGGGTGTCAGTCGGGGAATCGGTTCTTACCTGGGTCTCAGCAGCAGGTGGGCCGGTTCCAGCAGCACGGGTCTGAGCACGGGTAGTCACTGGATTGGCTTCGCCAGGTCCCATAGTAGCATAGGCAGAAATCAGAGGGGCCAAATCATTTCCCAGCAAAACATCGGCAGGCAAGTCCTTCATAACCCCCACATTCACATGTCCAGCTCCCACTCCCCAGTCCAAATGAACCCGGGCAACAGGCAGGCGGAACACGGCGCCTCCTGCCACCCTTACTGCCACAGTATTCCCGGTGTGTTGGTGTTCCGAAACCAGGTTCTTTTGGAGCAAGGTCATAGTAGCTCCGGTGTCTCTTAGACCAGTGACCTCTTTCCCATTCAACTTAACGGTCTGCCTGTGGTGTTGGCGGTTGTCCTGCTGAGCTGCTTGGACTGGGTCTGCTTCGTGAAGGAAACCCCAAAACTCCTCCTGCTCAAGGCAGTGAGCAGACGGCTGAGGTGGCTGCTGGGCTCCGCCGGCTGGGTTTCTCCAGGACGGTGCTTGGTTGGCATGGTTTAAAGGGCATTCTGGTCTTTTATGTCCCATCTGCTTGCATCCATAGCACTGGACCTGGTTGGAGTAACCCCGTTTGTTGAATCGGGCTGACTGCCCCTGGTTGGTTGCTGGCGGCATAGCGGGGGTACGTTGTGCTGGGGGGTGATATAGGTTGGTGGTTGGAGGTGCTGCCGGTTTGTATTCCACTCGGGCAGGGACCTTGGCTGCTGTCTGATCGAGCTTACGGGCATCAGTGTATTCGTCAGCCAGACGAGCAGCTTCATGGAAGGTAGCGGGTTTACGGTCCCTGACCCACTCTCGAACCCCTGCAGGTAACTTGTCAAAGCAGTGTTCTAGCAGGAACACTTGCAGCACCTCTTCCCCAGTTACCGCTCGACACCCTGTCATCCAGTGGGCTGCCGTGTGGTGTACCCGGCATGCCCATTCCACATAGGAATCACCAGCCTGTTTATTATTGTCTCGGAATCGCCTCTGGTACGCCTCAGGGGTAACAGCGTACCGGGTCAAAAGGGCATCTTTTACTGTCCGGTAGCTAGTGAGTTCCTCCTCTGGGATGGCCCGAAAAGCTTCACTGGCCCGGCCGGATAATTTCCCAGAGAGGATAGGAACCCTTTCTTCGGCGGGCACCTGGTGTAGAGCACACTGTCGTTCAAAGTCCGCCAGGAACCCGTCTATCTCTCCTTCAGTCTCAATAAAAATGTTAAAAGCAGCAAATGGTACCTTTTTCTTCCCATTGTTATTATGGGGTACCTCTGCTGCTGCAGCTCCGCTTCTCTGGAGCGCCTGTTGTGCTGCCACTGCGGCTTGTACTTGCACCACAATATCCGCTGCAGGGTTGGGGCCAAAGTGTGCCAGCCTTATCTGAACTGCCCGGTTAAACGCTATCTCCTCGGGTGTTAAATCCAGCAGGCCAGGCACATTAGCTATCTCCCTTCCCTGTGCTGTATCCATCTCTACCAATATAGCAATAATCTCTCTTTTCTTGAGATTGCTCGCTGATCGTCCTCTGCGCTCCAAAATGTCTTTAAGGGTAGCACGCCTTAATTCCTCATATTGCATTTCGAATCCGGGGTGTGTAGCTGGCCTTCAGGGCGGTGGGATTCATCCCGTCGCTTGCCACCAATTGTTACGACACTCACCGCCTGGAGAGTGAAGCCGCCGTTTAGTCGATAATCCCCTTTCTCCAGAAATGCAATTCCAGTATAACCGATCATAAAACTCCCGAACGGAGCATACGAATGCGGTAACTCCCGATCAGCAATCCATCCGAAATCCTTCCACAGCTAGAAATAAACGAAAGCGCTGTCCCAATAGTCAATCCCTCCACAAACGAGACAAAGCTCCGTTTTGAAGGTCAAGCAGAATGTGTTTAATGGGGGCTACCTGCCCAGTATTTATGCAGGTCTCCACCAGGTAGAAACTCCCCTAGGGGACCTGGTGGAAGACTGTGAAATATATTAAACAGTAGCCAATCACAGTGGCTATAACACAAGCCCTTCCCATTTTACCCATAATACATCTCTTCCTATCCTGGAGATAATTAGGGAGGAACCTAATTAACTCCGAGGATAGGAACCATCGCCATTTTAAACCCAAACACAAAAAATGCAATAAAATACATAAAATCAGAAGTACCGAATATATAGTGTTCGTGCAACGTATCCCCAGATAGCCTGGATCTGAGGGCATATTCCTACCGAATAGCGCTCAGGTCCGATGTACACCGTCCAATCGCCATGGAGTCAAAGTCTCTCATAAGTCCTTCGGTATACGAATGACTCCATGGGACGGCTATCTGGGTAAGTTCATACGGATGAAAGAAACTCCCGAACGGAACAGTGTGCGTATGCCTCCAAGGGAATAGAAGGGGAGACGGCCGTCTCCAGCGGTGTTCAGTAGATAAAGAGTCCGTTTTTTAGATCCATGGGTTTTGCACCGAACACCGCTGATTCGCCTCGTGTCCAAAATGGCCGCCGCCTCGTGTTCGGCATACGAACGACGACCACCCGTACGAAATGGAATGGAGAGGTGTTTGCCGTTAACCACAACGTTCTAATTTGTGGTCAAGGTGTTAATGAGCCGCACACTCCTCTCCTGGGTGGCCGATGTTCGGTAGTTTCAATCGGTACTTTAGAAAACGTACGAACAACAGCGTACGGACAGGAAATCCACGAATCCAATGAAAACAGACGAACCAGCAATACAGGTCTATGCAGCAGGGTTCGTCACAGTTATTCTGAAGAAGATCTTCCAACAGATTAATTCCCTACATCTTGCAGTTTATGAACACCACAAACTTGTTGAGCAGACAGAGGTTGATTACGAGGTGAAAATCACCCATTTTCTTTGACACCAGAAAGATGTTGCTGGAGAATACATAGTCGTCTTTGGTGAATTAAATTGCACCTTTCTGGAAAATATTTTGGTTCTCTGTGTCTATGAGGGTCCTGTAATTCTCAGATACCACAATATAATGTGGTGGGCATCCTGTACTGGAGCCATGTGAAATTCTATTACATAGCCCTGAACCGTCGACAGAATCCATGCGTCTGACGTGTACACCAATCATTCCTGCAGGAACAAGAAAAACCTGTCAGCGGTAAAAGAACAGAAATAATGTGGAACTAGGCCACCCACCTGTCAAGAAGTGGGCTTTACAACTCTGCCCTATGAGTCTCTGTCTCAATCCTGGCTCTTTTGAGGGGAAAAGGAATTCCGCCTTGATGTACCAGGGAAGAATGAAGAGGTTTGACCAATTCTGGGGCCTGTGGGTGAGAAACGGCTGGTGGCAGGCTAATGCAGGAGCAGCAAAGAAAGAGGAGGTGCTTATAGTGCCATGCCCTTATATTACCTCCCGTTTAGTTTTGATTGGGCTATTTGGAGTTTAGTAAAGAGACTTTAACCATAAAATAAAGCCTCCTGTCATGTGGTAAAATGATTTCCTTCAATCAATACTCGAGGTCCTCCCCGCAAGGGCACATTGAAAATATATGAAAGCAAAATAATCACAGGTTTTACATTCTGAATTTAATAGAAGACGGCCGAGGGTAAAGATGTGTATTCAGCCATGAAACCACTGACCGAGATACAGCTAATATCATACATTACAGGTAAATACAGGGTGTTGTGTTAGCCGTCAAAACACACAATCACTCCGTTTATTTTTCTAGCCTAAATTACGACAGAGTGGCAATAGGAAACGGATTGATGATGCCAGTTTGTGCCAATGTTGATACGAGATTAATGGAAGAAATGATTTAATAAACCTAAAAAACGGTAGGGTCAACAGCTACGTCTATAGTATTATATAACATTTCACAACAAACAGACATGACAGACCTCTGCTAGTTTTGTCAACGTATCCATCTGGTTAGAACATACAGGGAGATTACAATCCACAATTGGTCTGAGTGTTATATGTGAAATCCAAAACCAAAGGCCACATCACAGCCAGTAATGGTACTGAATTCAGAAAACATTACTAAAAATTGCTTTTGAATTACAGGTTGAATTTTACCGATAATCAATATAATAAGATTAAGAGCATCACAAAGAAAATAACTGATTTTTTTTTTTAAATCTACCTGATTAAACGGAAATACCCAAGGCAGCATAGATTTTATTTCGAAAAACACCAAAAAATGTGTCTGATTTGTGAAATAAGATTCATAACGTTTTAGATAACGGTTGGGCAATGGACACGGCCTGTCGAGATTTCAGTGAGAGCTATAAAACTATCAGGCAGATATATCCTGGTCAAGAAATGCGTTGTTTCACAAGGCACAGGCAAATAATAGCCATAACATCGATGACATGGTGAAAAGTCTGGTGACAGAATGCTGCTGTGAATGATGATCTTATGAACAATAGACTTGTTTTTGATGTTGTGATGGGATTCTCGTTATATCATGAGTCCTGTGTATATAATTATTAATAATCCTATTATATTTGGAACTTTAAAAGGTCTAGCGGTGTATAACCCACATCCTTCTTTCATGGCAGTTAAGAAGTATACAGATTAAGTTCGACAGACCCATTTATATAGAACAGGCTGCCCCACAATGAGGACCAGCACTGGTCACAATCGGATGGAGCAACTAACAGACTCGCTCATTTAAGGCTACGGTAGGGATGTTTGACATGTCGTATTTTAGCAACCCAATGCCTGCACTTATGGGATTAACCCACTTACATCATAAATCCATCCTCGCGGGGCTCTCTGCAGTGCAGGGTTAAGCCAAAAATGGGGAACAGCAGCATTGTGGCAGGCGTATGCATTTTATGATCACATTCTGTATCTAAATCCACATTATTTTTGCCTAAGTCAGATGTTTAAAAATAATAAAACAATAACATTTTATAAGTTGGTGTTTACTGCGTGTGCATGCTGGATTCAGTATTTATGCCGATGATACGAGGAGTTGCAGCTGTGAAGATGTTCAGTTGGGGTAAAGCAGATAACTAATGATTATGGAAGTTAAACACTGGTTGTACATATGAGATCTAAACGGTTTATATCAAGAAATGGAGCAGGATGTATTTAGAACACATAAACGTTACAGACCTCTACAGAGACCAACAGAAGAAACTGGCATGGGGTTATTATCAGAAATGACTAAAAGAAAAACAAAACAGGGGACAGTCTGGGGCCACATTGATCAGATCACAATAAGGGTTATTCTAGGAGAAAGTGTCCCTTAACCTGGAGTAGAAGTTGTTTTGTCTTGATAAATATGTATCTTGGTCTATAGGAAGACGGATGATGGGAAACGGAGTGATGGTGGCACTTTACAGGTCACTTATAATACCTAGTCTGGAATAGTCTGATCTAGAACTTTATCTTAATAACTACTTCAGAAACGGGCAGTCTGTATAATATTTCCAGGTGAGAGACAGAGAGCACTCATACATAGAGCTTAGACCAGGGGAAGGATGGAGAGATGTTAAATGAACTGATTTTTAGACATGTGCAATTAGTTTCGTTCCAAATGTACATTCGGACAAATTTCATGCCATTCGGACATTCGGATGCTTACAAATGTCCGAAGTGCAAAGCTCCGAAGTGATTCTAAATTCTGAAAAGCGTCAAAACAAGAGAGAGGGAGGAAAAATTACGTGAATAATGACAGGAATCTTGACCAATAAGCCAATGTATTTTGTGCAATTACATTATATCATGTACGTGTCACATCGCGGCTGCCAGCGGCCCCCGAAGGACATGCGAGGGAAGCTGTGCTGCAAGAGTACAGTAAGTACTTTGCTCCCTCGCCCCCTGGCATGTTTGTCCATGCAGTCTCTACTGCGCATGACTGCATCGAACAAACATCCTTAGCCAATTATTATATAGGATATATAAAGTACACATGCAATTCGTTTCGTTACGAATTTACATTTGTACAAATTTCATGCCATTCGGACATTCGGTTGCTTACAAATGTCCGAAGTGCTGAAGTTCCCGAAGAGCCATTGGTCCAAATTGCTGAAGCAGACTGATTTTTTTTACTTACCCGAATTTCCAAACCGAACTTTTTGCCCATGCACATCCCTACTGATTTAACAGACTACGACAAAGATTAGTGAGAACTTTTAATGTACGCAGACAGGAGCTAGAACATCACAGCCTGAGAAGGGAAGGGGGCAAATTTAGAGTAAAGCTTATTTACAGATGGCAGCATACATGGCATAGTCTACCAGCAGAGATGGCAACGCGCCAGAAAGATGAAGAGTTATAGAAAGCTTCAAATGGACATAAGGCTGCCCGAGCAGAGAGAAAAATCAATAATTCCTGAGATTCCAGATAAAGAAATGGCAGACTAAATGGGCCAAATGACTTTATCTTCCCTTAAAATCTATACCTCGATTTACAATGAGATTTTGTGTGTATTGCTGTACAGTTTATTGTTGTGTGTACTTTCTTGTGATGACATGGTTTAAGATAATTTCTCAGCGTTTACGTAATACCAGCCTATGGCGATCCACTGTCGCTCGGTACATGTATTGGGGGTGGGGGAGGGAAACTCACTCCTGCTAAAGAGTCTGCTTATTTGTAGGAGAAATTAAATGACTCTCTCTGGACACCAGAGATGAATTACTTACCAGCAATTAAAAGGGTCACCATGGTCATGTCATAAATATTAATTAGCACCACTGCAACCGAATACAAAAATACAAATCCCCTTGGTACCTCTAGATCCACTGTCTAAGGATTATATAGAAAGTCGCCGTGAATTAATAAAATGTCGCACCGCTCCTGATATCTAGTCTCCGGCCTGCTTCTCTAAATCCATTTATAAAATATCATGGGATTAGTGACAGCGAGGTGTACCCTCCTGTCTAATACATATGTAAGACCCCAAATAACAGCGTTCTCTATGCAGGTAAGGGCAGTGTGCTGGTACTCTATTAACACAAACCGCACAGCCTTCCTAGTTTGGCTTGTAAATTGAAGCTGAATAAATTGCACAAGAAATTTATTATTCTTCCCATGCTGCAGATTTTAATATACCTGCGTGACCTCCTCGCCGCTTCTATTAGTAATCCGACACAAATAAAATAATGATTATTCTTTAAATGGCATTTTAAATTGCAGAACTGAATTTTAATGCATCTCGGACCCTATTAAAGCTTTTTAGTAAAAACTCAGTAAACTGTTTACGTTACAATATTTTCTTCCTTAGGCAGACGCTCACATTTAATCCTTTCACTGAGTAGAAGGAGTGAAACATACACCTGTTTTTTATATACAGATGTTTTTTTGTACCATAAACCTGGGGGAAAATCTAAGTCTTTTAAATGTATTTATGTTCATTCTACAAATCATAGTTACAACAGAAAATCGAATAGCACCATAAAAAGTACTGTGATGGTACGGAATGGGCAGTTCTGGTTAATGAATGGAATTGCTCGATAAATAGACACAGACTCAACCCAGAGAACTTTCTGTTTTCCAGGCAAGTACAGAACCGCCATCATAAATATCCTGTAAAATGTTCATTAGCAGGAAAGTACTACAGACAAGAAGTCACCTACTGAAACTGGAAGAAAGGAGTTTTCACCTGCAGCAGAGGAAAGGATTCTTAATAAAGTTTAGAAAACAGAGTATTCAAAGATACAATTGATATGTATGTGAGCAGATTATCGATCGAAGAAGAAATCCGATTGCCATCATAGAGTCATAGAAGGATTTGTTTTCCCCTTTTTGTGGCATGACTGTCCATCACTTTAAATTTGGTGTTTTTACCAGCAAAGAAAGATGTGTTTTAAAGGTTGAACTCAATGGAATTCAGTCTTTTCAAACTAGATTACTATGTAACACAAACAACATTAATACATAGAGTGATTTAAAAAAAAAAAAATTTTTAAAGGCAAAAAAACATTTACATACCTCCCAGCTATCATGTCGTTTGTGGGACAGTCCTTATATAGCACAGGATGAGCTCATTATTGGCCAATCCAGACTATCTTTGCCCAGATGAGAGAGCAATAGCAGTGCTGTGCACATGCCCAGCCCAGACTGGCAGTTGTATAGAATATCAGTACATGTATGGCTGGGTATCACCCCACACCCTCCTGTGTTCTCCAAGTGCATGTTCAGTGGTGTGTGCCCTTAACTCTCGTTGAAATTTGAGCTGTAGTGGTTATGGTTCTTGAGTGTTCCTTTAAAATGGGTGAGAACATCTAACCTCGAGAATGTACAGAAAGCTCTTACTAATACAGAGCCATCACAGCAGGTCTCGGCTGTCGATGGTCGACATGCCCTGGTCTACACCGAGCTCAATGCATAGAGCAATGGTATCTGGCTGTCTATGAAATACCTTTCTCATAATTCTCAGCCAGCTGTAGCTGGACTGGAAGGGTGAAGTTGCACACGGTTACCATAAATCTGGGAGAACATTCTTCTTACATCATAAAACTGTTTGGCCGTGAGAGCTGCATACGGATGTAGTAATTTAACTAAACCTACACATTACATCCCAATAAACCCGATAGTAACCCCAGCCGCTCACTGACAGCGATGCACTCACTTATGTCATATTATTCCTTACCAAGGATATCCAGCAAAGGAATGCCTTCCAGCTTACACTGCTTATTAATCTATTATTTGCTACAGTATCTATCAAACCACGGCCACGTGTCTGTCCTCTGTCACATTCAGAGGCTTTTATTTCCAGTCCTCTTCTGGCTTCAAACACAGACTCACAAACATGTGACAAAGCGCTGGAAGGCCTGAGGAGATAGTTGATAATGCAAGGTATCCGCTCGATCAGAGAGAGACTCGTCGTTAGGTGACTTACCAGAAAACAAATCTACCTGTCACTTTGTAAAGGGACTGCTACTGTCACCGTGAAGGGCACGGAATAATGAGACAATGTGTTATCACAGTGCTGCGATGGAATCCACAATGCGAGTTCTGGAAGGGATAAGGAGGGTTGGATCAGGTCAGTATTGAATCTGTTTTCTACAATGGAAACGTCTCTTCAAACAGTCTGTACATCCCACAAGCTCATAAAAAATGGAAGCGGGAAGACTAGGTGACAGCTTTGCATATTTTAGGGAAACGTAGGAAATCTGGATGGTTTTTAACCCCTTAAGGACCAAACTTCTGGAATAAAAGGGAATCATGACATGTCACACATGTCGTGTGTCCTTAAGGGGTTAAGCAACTCATATTTTTCCTGAAATGGGCAAAAATTGAAACATAGAATGTGACGGCAGATAAGAACAATTCGGCCCATCTAGTCTGCCCAATTTTCTAAATACTTTCATTAGTCCCTGGCCTTATCTCAGGGCCGTCTTTAATATTATTAGGACCCTGGGCAATGCATTTTCTTGGGCCCCCTGGGCCCTGCCCCTCCTATCCCTCCCCCCAATTACGCCCAATGTGCAATCACACTGACAGACGTACTGGCACATACAGACACAGACAGACATTAAAACATTCACAGATACACACTGACACACAAATATATACTGGCAGACATACTGACACACACACACACACACACAGACGTATTGACACACACACACACACACAGGCATACTGACACACACACACACACACAGGCATACTGACACACACACACACACACAGGCATACTGACACACACACACACACACAGGCATACTGACACACACAGGCATACTGACACACACAGGCATACTGACACACACAGGCATACTGACACACACAGGCATACTGACACACACAGGCATACTGACACACACAGGCATACTGACACACACAGGCATACTGACACACACAGGCATACTGACACACACAGGCATACTGACACACACAGGCATACTGACACACACAGGCATACTGACACACACAGGCATACTGACACACACAGGCATACTGACACACACAGGCATACTGACACACACAGGCATACTGACACACACAGGCATACTGACACACACAGGCATACTGACACACACAGGCATACTGACACACACAGGCATACTGACACACACAGGCATACTGACACACACAGGCATACTGACACACACAGGCATACTGACACACACAGGCATACTGACACACACAGGCATACTGACACACACAGGCATACTGACACACACAGGCATACTGACACACACAGGCATACTGACACACACAGGCATACTGACACACACATAGGCAGACGTACTGGCACATACACACAGACAGACATTAAAACATTCACAGATACATACTGACACACATACACTGACACACAAATATATACTGGCAGACATACTGACACACAGACATACATACATACACACACACACACACACACAGGCACATACACTGACACACAGACACATACACTGACAGATGTATTGACACACACACACAGACATACATACACTGACAGATATACTGACACACACAGACACATACACTGACAGACGTATTGACACACAGACATACATACACACAGACACATACACTGACAGATATACTGACACACACAGACACTGACAGACGTATTGACACACACACACACACACAGACATACATACATACACACACAGACACATACACTGACAGATATACTGACACACAGACACATACACTGACAGACGTATTGACACACAGACATACATACACACACAGACACATACACTGACAGATATACTGACACACAGACAAACACATACACTGACAGATATACTGACACACACAGACACACACACTGACAGATATACTGACACACACAGACAGATATACTGACACACACAGACACATACACTGACACACACAGACACATACACTGACAGAAGTATTGACACACAGGCATACTGACATACACACACACATACATACATACATACACAGACAGACATACTGACACACACAAACATACTTACACACAAGCATACATTTAGCCACCCTCCAGGTTCTTACCTTTTCCTGGAGGGTGGTTTCCCTGGGGTCCAGTGGCAGGCTGAGGCAGATGGGAGTTTTCCTCTGGAACTCCCCTCCCTGCCATTCTCCTCCCGCGCGGCTGTGTTCTCCGTCGGGAGGAAGTGTCACTTCCTCCCAGCCGGTACAGGAAGGGGCCCGGTCGCACTGTTTAAGTGTCACAGCGCCAGACCGGGCCCCTGCTCACACATGCTCTCCGGGTGGCCCTTAGTGCATGAGCCACCCGGGGAGCCTCCTCAGCGTGCGGCTCTGTGCAGCCGCACCGCCGGGTCCAAGGGGGGCTGCGCAAATCGCGGGGCCCACAGGGCAGCTGCTCTGGGCCCCCCAGGAGCAACTGGGCCCGGGGCAGCTGCCCCGTTTGCCCCGCGTTAAAGACGGCCCTGCCTTATCTTATAGTTAGGATAGCCTTATGCCTATCCCACACATGCTTAAACTCCTTTACTGTGTTAACATCTACCACTTCAGCTGGGTGGCTATTCCATGCATCCACTACCCTCTCAGTAAAGTAATACTTCCTGATATTATTTTTAAACCTTTGCCCCTCTAATTTAAGACTATGTCCTCTGGTTGTGGTAGGTAGAAACATAGAATGTGACTGGAAGTATCGGTTTAATGGCTAAATCTAGCAGCTGTAAAAAGACCGTGGTGTGTGGAATCCCAAAAATACTTACCGAACCAGGCAATTTGAAGGACAAAACAGCTGCCTTGCAAAAATTGAGCTATTTGACGCAAAATCTCCAATTCATGGTGTCCTTGGCGCCTCCACAATTATTCTACACAACTCAGTGAAAAAAGGGTATGATTATTATGCTTTCTACGCCACAAACAAACAAACAAAAATAATGTTTGTTTTGTATAAAATGTGTAAATGGAACACATTACACCAAACACAAAAGAAAAGTAAAAAACAGAAATAGTTAAAAATAGAGAAATAGGGAACTAGATTGTCAGAACTGATAGCCACTATTATACAAGGTCATTGTGTGACTGACTCCACGTATAGCCACTATTATACAAGGTCATTGTGTGACTGACTCCACGTATAACCACTATTATACAAGGTCACTGTGTGACTGACTCCACGTATAGCCACTATTATACAAGGTCACTGTGTGACTGACTCCACGTATAGCCACTATTATACAAGGTCACTGTGTGACTGACTCCACGTATAGCCACTATTATACAAGGTCATTGTGTGACTGACTCCACGTATAACCACTATTATACAAGGTCATTGTGTGACTGACTCCACGTATAGCCACTATTATACAAGGTCACTGCGTGACTGACTCCACGTATAGCCACTATTATACAAGCTCATTGTGCGACTGACTCCACGTATAGCCACTATTATACAAGGTCACTGTGTGACTGACTCCACGTATAGCCACTATTATACAAGCTCATTGTGCGACTGACTCCACGTATAGCCACTATTATACAAGGTCACTGTGTGACTGACTCCACGTATAGCCACTATTATACAAGGTTACTGTGTGACTGACTCCACGTATAGCCACTATTATACAAGGTCACTGTGTGACTGACTCCACGTATAGCCACTATTATACAAGGTCATTGTGTGACTGACTCCACGTATAGCCACTATTATACAAGGTCACTGTGTGACTGACTCCACGTATAGCCACTATTATACAAGCTCATTGTGCGACTGACTCCACGTATAGCCACTATTATACAAGGTCATTGTGTGACTGACTCCACGTATAGCCACTATTATACAAGGTCATTGTGCGACTGACTCCACGTATAGCCACTATTATACAAGGTCATTGTGTGACTGACTCCACGTATAGCCACTATTATACAAGCTCATTGTGCGACTGACTCCACGTATAGCCACTATTATACAAGGTCATTGTGTGACTGACTCCACGTATAGCCACTATTATACAAGCTCATTGTGCGACTGACTCCACGTATAGCCAGTATTATACAAGGTCATTGTGTGACTGACTCCACGTATAGCCACTATTATACAAGGTCATTGTGCGACTGACTCCACGTATAGCCACTATTATACAAGGTCATTGTGTGACTGACTCCACGTATAGCCACTATTATACAAGCTCATTGTGCGACTGACTCCACGTATAACCACTATTATACAAGGTCATTGTGTGACTGACTCCACGTATAGCCACTATTATACAAGCTCATTGTGCGACTGACTCCACGTATAGCCACTATTATACAAGGTCATTGTGTGACTGACTCCACGTATAGCCACTATTATACAAGGTCATTGTGCGACTGACTCCACGTATAGCCACTATTATACAAGGTCATTGTGTGACTGACTCCACGTATAGCCACTATTATACAAGCTCATTGTGCGACTGACTCCACGTATAGCCACTATTATACAAGGTCATTGTGTGACTGACTCCACGTATAGCCACTATTATACAAGCTCATTGTGTGACTGACTCCACGTATAGCCACTATTATACAAGGTCATTGTGTGACTGACTCCACGTATAGCCACTATTATACAAGGTCACTGTGTGACTGACTCCACGTATAGCCACTATTATACAAGGTCATTGTGCGACTGACTCCACGTATAGCCACTATTATACAAGCTCCTTGTGCGACTGACTGCGTGATTCAGCAAGGGCTGACGGCACATACAGCCACTAATGTGCAAGGTCACTGCGTGACTGACCTCCCAGCCAAATTACGATTAAACTGATCGGTGAATGGCAAAAAATGATATTATAGCTGAGCAGAAAGATATGAAAAGAGATAATTTCATAGTAAAAGTTGTTCCATACACAAAATTCTGGAACAATCGATTAAACCCCAGATAGTAGAGAACGAGGAATGTTTACTGTGTGGAGTAAAATTAGCCACGTATATGTGGTGTTGAATAGACCTGAGAATCCTTTAATATTACCGTGGATAGCGGGTATCCATTGGCCTCTTTCCCTCACTCATTGGTCTCTCATTAGAGACTCATAACGGGACTGGGACATCTATTCATCACCAGGACCTTACTGGTATATCCCTGTCTGTCTTCAGCACCGCCCTGTGACATGCCAGCATTCACCAGCCAGACCCCAATTTAGGAAATTACCCACCAGATCTCTAAAACGGTTCTAATATTCAGATGTGCCCAACTGCACCCTCCATCTTACCTCCCACAAAAAGCCGGCACTGTCGCCTCTGACAGGACACGGAGCCTTTGAGAAGTTAAAAAGCATTCCTTGTTAGTTTGGCCATTTATAATCCATTTCACATACTTGTTACATGTAATTGTTGTTAACTAATTACAGCTAATCACAGACTGTGGGTTATAATTTGCTTTTTGCATTCCAGATGTCACTAACAGGTGTTAACAAAACAACAGAACACAAGAAAAGTGAACAGATTAAGAGATAAATTAAAAGGGAAATCAAAAACACTAAAAATGTTATATTTTAAAGCTGCAAACATGCCAGATTCCTCTTAAACCATCACATTTACCCGAGAGGGTTAGGAACACGGATTGAGAAAAGCATGCACGTTTAACCCCTTAAGGACCAAACTTCTGGAATAAAAGGGAATCATGACATGTCACACATGTCATGTGTCCTTAAGGGGTTAAAGGTAGGTGGACAGCTCCACAAGGAACCATACAATGCCACGAAGAGCCACGTGTACAGTATATTGCATTCTTTAAAAGATCACAGGGGAGTCTAAAGTATTTACGTCTTGCGGCCTCAGCGTATAAATATGGCCCACATAGTATATACATTGCGGCTTGTTTTATTCACTTAAATAATGTAAAGCAGACAATATTACAATGGAGCACAACTCTACTGTCTGACGTCTCCCACAATATCCAAAAACAGGAATAGGTCTTATTATTAGAGACAAAACCACAGACGTGGAATATGGCGCTTAAAGTGTTTAATACAAAGTGAATCTCTAACTCACTGAGACAAAACCACCGCCTCTGCTTGTTCTACACAAAGTGCTGACAAGAGGGTAAAACTAAGAAATATAGTGACACGGAGAGAAGGACAGAGGAAGGAAAAGGTATAGAAACGTGGAATATTGTTGGGGTGCTGTGACTTGTGACAAATCCTTTGGGTGTCCCCGTATCTCCCTTCTCATTGATTATCCATTCTGGACAGGTCTGCGTCTGTCAAAAACGGAATGCATCAATGTAGACATTATACTAATTTCTATAGCAAGGATGCTCCCAACGAAATGAGAATTTAGCCCCCGTACGAGGACACACCATCTTCTCCATTAACATTAGGCCCCTGGTGGGTTGCCATGCTTTGCTTCCTCGGGCAGATTGTCCGTAAAACCGTGCCTATCTCCAAGTGACACGAGGTACATTAATAAATGTGTAGGGGACATATTTCAATACACAAAACAGCTGCTCCGATTACAATAGTTAATGGACCATTAACCTGTCAGATGACAAAACAGTTGAAAAGTTTGTGGTTTGCAAGTAAAGAACACTTTCCATATGCCAGAGTCACAAATCCGCTGGCTCGCAGGATACACCGAGGAAATCGTTCATCAAAGCAGTCAAAGTCACACTTGCAGCTGTTTGTTTAATGCAATTCAGGGCAGCTAATATAGTGCCATTTCTCTTACTCAGAAACGCGAGCTGCGAGAGACTGCGCCAGGCGCCTTATAAATGTTCTCCCGTGAAAGATGAAAGGTAGAATGATGAAAACAATCCTTTGCTAAATAAAATCAGACAACAAAACGCAATTTCTACAAAATTATCTTTTTTAGTGATGGTCCAGAAAACAGGTTCGCGTTTAGAGAGGTCTGTCGCAGCCAAATAACGAGATAGAGAAAAATAAAAATAAAAATAAGACTTTAAAAAAAAGTCTCTTAAAAGCGACTGCAATTCATTTTGCCTGCGTCAGGCCGGGAGAGAGGTGTTATAAATCAGATTATGATAATTACCTTTGAGGACAGTGATAGAACAAATTGGTTAATCTACAACACCACAAATAGTTTGTTGCTACAGCAGGCTTTTTAATTATGATGCTTTAATTAGGCACAGAATTAATTCAAGCTACATACAGCTGTCATAACAAACCAAGAATCATGAGGGAGATGGGAAAAGTTGAATATTAAAGCCCCATCAGAGAGTAGGGCGATAAAGGCACAAAAAATAGTAATTACAGAATAAATGTTTCAAGCTCTGAGCATGATGAGCTGCCGGGGCTGTAGCCTAGTGCTGCCCCACTCGGGCACTGTTATGGCCCAGTAAACTATCTGTCCTGCTCATGAAGAAGGCAGCCCCTCTATGACAGGTCGATTCCGTGGATACGAAATGTGCATCCTACGTAATTCAGGATATTCGTGGATAGCTAGGGAGGAATGATGGAAAAGTCAGAAATCTGATCTTGTCTTGCGCATTCGACTAAGTTATAAATTCATTACTTTGTTGAACATAAACCTACAGTAGAAAGGAATATTAATAAATGGACCCATCGTCCTGGACTATATTGTGGCTGGAAGAGTCTGCACTAGGATTGCCCCTGCCCACTCTATGATCCCATCCCACTGTGACCCCCTGCCCTCTGTGACCCCCTGCATTGACTGCTCTCCCTGTGATCCCCTGCCCACTCCCTGCCCCATACCCAATGACTCCATTGCCCACCCTTTCTCCCATTCTGCTCTAACTGAGACTCTGTCCATCGCATTCTGTAATACATGTGTAATGGATCAATGTTTTCAAGCGATTTCATTAACTGCCATCATGCTTCATGTTGTGGTGTTATTTTTAAACCTATGCCCCCTGTGGTTATAACATTCCACGAAGCTCAGAGTGTGATTCTAGGTGTAATTACAATTGATGGCATCCCGGAGCCGCAGGGAGCACACATTGTTATTGAAATTTTAAGTTCTCTGAGCAGTATTCATCACTTGGTACCAGGAGACTGACCCAAAGGGCCCAGACAGGAATGGGAAGATATATATATATATATATAGATTGTTACATCTTGTGCTAATCATTCCGTGCTGTTTATTATTGCTCTTTAAAGCAGAAAGGAATGTGAATTAACACATAAACATTGATCAACTCAAAATACATGCACAGGTTCTTTTATGACTATTTTCATGATTACATATTTATATGAATTAACTTTTCTTCATTGTGCCTAATCTCAGTACCTGGGTGCAGCTATTTTGTTCTGACTGATAGATTGTGGGTGTGACAAATATCCCTTTCCAAGTGAGTTTGCCACGAGTTCCTGGAGGAGCCTGCTTGCCAGCCTCCTGCCCACAGACTATGGACCCTGTAAAATGTGATATGAAAGTCTCCGTTCATGTATTTGGACTATATGGTTCAGAAACCGAACAGCAGCACGAACTGGAGGCCACCCAGGAGCTTGTTAAGCCTAACTGATACTTTGTAGCACTTTCCACCGCAGCGCTCTAAGTGTTCGTCTGGGTGGCTGCATTTCCTATGGACGACCACCAGGTGGCAGCCATCTTGTTTGCATGAACGCAGGCAGCGGTGTTTGGTCGTCGAGTTCATGGAACTATTTTCGGACACTGAAACTCCTGAACACCGCTGGACTTCCATGATCGCCTATCTACAACACTTAGAAAGACACTGTTCGATGGAAACGTTCCCACAAACAAGGGAAACAAGCTCCAGGGTAAGAACATTGACTATGTTCGGTTTTAAAACTATTGAAGTAGACATACCGCAACCCCTGATTCTCTGAAAACTGTTTTGGGCATGAGACCATGTGTGCGGTCGGTCAAATTATGACTTACAGGAAATTCCTGTACGGATCTAGGTGATTTTTGGATATGTTGGTCACCCAGATCGGGACTATCAGGGGATGTAACTTTAGTGGATTTTATGTATTTTTAAGGTACTTTTGGGGTGTTTGGGAAATGTGTGTTGTTTGTGCCTGGAGATAATTGATTTTGTACAGTCCCTAACTCCATTATCTCCCAGGCACAGGGGAGGAATTATCTTGTTTTGTATGGGAGTGTCCTGGACCAGAGAGTCAATGTAATACTAGACATGTGTGTAACGGCACCCCCAGGCATAAAAGGGGTTAACAGCCGTTTAGAAGATCTTCCCCTTCCCGAGACACAGGCACAGATACTGTAGCCACCAATCTACCGAACCGGAGAAGCATCTGAATGCCGTAAACAGCCGAACCGGAACCATACGAATGCTGTAAACAGCCGAATAGGAAAAACCATACGAATAGGTTTACACTCCTAGCAGTCAAACTAGAACAGCATACAATAAATCCCCCCAAGAACGAGACAAAGCTCTGTGTTGAGGGTCAAGCAGTGAACAGACAGAGCTGTGGGTTTATTGTTCTTATTAGTACCACCCACAGGGTTTTGGAAAACAACCAAAAAAAACGTACAATACACTCCGACACTCCCACACAAAATCCTCCCCTTTGCCTGTGATACAATTACCTTACACAATGTGTTAATGTAATTATCACAGGCAGGAAAATACACAGTTTTACACAATATTCATAACTTTAAAAGTATGCATCACATTCACATTTTCAGAATCAGCATACTCCAAATACAAACATATGTCAAAATCATACAAATTGGTCCATTGGTTCAAAAGATAGATCATAGTCCTTTGTGACCAAATGAAGCATGGCTTTTCTGCCCAAAACGAGTTCCACAGAGTCTTCTATCCTGGAGATAATTGGGAAGTAATCCAATTATCTCCAAGGACAGAGGCAAAACTCCATTGAACACATGGCAGCAAAAGACAATAAAATACATAAAAATATAAAACTGTGCAGCCATTGCATAAACAGGTACAATCAACATATCCCCAGATAGCTTAGATCTGAGTGCACATTATGACTGAATGGTGCTCAGATCACATACATACAGTTCAATTGCCATGGAGCCAAAGTCTTTCGTTATACGAATGGGCTCCATGGCATAGCTATCTGGGGGTATCACTGTTCAAATAGGGCAAGTACCGAATGACCCGGCTTTCGTGTCTTTGCAGGGGAAAATCAAGCGTTTCAACATGGGCCATAGTCTAAAGGCAGCAGGCGGGCAACCAGGCTCCTCCAATGCACAGTGGCGAGATTGGTATCGTCACAATGTGCAATTAGTTTCATGCAACGTGGCCATTCGGATGCTTACGAATGTCCAAAGTTCTGAATTGCCAAACTGAATGCCATTGGTCTGAATTGCCGAAGCAGACAAATTTTTTTGCTTACCCAAATTTCCAAACCTAACAGAATTGTTTGCCCATGCACATCCCAAATTAAAACCACCTTCACGTTAAAAAGGACATTAACATAACTGACCATTTATTCAGCCATACAAATCATTTAATTCATCCAACTAATGAGCTTAAGCAGATCATCCCGAAATTGCTGCTCCCTCACATTCCTTATTAGGCAGACATTACACTCTCTCACTTCCAAACATCGGGAAACCCATTCTTACACGTAATGCTAAATCTGCTTACACATAATGCTTCCTCTGTATCACATGGGGATCGTCTCACTACAAGACTTATAAAACTAACCCCATTAAACCACCGTATTACCAGCAGCTACATATCGTCATATGTCCCTAAAGGTTTTATATTATCTTTAGATTTCCCCCAGAAATAATTCCACGTTGGAAAATTACCAAATGATTCCTGTTTCACCAGATCCCAGCAGTTTTCAATTCCCCAGATTGAAGATGCGTTTCTATATACCCCTTCTATATTACCATCCATCCTGAAAACACCCTTTTTAGTATTCGGTCATCATCTCTCAACTACCACAAAATAAACGCTGAGAGTCATAACAACGAGCCAGCTCTGGATCCGTGCCTCCATTTAAAGGAAAAACTATGCATTTAGGATGAGTTAAAATACAAAAATATAAAAATAGAGATACATTTTCCAGTAAATTCAAAAATATTCCTTCTCTCCTTGAAGTAAATTAAAAGGCAGTTTGCCTCCCCGTGTTACACTCTGTAACATCCTGCTGGGGTCGTGTTCAGTCCGGGATCTCTCCCTTACAAGCACGATCCACAGAGAACCTGAGGTTGAGAACAGGATTCTATCGGGTCAGTGATGGCACGGGGGCTTTAATAAAATAACAGAAGAATCTGGGTGGCAATCAGCAAAATTCAGAATGCAGACAAAGTCAAGAAACCAGCAAGGACAGAAAGCACAGGGAAACAAACGCTAGGAGTTCTGAGGCAGGCAACAAAACAACCAAGCACTGACTGAAAGGTGTGCTCTGCTTATAAAGGAGCAGCTCAATCACATAGCCAGGTCTCACCTGTGGGAGGGGTTACCTGAGGTCAAAGTGATTGACTGTGGGACACAGCCCCATCTTGGATACATCATTGTCCTGGCTCCGACCCTCAGCCACACCTCCTCCAACCTCTGACCTGCAGACCAGTCTCCTCATGCAGCGGCCGCCATCTTGGAGGCTCCGACCATCAGCTACACCTCCTCCAACCTCTGACCTGCAGACCGGTCTCGTCATGCAGCGGCCGCCATCTTGGAGGCTCCGCCCCTCAGCCACACCTCCTCCAACCTCTGACCTGCAGACCAGTCTCCTCATGCAGCGGCCGCCATCTTGGAGGCTCCGACCATCAGCTACACCTCCTCCAACCTCTGACCTGCAGACCGGTCTCGTCATGCAGCGGCCGCCATCTTGGAGGCTCCGCCCCTCAGCTACACCTCCTCCAACCTCTGACCTGCAGACCGGTCTCGTCATGCAGCGGCCGCCATCTTGGAGGCTCCGACCATCAGCTACACCTCCTCCAACCTCTGACCTGCAGACCGGTCTCGTCATGCAGCGGCCGCCATCTTGGAGGCTCCGACCCTCAGCCACACCTCCTCCAACCTCTGACCTGCAGACCAGTCTCCTCATGCAGCGGCCGCCATCTTGGAGGCTCCGACCCTCAGCCACACCTCCTCCAACCTCTGACCTGCAGACCAGTCTCCTCATGCAGCGGCTGCCATCTTGGAGGCTCCGCCCCTCAGCCACACCTCCTCCAACCTCTGACCTGCAGACCAGTCTCCTCATGCAGCGGCCGCCATCTTGGAGGCTCCGCCCCTCAGCCACACCTCCTCCAACCTCTGACCTGCAGACCGGTCTCCTCATGCAGCGGCCGCCATCTTGGAGGCTCCGCCCCTCAGCCACACCTCCTCCAACCTCTGACCTGCAGACCAGTCTCCTCATGCAGCGGCCGCCATCTTGGAGGCTCCGCCCCTCAGCCACACCTCCTCCAACCTCTGACCTGCAGACCGGTCTCCTCATGCAGCGGCCGCCATCTTGGAATGCTGGAATAATCACTCTGAGTTTCCTGGCCGTAAATCGAGGTTCAGACGATGCAGAATGGGGTGCAGGGGGTCACTGGGGGTCACTGCAGACTGACCCCCAGGGAGTTGAGATAGGGGAGTACCGATGGCGAATTTGACACACTCCTACCACAGATATACTTAATTTGTTGCTTTGCTTTTCCTCGATGTTTCCTAAAATATAAATTATTGCTGAGCGGTTTTACTCTTTACATCCCGATACTGTCAGCGTCTCCGTAGGGGTCTACTTTTATTGTATTATTTGCAGCTCAATAAAATGTTTTTTGTTGTTGGTTTTTTTATTTATTTTTTTTAATATTTATTTATCTTTGTGCAAAGTATCCTTAAAGCACATTTTTATGGTGAAATGAGAAACAGGGAATTTTAATCCGCGGTATTCCTTTAACACGTGGTCAAATGCAAAATATCGTAAATGTGTCACATATTCTAGTGTTTATTAGGCTAAAACCAGGAACCTTACAGGAAATATTTACTTTTCGTATATAACAAAGTCACCGGTAAATGAGATCTGCCAAATTCTAAACACTCCCCACTGACCACCACGACATGTCAAACAAACACTTCCGGCACCATAACAACTTTATCAGAATAAAGTTGTTATGGTGATAGGAGGTTCCCGGGTGCCAGATTACATAAAGGAATTAAACTTTTAACAAATTGCTCCTTGCACCAGCTAGATGATCACAGTACAGGATGCTGTTTAACCTGGGCACAGTAAATATAATATTACATCTGATATTACAGGGATCTGTAGTTGGTATGTTAAACTAACCACACTATGAGATATAAATCAGCAGGAATTATTGGAAGGTCTTACACGGATACATCAGCCATTAAGCGTTTGGATGGCCATCAGCCCATTAAGACCATCAACCTATAAGAGGGGCAGAGGTCATGTATCACTACCAGGGGAGTGTTCTGAACGGCATCCATGGCACTCTATGGCCAGCGATGCAGAGTTCAATAATCACAGCGTTAAAAGGGTGATTAGCTAACAAGTAAGTAGACTGAGAGGTTTATTGCTTTAATGAGGCATTACTCCTAATACAACACAGGACTGTGCAATAAAAGGCTTTTCAGAAAGTGTGATTTATTGAGTAGCTAAGTAAATTTATATTACCTACCTAATGCTCTTCTACAATCATGTAATGATCACCAATTTCTGCATCAGCAGCCCAGGGATGCTGCTCCATGAACATTTTTTCAAACATTACAGCAATCAGCAGGAACATTCCATTGGTTTCCATGGTGACTGTTACAGCTGTAGTGCAATCAGCAGGAACATTCCATTGGTTTCCATGGTGACTGTTTCAGCTGTGAAGCAATCAGCAGGAACATTCTGTTGGTTTCCATGGTGATTGTTTCAGCTGTAGAGCAATCAGCAAGAACATTCCATTGTTTCCATGGTGATATTACAGCTGCAGAGTAATCAGCAGGAACATTCCATTTCTTTAAACATTACATTGGTTTCCATGGTGATTGTTGCTGTGGCAATGTGCCCTGTATACATAAGTCCAATTTAAAACATACCGATTCCTGTTACTTGTCCATTCACTACTGATCTCACACACTCAATAAACAAGTCAAGAGCAGCTCCGTGGACCCGTTATACTTTCTGTCTGCAGAATCCGTCCTCTTAAAGGAACATTTCAGCCTGAAGTAGAAGATATATGGCCAGAGACATTCAGAATAAGCACAATATGGAGATTATCCATGAGTAGAACTGGACAGTATATCTAAGCAGGGAAAGCAGCATGTGTTCAGTACCCGGGACAGTCCCTCTAAGCAGTGAAAGCAGTGCGTGTTCAGTACCTGGGACAGTCCCTCTAAGCAGTGAAAGCAGTGTGTGTTCAGTACCTGGGACAGTTCCTCTAAGCAGGGAAAGCAGTGTGTGTTCAGTATCTGGAACAGTTCCTCTAAGCAGGGAAAGCAGTGTGTGTTCAGTATCTGGGACAGTTCCTTTAAGCAGTGAAAGCAGTGTGTGTTCAGTACCCGGAACAGTTCCTCTAAGCAGTGAAAGCAGTGTGTGTCCAGTACCTGAGACAGTTCCTCTAAGCAGTGATAGGTAGCAAGCAGTGTGTGTTCAGTATCTGGGACAGTCCCTCTAAGCAGTGAAAGCAGTGTGTGTTCAGTACCTGAGACAGTTCCACTAAGCAGTGAAAGCAGTGTGTGTCCAGTACCTGGGACAGTTCCTCTAAGCAGTGATAGGTAGCAGTGTGTGTTCAGTATCTGGGAGAGTTCCTCTAAGAAGTAAAAGCAGTGTGCGTTCAGTATCTGGGAGAGTTCCTCTAAGCAGTGAAAGCAGTGTGTGTCCAGTACCTGGGACAGTTCCTCTAAGCAGTGATAGGTAGCAGTGTGTGTTCAGTATCTGGGAGAGTTCCTCTAAGCAGTGAAAGCAGTGTGTGTCCAGTACCTGAGACAGTTCCTCTAAGCAGTGATAGGTAGCAAGCAGTGTGTGTTCAGTATCTGGGACAGTCCCTCTAAGCAGTGAAAGCAGTGTGTGTTCAGTACCCGGGACAGTTCCTCTAAGCAGTGAAAGCAGTGTGTGTTCAGTACCTGGGACAGTTCCTCTAAGCAGTGAAAGCAGTGTGTGTTCAGTACCTGAGACAGTTCCTCTAAGCAGTAAAAGCAGTGTGTGTTCAGTACCTGAGACAGTTCCTCTAAGCAGTGATAGGTAGCAAGCAGTGTGTGTTCAGTATCTGGGACAGTCCCTCTAAGCAGTGAAAGCAGTGTGTGTTCAGTACCCGGGACAGTTCCTCTAAGCAGTGAAAGCAGTGTGTGTTCAGTACCTGGGTCAGTTCCTCTAAGCAGTGAAAGCAGTGTGTGTTCAGTATCTGGGACAGTTCCTCTAAGCAGTGAAAGCAGTGTGTGTTCAGTGCCTGGGACAGTTCCTCTAAGCAGTGAAAGCAGTGTGTGTTCAGTACCTGGGACAGTTCCTCTAAGCAGTGAAAGCAGTGTGTGTTCAGTACCTGGGACAGTTCCTCTAAGCAGTGAAAGCAGTGTGTGTTCAGTACCCGGGACAGTCCCTCTAAGCAGTGAAAGCAGTGTGTGTTCAGTACCTGGGACAGTTCCTCTAAGCAGTGAAAGCAGTGTGTGTTCAGTACCTGGGACAGTTCCTCTAAGCAGTGAAAGCAGTGTGTGTTCTCAGTATCTGGGACAGTTCCACTAAGCAGTGAAAGCAGTGTGTGTCCAGTACCTGGGACAGTTCCTATAAGCAGTGAAAGCAGTGTGTGTTCAGTACCTGAGACAGTTCCGCTAAACAGTGATAGGTAGCAAGCAGTGTGTGTTCAGTATCTGGGACAGTTCCTTTAAGCAGTGAAAGCAGTGTGTGTTCAGTACCCGGAACAGTTCCTCTAAGCAGTGATAGGTAGCAAGCAGTGTGTGTTCAGTATCTGGGACAGTCCCTCTAAGCCGTGAAAGCAGTGTGTGTTCAGTACCTGAGACAGTTCCTCTAAGAAGTAAAAGCAGTGTGTGTTCAGTACCTGAGACAGTTCCACTAAATGGTGAAAGCAGTGCGTGTCCAGTACCTGGGACAGTTCCTCTAAGCAGTGATAGGTAGCAGTGTGTGTTCAGTATCTGGGAGAGTTCCTCTAAGCAGTGAAAGCAGTGTGTGTTCAGTACCTGAGACAGTTCCTCTAAGCAGTGATAGGTAGCAAGCAGTGTGTGTTCAGTATCTGGGACAGTTCCTTTAAGCAGTGAAAGCAGTGTGTGTTCAGTACCCGGGACAGTTCCTCTAAGCAGTGAAAGCAGTGTGTGTTCAGTACCCGGGACAGTTCCTCTAAGCAGTGAAAGCAGTGTGTGTTCAGTACCTGAGACAGTTCCTCTAAGCAGTGATAGGTAGCAAGCAGTGTGTGTTCAGTATCTGGGACAGTCCCTCTAAGCAGTGAAAGCAGTGTGTGTTCAGTACCCGGGACAGTTCCTCTAAGCAGTGAAAGCAGTGTGTGTTCAGTATCTGGGACAGTCCCTCTAAGCAGGGAAAGCAGTGTGTGTTCAGTACCCGGGACAGTCCCTCTAAGCAGTGAAAGCAGTGTGTGTTCAGTACCTGAGCCAGTTCCTCTAAGCAGTGAAAGCAGTGTGTGTTCAGTTTCTGGGACAGTTCCTCTAAGCAGTGAAAGCAGTGTGTGTTCAGTACCTGGGACAGTTCCTCTAAGCAGTGAAAGCAGTGTGTGTTCAGTACCTGGGACAGTCCCTCTAAGCAGGGAAAGCAGTGTGTGTTCAGTACCCGGGACACTCCCTGTAAGCAGTGAAAGCAGTGTGTGTTCAGTACCTGGGACAGTTCCTCTAAGCAGGGAAAGCAGTGTGTGTTCAGTACCTGAGACAGTTCCTCTAAGCAGGGAAAGCAGTGTGTGTTCAGTACCTGAGACAGTTCCTCTAAGCAGTGAAAGCAGTGTGTGTTCAGTATCTGTGACAGTTCCTCTAAGCAGTGAAAGCAGTATGTGTTCTCAGTACCTGGGACAGTCCCTTTAAGCAGTGAAAGCAGTGTGTGTTCTCAGTACCTGGGACAGTCCCTGTAAGCAGGGAAAGCAGTGTGTGTTCAGTATCTGTGACAGTTCCTCTAAGCAGTGAAAGCAGTGTGTGTTCAGTACCTGGGACAGTTCCTCTAAGCAGGGAAAGCAGTGTGTGTTCAGTACCTGGGACAGTTCCTCTAAGCAGGGAAAGCAGTGTGTGTTCAGTACCTGAGACAGTTCCTCTAAGCAGTGAAAGCAGTGTGTGTTCAGTATCTGTGACAGTTCCTCTAAGCAGTGAAAGCAGTGTGTGTTCAGTACCTGAGACAGTTCCTCTAAGCAGGGAAAGCAGTGTGTGTTCAGTACCTGAAACAGTTCCTCTAAGCAGTGAAAGCAGTGTGTGTTCAGTATCTGTGACAGTTCCTCTAAGCAGTGAAAGCAGTGTGTGTTCGCAGTACCTGGGACAGTCCCTCTAAGCAGGGAAAGCAGTGTGTGTTCAGTATCTGTGACAGTTTCTCTAAGCAGTGAAAGCAGTGTGTGTTCTCAGTACCTGGGACAGTCCCTCTAAGCAGGGAAAGCAGTGTGTGTTCAGTACCTGAGACAGTTCCTCCAAGCAGTGAAAGCAGTGTGTGTTCAGTACCTGAGACAGTTCCTCTAAGCAGTGAAAGCAGTGTGTGTTCAGTATCTGTGACAGTTCCTCTAAGCAGTGAAAGCAGTGTGTGTTCTCAGTACCTGGGACAGTCCCTCTAATCAGTGAAAGCAGTGTGTGTTCAGTATCTGGGACAGTTCCTCTAAGCAGTGAAAGCAGTGTGTGTTCTCAGTACCTGGGACAGTCCCTCTAAGCAGGGAAAGCAGTGTGTGTTCAGTACCTGAGACAGTTCCTCCAAGCAGTGAAAGTAGTGTGTGTTCAGTACCTGGGACAGTTCCTCTAAGCAGTGAAAGCAGTGTGTGTTCAGTACCCGGGACAGTTCCTCTAAGCAGTGAAAGCAGTGTGTGTTCAGTACCTGGGACAGTCCCTCTAAGCAGTGAAAGCAGTGTGTGTTCAGTACCCGGGACAGTCCCTCTAAGCAGTGAAAGCAGTGTGTGTTCAGTACCTGAGACAGTTCCTCTAAGCAGGGAAAGTAGTGTGTGTTCAGTACCCGGGACAGTCCCTCTAAGCAGTGAAAGCAGTGTGTGTTCAGTACCTGAGACAGTTCCTCTAAGCAGTGAAAGCAGTGTGTGTTCAGTACCCGGGACAGTCCCTCTAAGCAGTGAAAGCAGTGTGTGTTCAGTACCTGGGACAGTTCCTCTAAGCAGTGAAAGCAGTGTGTGTTCAGTACCTGGGACAGTTCCTCTAAGCAGTGAAAGCAGTGTGTGTTCTCAGTATCTGGGACAGTTCCACTAAGCAGTGAAAGCAGTGTGTGTCCAGTACCTGGGACAGTTCCTATAAGCAGTGAAAGCAGTGTGTGTTCAGTACCTGAGACAGTTCCGCTAAACAGTGATAGGTAGCAAGCAGTGTGTGTTCAGTATCTGGGACAGTTCCTTTAAGCAGTGAAAGCAGTGTGTGTTCAGTATCTGGGACAGTTCCTTTAAGCAGTGAAAGCAGTGTGTGTTCAGTACCCGGAACAGTTCCTCTAAGCAGTGATAGGTAGCAAGCAGTGTGTGTTCAGTATCTGGGACAGTCCCTCTAAGCCGTGAAAGCAGTGTGTGTTCAGTACCTGAGACAGTTCCTCTAAGAAGTAAAAGCAGTGTGTGTTCAGTACCTGAGAGAGTTCCACTAAATGGTGAAAGCAGTGTGTGTCCAGTACCTGGGACAGTTCCTCTAAGCAGTGATAGGTAGCAGTGTGTGTTCAGTATCTGGGAGAGTTCCTCTAAGCAGTGAAAGCAGTGTGTGTTCAGTACCTGAGACAGTTCCTCTAAGCAGTGATAGGTAGCAAGCAGTGTGTGTTCAGTATCTGGGACAGTTCCTTTAAGCAGTGAAAGCAGTGTGTGTTCAGTACCCGGGACAGTTCCTCTAAGCAGTGAAAGCAGTGTGTGTTCAGTACCCGGGACAGTTCCTCTAAGCAGTGAAAGCAGTGTGTGTTCAGTACCTGGGACAGTTCCTCTAAGCAGTGAAAGCAGTGTGTGTTCAGTACCTGGGACAGTTCCTCTAAGCAGTGAAAGCAGTGTGTGTTCAGTACCTGAGACAGTTCCTCTAAGCAGTGATAGGTAGCAAGCAGTGTGTGTTCAGTATCTGGGACAGTCCCTCTAAGCAGTGAAAGCAGTGTGTGTTCAGTACCCGGGACAGTTCCTCTAAGCAGTGAAAGCAGTGTGTGTTCAGTATCTGGGACAGTCCCTCTAAGCAGGGAAAGCAGTGTGTGTTCAGTACCCGGGACAGTCCCTCTAAGCAGTGAAAGCAGTGTGTGTTCAGTACCTGAGCCAGTTCCTCTAAGCAGTGAAAGCAGTGTGTGTTCAGTTTCTGGGACAGTTCCTCTAAGCAGTGAAAGCAGTGTGTGTTCAGTTTCTGGGACAGTTCCTCTAAGCAGTGAAAGCAGTGTGTGTTCAGTACCTGGGACAGTTCCTCTAAGCAGTGAAAGCAGTGTGTGTTCAGTACCTGGGACAGTCCCTCTAAGCAGGGAAAGCAGTGTGTGTTCAGTACCCGGGACACTCCCTGTAAGCAGTGAAAGCAGTGTGTGTTCAGTACCTGGGACAGTTCCTCTAAGCAGGGAAAGCAGTGTGTGTTCAGTACCTGAGACAGTTCCTCTAAGCAGGGAAAGCAGTGTGTGTTCAGTACCTGAGACAGTTCCTCTAAGCAGTGAAAGCAGTGTGTGTTCAGTATCTGTGACAGTTCCTCTAAGCAGTGAAAGCAGTATGTGTTCTCAGTACCTGGGACAGTCCCTTTAAGCAGTGAAAGCAGTGTGTGTTCTCAGTACCTGGGACAGTCCCTGTAAGCAGGGAAAGCAGTGTGTGTTCAGTACCTGGGACAGTTCCTCTAAGCAGTGAAAGCAGTGTGTGTTCAGTATCTGTGACAGTTCCTCTAAGCAGTGAAAGCAGTGTGTGTTCAGTACCTGGGACAGTTCCTCTAAGCAGGGAAAGCAGTGTGTGTTCAGTACCTGAGACAGTTCCTCTAAGCAGTGAAAGCAGTGTGTGTTCAGTATCTGTGACAGTTCCTCTAAGCAGTGAAAGCAGTGTGTGTTCAGTACCTGAGACAGTTCCTCTAAGCAGGGAAAGCAGTGTGTGTTCAGTACCTGAGACAGTTCCTCTAAGCAGTGAAAGCAGTGTGTGTTCAGTATCTGTGACAGTTCCTCTAAGCAGTGAAAGCAGTGTGTGTTCGCAGTACCTGGGACAGTCCCTCTAAGCAGGGAAAGCAGTGTGTGTTCAGTATCTGTGACAGTTTCTCTAAGCAGTGAAAGCAGTGTGTGTTCTCAGTACCTGGGACAGTCCCTCTAAGCAGGGAAAGCAGTGTGTGTTCAGTACCTGAGACAGTTCCTCCAAGCAGTGAAAGCAGTGTGTGTTCAGTACCTGAGACAGTTCCTCTAAGCAGTGAAAGCAGTGTGTGTTCAGTATCTGTGACAGTTCCTCTAAGCAGTGAAAGCAGTGTGTGTTCTCAGTACCTGGGACAGTCCCTCTAATCAGTGAAAGCAGTGTGTGTTCAGTATCTGGGACAGTTCCTCTAAGCAGTGAAAGCAGTGTGTGTTCTCAGTACCTGGGACAGTCCCTCTAAGCAGGGAAAGCAGTGTGTGTTCAGTACCTGAGACAGTTCCTCCAAGCAGTGAAAGTAGTGTGTGTTCAGTACCTGGGACAGTTCCTCTAAGCAGTGAAAGCAGTGTGTGTTCAGTACCCGGGACAGTTCCTCTAAGCAGTGAAAGCAGTGTGTGTTCAGTACCTGGGACAGTCCCTCTAAGCAGTGAAAGCAGTGTGTGTTCAGTACCTGGGACAGTCCCTCTAAGCAGTGAAAGCAGTGTGTGTTCAGTACCTGAGACAGTTCCTCTAAGCAGGGAAAGTAGTGTGTGTTCAGTACCCGGGACAGTCCCTCTAAGCAGTGAAAGCAGTGTGTGTTCAGTACCCGGGACAGTTCCACTAAGCAGTGAAAGCAGTGTGTGTTCAGTATCTGGGACAGTTCCTCTAAGCAGTGAAAGCAGTGTGTGTTCAGTACCTGGGACAGTCCCTCTAAGCAGTGAAAGCAGTGTGTGTTCAGTACCTGGGACAGTCCCTCTAAGCAGTGAAAGCAGTGTGTGTTCAGTACCCGGGACAGTCCCTCTAAGCAGTGAAAGCAGTGTGTGTTCAGTACCTGGGACAGTTCCTCTAAGCAGTAAAATCAGTGTGTGTTCAGTACCTGGGACAGTCCCTCTAAGCAGTGAAAGCAGTGTGTGTTCAGTACCTGTGACAGTTCCTCTAAGCAGTGAAAGCAGTGTGTGTTCAGTACCTGGGACAGTCCCTCTAAGCAGTAAAAGCAGTGTGTGTTCAGTATCTGGGACAGTCCCTCTAAGCAGTGAAAGCAGTGTGTGTTCAGTATCTGTGACAGTCCCTCTAAGCAGTGAAAGCAGTGTGTGTTCAGTACCTAGGACAGTCCCTCTAAGCAGTGAAAGCAGTGTGTGTTCAGTACCTGGGACAGTTCCTCTAAGCAGTAAAAGCAGTGTGTGTTCAGTACCTGGGACAGTTCCTCTAAGCAGTGAAAGCAGTGTGTGTTCAGTATCTGGGACAGTTCCTCTAAGCAGTGAAAGCAGTGTGTGTTCAGTACCTGGGACAGTTCCTCTAAGCAGTGAAAGCAGTGTGTGTTCAGTACCTGGGACAGTTCCTCTAAGCAGTGAAAGCAGTGTGTGTTCAGTACCTGGGACAGTCCCTCTAAGCAGTAAAAGCAGTGTGTGTTCAGTACCTGGGACAGTCCCTCTAAGCAGTGAAAGCAGTGTGTGTTCAGTATCTGGGACAGTTCCTCTAAGCAGTGAAAGCAGTGTGTGTTCAGTACCTGGGACAGTTCCTCTAAGCAGTGAAAGCAGTGTGTGTTCAGTACCTGGGACAGTCCCTCTAAGCAGTAAAAGCAGTGTGTCTTCAGTACCTGGGACAGTCCCTCTAAGCAGTGAAAGCAGTGTGTGTTCAGTATCTGGGACAGTTCCTCTAAGCAGTAAAAGCAGTGTGTGTTCAGTACCTGGGACAGTCCCTCTAAGCAGTGAAAGCAGTGTGTGTTCAGTACCTGGGACAGTCCCTCTAAGCAGTGAAAGCAGTGTGTGTTCAGTACCTGGGACAGTCCCTCTAAGCAGTGAAAGCAGTGTGTGTTCAGTACCCGGGACAGTTCCTCTAAGCAGTGAAAGCAGTGTGTGTTCAGTATCTGGGACAGTTCCTCTAAGCAGTGAAAGCAGTGTGTGTTCAGTACCTGGGACAGTCCCTCTAAGCAGTAAAAGCAGTGTGGGTTCAGTACCTGGGACAGTCCCTCTAAGCAGTGAAAGCAGTGTGTGTTCAGTATCTGGGACAGTTCCTCTAAGCAGTAAAAGCAGTGTGTGTTCAGTACCTGGGACAGTCCCTCTAAGCAGTGAAAGCAGTGTGTGTTCAGTACCTGGGACAGTCCCTCTAAGCAGTGAAAGCAGTGTGTGTTCAGTATCTGGGACAGTTCCTCTAAGCAGTAAAAGCAGTGTGTGTTCAGTACCTGGGACAGTCCCTCTAAGCAGTGAAAGCAGTGTGTGTTCAGTACCTGGGACAGTCCCTCTAAGCAGTGAAAGCAGTGTGTGTTCAGTACCCGGGACAGTTCCTCTAAGCAGTGAAAGCAGTGTGTGTTCAGTATCTGGGACAGTTCCTCTAAGCAGTGAAAGCAGTGTGTGTTCAGTACCTGAGACAGTCCCTCTAAGCAGTAAAAGCAGTGTGTGTTCAGTACCTGGGACAGTCCCTCTAAGCAGTGAAAGCAGTGTGTGTTCAGTACCCGGGACAGTTCCTCTAAGCAGTGAAAGCAGTGTGTGTTCAGTACCTGGGACAGTCCCTCTAAGCAGTAAAAGCAGTGTGTGTTCAGTACCTGGGACAGTCCCTCTAAGCAGTGAAAGCAGTGTGTGTTCAGTATCTGGGACAGTTCCTCTAAGCAGTAAAAGCAGTGTGTGTTCAGTACCTGGGACAGTCCCTCTAAGCAGTGAAAGCAGTGTGTGTTCAGTACCTGGGACAGTCCCTCTAAGCAGTGAAAGCAGTGTGTGTTCAGTACCCGGGACAGTTCCTCTAAGCAGTGAAAGCAGTGTGTGTTCAGTATCTGGGACAGTTCCTCTAAGCAGTGAAAGCAGTGTGTGTTCAGTACCTGAGACAGTCCCTCTAAGCAGTAAAAGCAGTGTGTGTTCAGTACCTGGGACAGTCCCTCTAAGCAGTGAAAGCAGTGTGTGTTCAGTACCCGGGACAGTTCCTCTAAGCAGTGAAAGCAGTGTGTGTTCAGTACCTGGGACAGTCCCTCTAAGCAGTAAAAGCAGTGTGTGTTCAGTACCTGGGACAGTCCCTCTAAGCAGTGAAAGCAGTGTGTGTTCAGTATCTGGGACAGTTCCTCTAAGCAGTAAAAGCAGTGTGTGTTCAGTACCTGGGACAGTCCCTCTAAGCAGTGAAAGCAGTGTGTGTTCAGTACCTGGGACAGTCCCTCTAAGCAGTGAAAGCAGTGTGTGTTCAGTATCTGGGACAGTTCCTCTAAGCAGTAAAAGCAGTGTGTGTTCAGTACCTGGGACAGTCCCTCTAAGCAGTGAAAGCAGTGTGTGTTCAGTACCTGGGACAGTCCCTCTAAGCAGTGAAAGCAGTGTGTGTTCAGTATCTGGGACAGTTCCTCTAAGCAGTAAAAGCAGTGTGTGTTCAGTACCTGGGACAGTCCCTCTAAGCAGTGAAAGCAGTGTGTGTTCAGTACCTGGGACAGTCCCTCTAAGCAGTGAAAGCAGTGTGTGTTCAGTATCTGGGACAGTTCCTCTAAGCAGTAAAAGCAGTGTGTGTTCAGTACCTGGGACAGTCCCTCTAAGCAGTGAAAGCAGTGTGTGTTCAGTACCTGGGACAGTCCCTCTAAGCAGTGAAAGCAGTGTGTGTTCAGTACCCGGGACAGTTCCTCTAAGCAGTGAAAGCAGTGTGTGTTCAGTATCTGGGACAGTTCCTCTAAGCAGTGAAAGCAGTGTGTGTTCAGTACCCGGGACAGCTCTGTAAGTACCAAATGTACAAAGCAATGCTATAGCTGCCGAATCTCCCTGACACACTGTACAACGTGGTACACACAAGACACCTCTGAGAGTGTGTTACCTGTAGGTGTTTAGCCATTTACCTGTTACAGCGGTTTATTTACCTTCCTAATCCAGACTAACTGCCTGAAACACAGTAACTACATAAACCCTTCCTTCTCTGCTGTAAAAGCTGGAACTCAGGACTCCATGGCCCATCATTCCTAGACTCCAAGCAAAAGATCCTCTGTGTGAGTCATTGGCTGATGCAGATGGGAGTGAGGATCAGACAACATCACGTCAAACACACCAGCTCATTCACACAGGTTTCCCAGCCATGTTAAACCCCCATTAAAATAATCCTTAAATCTTCTTAAATTAATGCAATGCTTGAGCAGCAGTTGGGCTTCAACTAAGAGAAAATGAATAAATACGTTAAATTCCGGGATAAATGCTGGTATCGCAGAATTCAGAAGCAGGACTGTAAGTGCAAATCCGAGACAGTTGGCTCGTATATAACTGTCAAGTACGTAAATGCTACCAATCTCTAATGTCATGTAATAAAGTAAATATATAGGAGGACACGGAGACTGCTGGTCGTTTTCCAAAAAAATATGCACATTATACAGATTTTTTTTCTTGGAAGTGCCTGCAAAATTAAAAGTTTAAAATAAAAAAAAAATCTATGGTCAGCAATTTGTCACATTAAACTCTCGGTTTATGAAAATCTCCTATTAAGAGTTTTAGCATTCTGTATAACAGTGAGCGCCAAAAGATTTCACAGTCGGTTTAGCGCAGGTCCTAATAAAAAGCCAATCATTTTTCATATTCACACAGGGATTTTCGAAATACGTGAAAAACAGAACGGTAAGGCAGGGGACTGTTACTGCTGCACAGCCAGCTAATGACAAATTACATTTACCAGGAAATTAGGTCCCCAGTGTCTATTTTTACTTTGAAATGAATGTTCCTTCCGCTGATTCGAACGGAATTCCTGCTCAACGGAGTAACGTGAAAAAAGCTGAGCGCGCCAACCGACTGGTCATCGCCCCATTATTCCCTGAGCGCCAGTGAACAAGGCAATTAGATTGTATACGACATGTATTTATATAAACTGGAAATTTATTAAAATGCAATTAATGCTCTGCATAATAGGAGGATAAAATCACAATGCGCCATCACTTATTAAACCTCTAAATCTCTACAAATAGATGCACGTTGCCAACGGTTTGCAAATAATTATTTCATTCTGACATGATTTTTAAACATACCCAGCCCAGCATAGAACTCAGAGCTCCATCAGCTGTTCCATGGCCATTTGAAACAGGTAGCCTTCTGGAAGACTCACATTTCATTCTATATCTACATAACCTGTTAATTTTGTTGAATGTGTAATGTTTTTATATTTCGTGACTATTATTTAGTTTTATTATTTTCAATGTATACATTTTCATGTCTTTGTAACTATAGCCTGTGCTAATCATGCAAAGTATTTTATCACCTTTGTCTTTGTCCATCATGTTAAGTTAGTTTAACCAGCTCAGGCCCATATATCTTTCTTGTTCCTTGTTTAATGGTTTTATTTCCCTACTTAAATACCTCTGTCTTATCTCTGTAATTCTCAATCTTGCTTTTGTTTTTCCTTAAATGACCTTAAATCAAATGTCCATCTATGTACCCCCCCCCCCACTCTCTTAGCCCATCTGACCCTAATATACATCTCTCTCCCACAGTCTGATTTTTAAACATACCCAGCCCAGCATAGAACTCAGAGCTCCATCAGCTGTTCCATGGCCATTTGAAACAGGTAGCCTTCTGGAAGACTGACATTTCATTATATTTCTTCATACCCTGTTAATCTTGTTGTATGTGTAATGTTTTTATATTTAGTGACTATTATTTTGTTTTATTATTTTCAATGTATACAATTTCATGTCTTTGTAACTATAGCCTGTGCTAATCATGCAAAGTATTTTATCACCTTTGTCTTTGTCCATCAGGTTAGTATTCTATACAGCCGTCAATCCAAACCCTTCACTGCGGAGTAAACAGCCCCCTAGGTAACGGCAGACGGAGAAATACTCAAATCATTACTCACTATGCTCAAAGATGTAGCGAATAAAATACAAATTGCAAAAGAGGGGATAAAATATTGGGTAATAAAAATCCTCTGACTCCGCTATGTGCCCTGTCTGGGTATGTTAGTCTTAGTTTTAGCATTCAGATTTTATTTTGGTACAATTCGGAGTTTAATGAATAAACCGTAACAATGTTTTCCTTTCCTTGTAGTGAAAACATTTCTCTTTTTGGTCACTAACTTCGTTTAAAAAGTTTTTTAGTTCAATGTCAAAGCCGAGCATGAAAAATTCCAGAGCTGGATAAACATATGAATCTTTTCTCTGTGTATTGGGCTGTGAATCCTTATCTTTGCGGCTCAGACTCTTTACCCAGAAAGCCAGGGCTTGCAAGGCAAGGAGACGCTGGAGAATTGGGCCTTTGTTACAGGATCTGGCCCTATTAAAGGCTAAAAAAGAATGATTTGGACTCTCGGCTGTAAAGAGATTTATCATTTTAACACCTTCGGTACATGGCATTCTGTAATTGCGTAGCCTGAGTCCTGTTATTAAACAGCTCGTACAGTGTATTATACGCTTTTCCTAATTGCTGCGCACAATTTAAAAAGGTAACTGAGCATTCAGGAGTGTGACTAGAACGTTTCCTGCAAAGGGACTTTTAGCAGACAGATTGTGTGTGAGATAACAAGCAGTAGGTCCACCAAGTTACCGTTTCCTATGCTATGGCGCTTCTAGAATGAAAAGGATATTTATTATATTCATCAAATGAAAAGCTTTAATAAAAAAGGTTTTTAAATGATCCAAGAAATTAAATAAATACTGCTATGCGATAAACACAGAGCTGTGAATACATCTGAATAGTCTAGTGAGCTTGCACTCAAACTCTGCGAGGCAGTTCCCAGTATCCACTGCTCTCCGTGTGCGCTTTTTATGTGAATTACTGTGAATATAATGTTAAAATTTGTGGAATAAATCATGGAATTTGTTGCATTTCCAGCACTCTGCACAAACGCTCCTGTGTGAGTCTCACGCGCATGTTGCGCAGTAATGAATTAGTTAATAAGTCTCTCTCTACACAAATTATTTAGTAAATCTACCTCTCTGCACTTGGCAGAACGAGCAGAGCCACAATTTGAGAATGAATGAAATCTTAATGCTTGCCAGTCACATCTAACACAAGACATCACTGGATGAGAGTACAGAATGCACAGTACTGTTCTGTTTTTGTGTCAAAGACAAGACTTGTGAAATATTAAACGGTATTCTGCCTTACAAAGAGAATCTCATGTACCCAGGACAGTGCGAGCAGATCAGAACTTACAGCTTAAAAACAACACATACATTTAAATGGACCAGTAAATTAGTCGCTGTCAGACATCACAACGAACACGGTACATTTCCGAGACCCCGGGGCCCCCCGTAGTCAGCTGGCTCCATTATATGCCAATATCTGCACGTGAAACTGCCACGGACCACTCTCTGACCACAATCAAACCACTAATTATTGTTAATCGTCAGTAATTATCCTCCACATTATACAGCACGTAGTGTACAGTACAATGAAAAAGGTCAGGGATCGACAATCAGAAACATCTAGACACTCTCACAGAAAGACTATTTCAATTGTAAAATAGGAAAGTAATATGTGAACAATGTTAACCAGAGAAAAAAAAAAACAAGACAAACATAAAATAAAGCATGTGATATAAGAACGCACAATGAAGTCAGAGTAACAGAATCACATCCTCAAACACAAAGAAAGTATGATGGCTGGAGGTATTCAAGATAGAGGATGGGGGATGGTTTAACCAACAACAACAAGAGGGACGAGAAGGGCTCAAAATTAAACAAAAAAAGACTACGAAAGGAAACCAGAAGGAGCAGGTTCTGTCTAAATAGGACAGAGCAAGGCATAAAAGTACGACCCAATGTATGACAAACAAGGCAGCTAGGGAACAAAATCAGAATAAAAAAGACGAAAGGATGGCACTACACAAAATAGCAAAACTAGATTAAAATTACCAAGAGGTAATTAAGAGGACATAGTCTTAAATTAGAGGGACAAAGGTTTAAAAATAATATCAGGAAGTATTACTTTACTGAGAGGGTAGTGGATGCATGGAATAGCCTTCCAGCTGAAGTGGTAGATGTTAACACAGTAAAGGAGTTTAAGCATGCGTGGCATAGGCATAAGGCTATCCTAACTATAAGATAAGGCCAGGGACTAATGAAAGTATTTAGAAAACTGGGCAGACTAGATGGGCCGAATGGTTCTTATCTGCTGTCACATTCTAGGTTTCTAAACTATGTAGGGATGGGTTAAGACACAAAGGAACAAGGGGTGGTTCAAGGCAGAGAGGGAGAGAGTCAGTACAGAAAAGTGATAGCCCAAGGCACAGAGAATAAGACATGGTCCAAGAATTAGGGAAGAAGAATGGACCATGGCACAGAGAACAAGACATGGTCCAAGAATGAAGTTAGAGGATGGCCCATGGCACAGAGAACAAGATGTGGTCCAAGAATGAAAGAAGAGCGATGGTCCAAGGCACAGAGAACAAGACATGGTCCAAGAATGAAGGCAGAGGGATGGCCCATGGCACAGAGAACAAGACATGATCCAAGAATGAAGTTAGAGGATGGCCCATGGCACAGAGAACAAGATGTGGTCCAAGAATGAAAGAAGAGCGATGGTCCAAGGCACAAAGAACAAGACATGGTCCAAGAATGAAGGCAGAGGGATGGCCCATGGCACAGAGAACAAGACATGATCCAAGAATGAAGGCAGAGGGATGGCCCATGGCACAGAGAACAAGACATGGTCCAAGAATGAAGGCAGAGGGATGGCCCATGGCACAGAGACCAAGTGTCATGGCTTACCTTAGTTGGGAATCCGGTAGGCAGAGATTTATGCTCACCCTTGCAATTAAACACAGGCCAAGGTGGTCAGGTAAGAATTCACCTGGCCTGTGAGTCTGTGCACGGGGGCCGTGCAGGATGTTGCCCCAAGTCACAGTACAGGTAAGGACACCAGCAGGAGAATCGTCAAGGGTAAGCCAAAGTCAGAGGATGCCAGAAGTCAGGATACATGGTAAGAAAGCCAAGGTCAGAGGATGCCAGAAGTCAGGACACACGATGCGAATAAGCCAAGGTCAGGAGCCAAGAACAAATGATCTGGAAACTCAAAAACAGGAACCAGACAGCAGAACCAGAGTCAATGAACGGACACTGCCCTCAGAGAGAGGCAGTGTTTTATACGTGTCTAATTAGGCATCTGCCTCAGGTGGGCTGAGGTGATAGGAGCAGCGACAGGTAACGTCCATCCCCCAGTGCTGGAGACAAGGTGAGAATAAACATAGGCTTAAACACTAACTGAATTGTGGCTCAGAAGCAAGACCAGGAGACAGATGGACCACAGTTCAAATCCCCTGTTGGGCACTTCTGGGGCGACCACGGTGAGAGCCATGACACCAAGACATGGAGTCCAAGAATGAAAGAAGAAGACATGGTCCAAGTATAAAAAGACCAATACAAGATGGAGAATGGTATGATCAAAGCAAGAAAAACAAGAAATGACTCATGTCAATAAGTAAGAGACATAATCTAAGCTGTGGGATATTTTCTGGTATATTCAATTTGGGGGATATCAAAGGTCCTTTCAAAATTAAACTTGCACTACTGATGTAAATGGCCTAAATGTTCTCATTATGGTATGTCATTTATTTTAAAAGCAGCAACTTATCAGAAACAATGGAGCAACACATTGTCTGCCCAGAAGAGCTTACACTTTAGCAGCCTGTGGGGTATTAGATATAGGGCAGTGATGTGAATGTTGGACGGATATTATATAGGAGATTGTAAAGCCGACCAGGTGAAACTCCGGTTGGGTGTGAAGCTGGGGTGCTATATTTCGATATCTCGCATGCCAGCTTCGATAGCATTGGCAATCGGCTATTTAATAACCTTTTTCTCCTGCTGCAGATTTCATTATAGATTTCTAACGCTTCACTGGCGTTTACCACAAATTTATCAGGCGAACCAGCTCACTTCGAGCCATTTCTATTTCCTCTTCTTCCAATACTCAGTCGGTTTCCACAAACAAAGCAATGGAAATGATATACTGTGTATTCCTGGTCCCAGCCCCCCCCCCCCTCCCCCCCACCACCACTCTCCTTATTGTCATACTTTATGGATTTCTATATTTAGAGCCCGTCATTTGATTATCTTTTTATTCTCCATCTGTTGGTGTGTTTTATTGGCGCTTTGGCAATATATTCTCTACTCAGTTACATGTTTTTTACTTTTGTTTGTCATTTCTTTGAGATTGTCTATTCTATACCATTCTACCATCTGTCATATAACAAAGAGCATAAGCCTGGAGACCAAGTGTGGGTAGTAAAGCTTTGTGGGAGTTGTAGTTTGCTAAAGGATGGAGGCTCGGCACTTGATTAACCCTTTTCTGCACGGCATCATACACTAGTTTCATGAGATCCTGCTGAAATAGATATTACAAATCCTGCTGCCGTATCTATAACTGAATCCGACCGCTGCAAACACAGAGTTAATTTAATTCAAAGATGTAGAACATTTATATTCTAAGGACATTTCTGATTACTTGTTCTCTCCAGCACTGAATACAGGCACAGCGGCACTACCCAGCCGAGACGTAATTCAGGTAGAAGACCTACACCCGAACACGTTGCATCCCAACACAGCTCATCTGCTCTAGAAGCCTACCGTCCATGCGGTTACAGGTACGAGACCAGCGGCAGGCAAATTCAAGACTCTGTCAAGGGACAGCCTGCCCAATTGTGGCAGCGCTTGCTTTACTGCACGAGAGCAGGGGAGAGGAACCCCATCGAGGAGGCTGGGGATGGCGGAGACGAGACTTGCCTAACACAAGGCATAGGCTGACGGACCCACAAACCATGCCGGCTACATGGCCACTTACCCAGCATCATGTCTGCACCAAATATGGGACTTTATTAAGAAGTTAAAGCATACCTCAATCCGGGGTTTTAAATGTCTTACATGCCTTTTGAAATCAAACGTGTATCACTAATCTTGCTAATTAATAGCTTTGTATCACACATAAGTATTTACAACTATTTTGCCTATGGAGATGACGTAACGGAGCTTACAGTAGTTAAAGCAAGCATGCATATATTATCCTTGTAACACAACAGGGCCAAGATATTCACCCTGTACGGGCTACTGATATATCACCTACACGACTTCTCTACAACGTAGCTACTCAAATGCATCATCACATAGCACTGTAACCTTCCCTGCTACATCATACATCATAATATGCTAGAAATAAGGAAGCGTCAGTCAACCGTTGTATCTTTTGTTTTCTATTATATATTTCACCTCTCATAGCATAGTCAACGGCTAAGCCACACAACCACTCACACACAAGACTTACCATATGCTACTGTTCCTCATCTTTACTTTAAAAAATGTGCACAGTTCCTCATGCCATACAACTGTAATCCTATGTCTCTGAAAAATCTGGCAACAGCTGATGTGGCATTGCTAGACTAAATGTTATCTATACCATCCATGCACAAAAAAGAAAGAATTTAAAATAAAAATAAAACAGCAGAATAAAGTATTAGAATCTATAAAATAACCCTATAAAATGATACTACAGAGAAGCGGCTCTATCCCCCAATATATAATATAATAACTATAAATAAAATAGTAATAGAATGTGTTCCGCACATGATAAAATGATAAACACAGACACTCTGACTGCTGGCGTTGGCCTGGGGGTACAACAGTGGGGCTGTAAGGGCGGAGGCCCCTTTATATCCGATGATCTGTAATGACGAGAGTCAGTGTGGTTAATGGCAGCCACGTTCTAAGTGGGCGCCTCGCGGTCTCACTCATCGAAGCAGCCACTTTCACATGAACATGTCATTCCCTCCCAGCCCAGGGACCGCGCTCCATGCATCTCAATGAGGCCATTTGTGGAGACAGGAGAAATGAAGAGGGATGATGGGATCGCTATACATCGTGCTGCCCTCCAGCCACATTGATTTATACATCGAGCACAAATAATCAGGGGACGGGAGAAAAGGGAACTTGAAAACCAGATGAGAAATATTTATCATATTCATAATGGCAGTTCTCTGAGGATAATGGGAATTACAGTTAAAGACTGGCTGCTTATTCACTGTGTTGCTATAGAAACCATAGATTGAGCTTCTGAAAACAACCAATCAGCTAGTTGTCGATACTGAGAGAATCTTCATTTCAACTCATTGATTATTACATTTGGTTATCAGTGTAGTCCTAATAAATACCCTTAACTGAGGCCACTTGCTATTGTAGGCTACTCCATGTATCTACTACCCTTTCTATATCACTGTTACCGCTCCCACTGGAAGGCTATTCCAGGTATCTACTACCCTTTCTATATCACTGTTACCGCTCCCACTGGAAGGCTATTCCAGGTATCTACTACCCTTTCTATATCACTGTTACCGCTCCCACTGGAAGGCTATTCCAGGTATCTACTACCCTTTCTATATCACTGTTACTGCTCCCACTGGAAGGCTATTCCAGGTATCTACTACCCTTTCTATATCACTGTTACTGCTCCCACTGGAAGGCTATTCCCGGTATCTACTACCCTTTCTATATCACTGTTACTGCTCCCACTGGAAGGCTATTCCAGGTATCTACTACTATTTCTATATCACTGTTACTGCTCCCACTGGAAGGCTATTCCAGGTATCTACTACCCTTTCTATATCACTGTTACTGCTCCCACTGGAAGGCTGTTCCAGGTATCTACTACCCTTTCTATATCACTGTTACCGCTCCCACTGGAAGGCTATTCCAGGTATCTACTACTATTTCTATATCACTGTTACTGCTCCCACTGGAAGGCTGTTCCAGGTATCTACTACCCTTTCTATATCACTGTTACCGCTCCCACTGGAAGGCTATTCCAGGTATCTACTACCCTTTCTATATCACTGTTACTGCTCCCACTGGAAGGATATTCCCGGTATCTACTACCCTTTCTATATCACTGTTACTGCTCCCACTGGAAGGCTATTCCAGGTATCTACTACCCTTTCTATATCACTGTTACCGCTCCCACTGGAAGGCTATTCCAGGTATCTACTACCCTTTCTATATCATGGTTACTGCTCCCACTGGAAGGCTATTCCAAGTATCTACTACCCTTTCTATATCACTGTTACTGCTCCCACTGGAAGGCTATTCCAGGTATCTACTACCCTTTCTATATCACTGTTACTGCTTCCACTGGAAGGCTATTCCAGGTATCTACTACCCTTTCTATATCACGGTTATCCTTTGCTCTCAGTGTTGGGTTGTGACGTATTGCGAGTTCCCCTTACAGAGTTAATGTGTACGGCTGGATCTGCATATCATTCTGGTTGTAGCTCCTGATAGGGTCTGCGTTTTTATTCAGTATACGAAGACAATCCCATGCTTACAGCCCAGCTAGCTATTTTCATCGCATCAAGGAAATATTGCGATCGACCATAGCTCTCAGCTGCTGCCCCCTCTGTTTAATCAGAGGGCTTTAATCACGGCAAAATGTTATTGTAAGACGGAAGCCGCTCGGATACGCTGTAATTATAATGACCCTTCTAACTCATGATATGAATACAATCTCTCACGAGTGTTAATCAGCAGAAATGGACAGTTTGTAGAATCCATTTACTCTCCCTCAAAAATAAAAAATGTAAAAATTCATCTGTTTTACATCGAAATTTGCAGTGTGTTGCTTAAAGGTACACTGACACATTGCGCAGCCCCTCAATGACTCGGAGAACCCCTAAATCCCAGCCGCGTAAGGGTTAAAAACAAGGGTTCTCGAGATTAGTTTAAATTGACTATAAATCGATAAGGATAATGACTTCTAACTGTGCGCAGGCTGTGACAATTTCCCAATTTCGTATTAATAATCTTCCCCCAAACGCCAGCGGTATGAGGTAGAAGATATAAACGGAGACAACATGCAGTCCGAGATCAGATACCCAGAGAGGGATAGATAAATAATAATCAATCTCCAACACTAAGCCAGACACGTCGGTCACATTTTTCTGTCTTTGAGCACTATGGTCTGAATCAATATATCTTCATGCAGTAGAAGGAGATGGGAATAATTGATACTTTTGGAGAGGATCTATTATAATATAACGATCAGAATACAGGAATGTTATAAATATGGAGCAGTCACTAATAGAAGTGACTAATTGCTCCACTATTACAAAATTGCCCACTGTAGCGGAGCCCTAGTCCTAGCAGGGACTTTCCTCCACTGGGTACTCCAATATACACTCAAGAACAAGTAAAACACTCCGATGGAACAGCCAGACACAGTAAAATAATCCAGGAATCTCCCACCTCATCCCCAGCAACTGGACAACACTCTGGGGGTATAACTGATTTTTATTCACACGTACATGGCTTTTATGCCATCTCTCAAGTAAGGGGTTTCACATACAGATAATGCAAGGGTTAGTAAACTCCTCTAATTTAATTATCTCTCAAGCACAAAAAATCCCCAAAATATCCCTTACCCCAAAAGTCCCCCAACCATACATAGGAACCCCACATTCCATTCCATGATAGCCCCAATCTAAGTGACCAACATATCCAAGAATCACTCAAATCGGTTTGGTAGAACGGAAACGGCATTGTGTGGAAGTTTTGACCGGCTAGACACGAGGTGGTAGCCGAAAATAGTTCCAAGAGAATAGGTGCCCTGGTCGGTCTCTGTTCGTGAGGTTTCTGTGTGAAAACCATACAAGGGAAAGCTTGCTTTCACGATGCAAATGCTCCCTCTATTCGGTACTTTATATCTCCCGAACGCCGTTCTTGTATGTGGTCGGGAACAGGAACGGGCAGCGGTCAACAGTTTACCGGTGTTCGCGCGAGTCCCAAGCCAAAAACAGTTGCAGGCACTCGACGACCAAGTACCGCTGCCCTTGTTCGGGAGACAAGATGGCTGCTATTCTCCCAGCCACGTGTTCGGTTACACGAAATGGCAGCCACCCAGAAGAGCATTCATTAATTGTTTCCCTTCCAGTTTCGCACTTTAATGGTTGGTGTTAACGTTCTACTGCGGTACAGGGGTGGTCCTTGTTCAGAAGACGAATGGATTTTGTTCGTATGAAGTCTTCCGAACGGCCAAAGAAGAACCACTGGCAAAAAATAACCGGCAAAACACACAAAATAACTGGAGGGAAGAAATGGGCAGCCAATATAGGGAATAAAAAGTAGCTTGCAAATGTCCATTCTGTTACACCCACTTTTCTGATTACGCCACTTTGATAAATCTCTCCAGGTATTCTCACCTTGCAGTTGTTCACAGATAATATCAGATAGAAGAGACAATGCTCATGCATAAAATGGTCTAAAAATGGTTCTTTCTTTGAGTATAATGGACATTCCGGAGGAGAAATTCCCAAACAATATTTGGTGCTCTCAGCCTAGTGTACTCACCTCAGACTGGAAGGTGTATAGGGGTAAGAAGACACTAATAATGACGGGTGGGCAGACACATAAGGAGCAGCCTCATGGGGTTTGATGGAGCTGAGGTTTGTGGGTAAGTATCAAAGGTTAATGTGCAGATGTAGCGCGAGCTAGGTGTTAGGCGCAGGGCCTAGCGTTCGGCTGGTTTCAGCGGGAAGCTCGAGCTGAGGTAAAGTACCCGAGTGGTTAATTGCGGAGCCACCTAGCGGCGGGAACTGCAGGGGTATAAATGTAAAGGCGCCAAAATTAATTCAACTCACTTGTGCCAGACAAATCAAAAGTCGGCTGTTTCAAATATTAAGCTTAAGCCCAAACCTCTGGAATATGTTTGGCACAGTTGAGGCTCTTTTGTAACAACTCAAAAGGAAGGTGTTAAGCTGTGGTGATGCAGAGTGGTTACAAGCATGCCTGGAGTGAGCCCCAGGTGTGACCGAATTACAGGAGGAAGGGGTTGAACTGCAGGAGGCGCTGTCAATGGAGGAGGGTGCTGGCTGTTACCCTCCTACAATTAAGGGGCCAGTGAAAGAAGATATTTTTGGTGAGAGTGACCCCTGCAGGATGCGTGAGGCAAGGATTAAAAGACCCAGGGACACGTTTCCCACCATCTCCAATAAGAAGCAGTGGAAACAAAGCCGGGACTTTGTTCTAAAATTTGGATTTCACTCAGGATTGAAAACAATTCCCACCTTAGTGAATAACTCTGTAAATCCGGTGTTGGCCGCACATATTCTCTCTGTGTTTCAGTTGCTGCCTTTGTGGCTGTGTTGGGTTTTAAGATAAATGTTTGAGGTCTGTCTCAACAAGTGCCCACAACGCGCACTTTAATGCCCTCAAAGGGTTTGCTGGTCTGGTTTTTTTTTTTTTGTTCAGAATTCTTTGAAAATAAAAATCCTCCTTTTCATTTAAAAAACTCTTCCAAAATAATAGCCGTTTCTTGTCACCGTTTGTAAGTAATTGAAAGCTCTGCGGTTTGGCGTTTAGTTGGCTTGGCGTGCCGTGATTAATCTGGGAGAATGGCTGTATTCAGCCCCGCACAGCTTTGCATACAGTGATCCTGTCTAAGATGTATCGCATGCCGTGTGTTTTGACACTTTGTATTTGCTCAGTGCCCAGATTTACATTTAAAAGGATTTTATTGGTCTCTTTGTGTATTTCATGGCTGAAATGTTAATAGAGACAAGAAACATTAACCCCTCGCACTAAATCATCATAATATTTAGAGCGGCAATTTTTATTATATTTGTTTCCTTCTTGGCGCAGTCGTTCAGTGTTTATTAACCCCTTAAGGACACAAGACGTGTGTGACATGTCATGATTCCCTTTTATTCCAGAAGTTTGGTCCTTAAGGGGTTAAAGGAATGGTACTTACCGGTAAGTAGCGCGGCTTCAGAGATGGAGGAGTTTAAACTACTGAGAGAGCTAGATTACAGAAAGCAGACAACGCTTGTGCAGGAAGGATGAGAGTTAGTAGGTTTTACCTCTTGACTTATTACCTCTCTGTAGAATAATGCTGCAGCCCTGGCCCCATGAACCCATGACTTATTACCTCTCTGTAGAATAATGCTGCAGCCCTGGCCCTATGAACCCATGACTTATTACCTTTCCATTGGATATAAGAGAAGATGGGCTAACGTGAAGAGTCGTTAAAGTATTCTTTGGAGATTTCTAGAGAGGTGAAGACTGTGACTGACCACGAGATGGTGTTGGAGTCAGAAATAGATGGCGGTATACCCACTTCTAGTCTTACCAATCTGCAGTTAAAGCGGCTCTGTCATATCTTTCGTTTTCCTTTGATTCCTAATGATGAAAGTCCAGCATTGCCTTTATTTATCTATATGGTCTTTGCTTCCGTGTGCTGGGTCTCACTCCTGCGTGCCTCCGTTTTGCTGGATGTCTGCATTGGCTTTTTACTGATGTATTGTGGGTAAATCAGCTTAGCCACTAACATGGCACTTTGTTTAAGCTCTGCCCATTGCCATAATTTGCCAACGGCCATGCTCCCTGGGAGTAGTCTCCATTTCTGCTCATGTACAATTAAAACACTAAAGTGAATTTAAAAACAGAAGAGGAGATAAACAGAGAAACAAAAGTAACGTATTTAATTAATGGTTACAGTATTTACTCCTTTTTCTGCATCGCCCTGCGATATAGTGTAAAACCATCACTGACGCTCGGACGCAGACTGGATCTCTGCCCATTCTGTGCTTGGTGCTTTCTATAGTGTGATACGCTACATTCTTCACATTTCTGTTGTCATGGTTACCGGAAGATGTTCCCTTCCATGTTAGGGTAGCCTGTCTTGTATTGGAATATTTATAACTTGTGTAAGGTTGTACAGGTCTGAGATCACTGTCAGCAAGCCTCGTTTCCCTAACGTAAATATGTAATAAATGTATCTGACAAGCACAGATGACCTGACACACCGCGGACTAGCTTTGAATCTGAAATACATATCCTGCGACCTATACATGGCTAGTCTCGGGGCGAATGGCCTCCATCCTAGAATTGTATTATTAGCAGAAATACTGAGCCCAAACACGGAGATATTAGACAGGCTGAACATTTGTACCGAGTCATAAAGCGATGGAATTCAGTTTGTCAAAGTTTGAGATGCTCAAAATAAAAGTCTGCCTCGGGGTAATTATAACGGATATAAAACCTAATAGAAATTTCAAATAAATCGTTTATAAACGGACACTAGATTGAAGTGGTTATAGTGCCTGGAGTCTGCAGGTGTCGGAGAAGCTATGCTTCCAACACATACTCAGCAGACACTCTCAGCCAATCACTGGTTTGGCGTGAAGTGGAGTATAGCTCCCCCTCAGCCACTTCGTTATTGGAGGCCAGGCTTAAGGCGGCCGCGGACCAAGAATCTTTACTTACCGCTGAGTAAACTACTTGGTACAGGCCCCAGCGACTGCGGTCTCCAGGTACCATAACTACGTAAATGTCACAATGGTTATGGTGAGTACAGTGTTCCTTTAGAGGCCTGGTCGAATTATTTAAAGATCTCTTTAAATTACTCGTGCAACATTTCTGCTAAATTTATAGTAAAGTGTGACGTGCGGCCTGCGTAGAGCTAATTCCAGGTGACCTGTTTACATTGCGCTTTCAACTGTATTGAGGAAAACACAAAGTAAAACTCACAAAATCCAATCAACTAACAGACACGGTCACCATCGGCATCAATCAATATTCCTAAAATACAACAACAATTACATTAATAAAGCAATATATATATATGGAGTCAGATGCTTCCACTAAACAACAAACGGTTTGTTATTTAACAGAAAACCAAATCAACGACACAATGAAATCACCATCACTTCATCTGCGGATAGGAAGGAAATCCACAGACACAAGGCTAAACAAAACATTAAATACAAAGCATTTTCCACTAAAGTGAGAATTCTAGGTACATTTCAAAATGAAGATCAAAATAGCGAACTAGGAAAATCCTCCCAGTCAGCTATGTGTTAATTTCAGCTACTCTGGCCTTGAATTAAAATTTCACTTTCAATTCACTTTGAATCCTGTCTTTGGGGAATAACCCTGTACAGACTTATCCCGAGCAGGCGTGAACCGCAACACAGTAACTGAGCTTAAACGTGCTCTCCAGTGATCTCCATTCTGAATTCTAGGATTATTAACAACAGCCAAACAGACGTGGAATGCAGAGACATTCAACACCAACCACCCCTGCTGGAAGGCCTTCCCATGTATGCAATACCCGGTCTGTGAAGTAGCAACCCCTCTGCAATATATATATCATAGAAGTGAGCCTGTAATCTTCATATTAAGATAGCAGTCAGTTTATGGTCTCCAGTTAATATTTTTAGATACACTTTTCAAATGATTTAACATTTTGAAAAATATTTTAATTGTTGATTGTTTTTCATGTGAATGTATTTAAAAATAAATAAATTATATTTTAAAAGAAAACAAATCATTTTAAAATGTTTATCCAAAAATATTAATTCATCTGAAAAGCTTATAGAACAATATTAAAATCGAGGCGATGATCAGGATTTGGGGATAGGAGTCAATTGTGTGTTCTTACTCCCAAGGATAAAAAATGCATTACCCGTACATTGTATGTAGATACGACATCGGTGGGAAAACAGGTCATGTCTGAGCAACAGAGCGCGGAAAATGGGACATGAAAACGCACTCAGTCTGCGTTCATCGAGAGCACAAAGCACCTGAAACAAAATACAAACCTTACATCAACATTCCATTAATTTACTAGATCCATAACCTTGTTCATTCAATTACGTTGTTACCGTTACAGCCAGGGCAGGGAGGAAGCCGAGGAAGCGTACAGGGTTATACACTAAATGCCAATTGTCAGGAATTCAAAGTGGTTTTTACATTTCAGACCAAAATAGTTGAACTGGAAAAAAATTGCAGATTTTATAAGTTCAACTATTTTAGCCCAAGTTGAAACTTACTTTGAATTATCAACATCTCCCACAGGGCAATCCATGGCGGACATTCTGAGCGCTGAATGGTGATAATCACCGACAAACGGATCACGAACCAAAGGTTTGTGTTCTGCAGAGTATCTAAATTCTCACATAGCCTTAGATTAATGACCAATCATCCAATTATAAAATTAACTCCGCGACTGCTGTCCAATTGCAATATAAGACATACTAAGATCTGCATTACGCATTCATTAATGAGCCCCTCCAATCGCTATCAGCAGGCTGTCAATATGGTGACATTAAAACAGTTGGCAGATTCAGGGTGATCCCACGTTACTCCAGTGTTCACGGTCTCTCAATATACAGTGTGAACAACATAGCTTCTTCAATTAAACTGTTAATAGCTCCTGACTGATTCCTCTTCTGCAACTGTCACTAGTCTAATACTATCCTTACCTTTTGTGTCATTTTACCCCACTCCCTCTAGATGTAAGCTCATTGAGCAGGGCCCTCAACCCCTCTGTTCCTGTGTCCAACTTGTCTGGTTACAACTACATGTCTGTTCGTCCACCCATTGTAAAGCGCTGCGGAATTTGACGGCGCTCTATAAATACCATAATAATAATAATTATTATTATTATAGCGCCATGAGCACTAAATCTGTTATAAACACCTGAACATGGTGGCACAAGCAATGCAGTGGGATTATTTCATAAACACAAAGTTACCGTACATTGAAAACGAAATTCATTGAAAGCCACTGGGCTCTTCATAGTAACTCCCACTTTAATTAATCCATCAATGATTCTCTCCGGGACAATTAGAGTGGGGGCCAAGGGGGAAATAATTCAAAATAAACCGGATCCATAGGGGTCAGCTGGAATCCAAGTGCTTTTAAAACATGAAGTGCAGGAACGTATTAAATGGCCAAAATAGTATAACATGTTACTTTCTATATGAAATAATGGTGAGAGCTATATTTTGTTTTAATTCTTTATCTAAAACATGGATCTGTTTTTTCTTTTTCAGACTCAGTGTTCTTGCTTATATTGGGATTTGTGTCTGTCGGGGTGGAGCAGGGCTCCCTTTAAATGAACACTCTGCACAGCTCGCGTCATGTGTCTGGAGTCTCTCGGTGGTTTATAAAAATACAGATTTCGGTAGACATTGGCTATTTTATATTTGGGGGCCAGTAATAGCTCTCAGACAGCAAGGAGATGTTCTGCTGCTTCTGTTAGGTCATTGAGAAGCATGGAATGGCATGCACACATGCACTCACCGCTCCAGCACAGAGGTGTACAACACCTGCAGAAAAAAAATACAAGCATGTTTTATGTAAGGGTATATCTACTTAATTGTTAAATACGTTTAATTGGAGTGTTCCTTTTAATAGTGAATGTAATGTCCTGTGGATAAAGATATTACTTGGTTATTAGGAGATAGCGTGCATTGTAATTTGCAATGTACTCTTACTATCACCCTATTAAATCAGTATCATTTCAGCTCAACGTGTACATTAGAGCCATTTTTAGCGCGCAGAGCTCATTGCTGAGATCCGACCCGCTCCGCTGGTTTTATTCTATTTTATCCAAGTATACTAATGTTTTTATATCATCACCATCCCCTTCCCGACAAACCATCGCCTACCCGCTGGTTTAACAGTCTCACTTTGGACATTAGCAGGTTTATTACGAGAAGCGTTTGACAACACTGCGATTGGTCTCCGATGATGGAAACACTCGCCATATGGCAGCAATTTATAGATTCAGCACATAATACCATGTTCGGGGCGGCTCTGGGTGATGTGTCATCTAAATGCTCCGGGAATCCCAATCCACAGGTTTCATTTCTGTTAATTCTTACACAGCAGGTGTATTTACCCAGCCGGGCATCTTTGGGGGTGAGGGCACCTGAAAATAAAGACAGACAGAAGTTTCATACATGAGGTATATGGAGGTAAGTAAAAGCAGGAAGAATCCGAATTTAAATGGAAAGTAAATGAAGGTCGAAATCAGGTCACAAAACATCTGAGCAATGCTAAGGAAATGAATTACAGTCACCGAAGCAGGTTACTAGATCAGGTTTATTTACCCAGCCGGGCATCTTTGGGGGGGGGGGGGGGGAGGTGGGGGCACGATGCAAAGGAAATGAATTACAGTCACCAAAGCAGAAACTGCATCACTTTCTACAGGACTTATTGTAACAAGTCAAGGCCGCCAGCGCAGACATAAGAATCGCAATTACAAATAAACGTCCACCGCAGCCGCCTGAAATGCACCGGAATCAGAATTACTGCTATTTCTTAATAAAGCACCAACAGGCTGTGCAGTGCGGCCGAATAAAAAGCACAGAGATTACACCCAGCAGAATAGGATGAAAGTAGAGGGGATTATTTGTTCCACCTGTGCTAAAGCAGGATTATCAAGGAACTATGCTGCAGTTTCCATTTTCCATTGAAGGGTTCCAGATAGCATTTACTTCACCTCTTTTAAAATGAATATATTGTGCCGGTCAGCACGGTAAAGAGTGGATTTCTGAAATGGATCTCTCTCTGCCGGAGCGCCTAGCTGACTGCGCAATGTGAGCCGCCTGCTACACATATACCTTGAACGCCTCATTACACCGAGGGACATGCACCATTCCACGCTTATACATCGCCATGGCAACCAAGAGCACTGCGCTCCCTCTGAAAGCCATAATTATACAATATTAAGTTAGAGAAGGAGCGAACGAAGATGGCCCAGGATTGGGGAAACAACAAACAATAAGCGTTTACCATCTAACCATCCAGACAGCCCGGCACAACCAACACACCGACAAACACAGCTCAGGCCCAGAAAGTTTCCAAAATATGCCACACTTCCCAAATTAGTGGACACACCTCCTTATTATTGCGAGAGATTCGGTTATTAGAAATGTTTCTTATTAGCATTGGTATGGCGCCAACATACTCTGCAACGCTATACAGTTATAGAAAGGGGATATTTGAGAGGTGAAGATCCTCCTTAAAGGGATTCTATAGGCACCAAAACAACTTCAGTTCCAAAAAGTGGTCTGGTCGCAATCTCCCTGACTGTTTTGCAGGAAGGGCAATGTTTACATTGCAGGGTTAACCTGCTTCTAGTGGCTCCCACACTGACAGCCACTGAAAGCACCGCCACCGGAATAGCCAAGTGAAAATCATCTATTCAATCAGGTTGTCTCTTAGAGATCATTTGATCATTTGAGGTGTTTTGTGCAGTTTTGGTGTATAGAACATGCCCCTGCAATCTCACTGCTCAATTCTCCGCCATTTAGGAGTTAAATCACTTTTCTGATTTAATTTTGTTTATTCATATCTAGCCAGACCTCCCCTGGCTATGACTGAGAGGCTGCATGAAAGAATGATTTCATTTTCAATCAAATATTACAACACAGTGTGTTTAGTTTAGAAGTTGTTATCTATTGCTGTTAATTGAACTTTAGTCACACACAGGAGGAGGATCCTGCAGGTTCGACCAGACTATTTCTCATGCCTGACAGGTTTTCTCAATTAAACATAATGAATAATAAAGGTTTACCGTTTAAACATTAGATCTCTCGTTACAGGAAGTGTTTAGGAAGGTTGAGTAAGTCACATGCAGGGAGGTGTGACTAGGGCTGTATAAACAAAGTTATTTACCTCCTAAATGGCAGAGAATTTAGCAGTTAGACTGCAGGAGCATGATCTATACACTGCGTGCAGAATTATTAGGCAAATGAGTATTTTGACCACATCATCCTCTTTATGCATGTTGTCTTACTCCAAGCTGTATGGGCTCGGAAGCCTACTACCAATTAAGCATATTAGGTGATGTGCATCTCTGTAATGAGAAGGGGTGTGGTCTAATGACATCAACACCCTATATCAGGTGTGCATAATTATTAGGCAACCTCCTTTCCTTTGGCAAAATGGGTCAAAAGAAGGACTTGACAGGCTCAGAAAAGTTTAAAATAGTGAGATATCTTGCAGAGGGATGCAGCACTCTTAAAATTGCAAAGCTTCTGAAGCGTGATCATCGAACAATCAAGCGTTTCATTCAAAATAGTCAACAGGGTCGCAAGAAGCGTGTGGAGAAACCAAGGCGCAAAATAACTGCCCATGAACTGAGAAAAGTCAAGCGTGCAGCTGCCAAGATGCCACTTGCCACCAGTTTGGCCATATTTCAGAGCTGCAACATCACTGGAGTGCCCGAAAGCACAAGGTGTGCAATACTCGGAGACATGGCCAAGGTAAGAAAGGCTGAAAGACGACCACCACTGAACAAGACACACAAGCTGAAACGTCCAGACTGGGCCAAGAAATATCTCAAGACTGATTTTTCTAAGGTTTTATGGACTGATGAAATGAGAGTGAGTCTTGATGGGCCAGATGGATGGATTGGTAAAGGGCAGAGAGCTCCAGTCCGACTCAGACACCAGCAAGGTGGAGGTGGAGTACTGGTTTGGGCTGGTATCATCAAAGATGAGCTTGTGGGGCCTTTTCGGGTTGAGGATGGAGTCAAGCTCAACTCCCAGTTTCTGGAAGACACCTTCTTCAAGCAGTGGTACAGGAAGAAGTCTGCATCCTTCAAGAAAAACATGATTTTCATGCAGGACAATGCTCCATCACACGCGTCCAAGTACTCCACAGCGTGGCTGGCAAGAAAGGGTATAAAAGAAGAAAATCCAATGACATGGCCTCCTTGTTCACCTGATCTGAACCCCATTGAGAACCTGTGGTCCATCATCAAATGTGAGATTTACAAGGAGGGAAAACAGTACACCTCTCTGAACAGTGTCTGGGAGGCTGTGGTTGCTGCTGCACGCAATGTTGATGGTGAACAGATCAAAACACTGACAGAATCCATGGATAGCAGGCTTTTGAGTGTCCTTCCAAAGAAAGGTGGCTATATTGGTCACTGATTTGTTTTTGTTATGTTTTTGAATGTCAGAAATGTATATTTGTGAATGTTGAGATGTTATATTGGTTTCACTGGTAAAAATAAATAATTGAAATGGGTATATATTTGTTTTTTGTTAAGTTGCCTAATAATTATGCACAGTAATAGTCACCTGCACACACAGATATCCCCCTAAAATAGCTATAACTGAAAACAAACTAAAAACTACTTCCAAAAATATTCAGCTTTGATATTAATGAGTTTTTTGGGTTCATTGAGAACATGGTTGTTGTTCAATAATAAAATTAATCCTCAAAAATACAACTTGCCTAATAATTCTGCACTCCCTGTACACCCAAAACATTGTTTTGGGGCTACTTACAAAATATGATGATTAGAGGTGGAGTATATATATATATATATATACATATACACACACACACACACAGGGGCTCCCTGTGACCATTGAAATGGAGGGGCTCTGTGGGACCACCGAAATGGAGGGGCTCCGTGGGACCACCGAAATGGAGGGGCTCCGTGGGACCACCGAAATGGAGGGGCTCCGTGGGACCACCGAAATGGAGGGGCTCCGTGGGACCACCAAAATGGAGGGGCTCCGTGGGACCACCAAAATGGAGGGGCTCCGTGGGACCACCGAAATGGAGGGGCTCCGTGGGACCATTGAAACCTAAATTTCTATTATCTCCTTTCGTCTGTATTGTTTCCTTTTCCCCTTAAGTTCTGCTACTCTTATTATTTTATTGTCAAATCATGTCTAAAGTTCAAAATAAAGACCATAAAGTTAACCCCGGCATAAGTTTCTTGTGTCACCTGATGCAAAACCTGACAGCCACACTGCACCCTGTGGGTTACTTAGAGATAGACTGCATTCTACAACCCATGTATAGCCAGTTTACACCTGGAGACCCACCTACAGACAGACTACATCCTGCGACCCACATACAGACAGACTGCATCCTGCGACCCAACTACAGACAGACTACATCCTCCCACCCACCTACAGGCAGACTACATCCTACGACCCACCCACCTACAGACAGACTACATCCTACGACCCACCCACCTACAGACAGACTACATCCTGCGACCCACCCACCTACAGGCAGACTACATCCTTCGACCCACCCACCTACAGACAGACTACATCCTCCCACCCACACAGCTACAGACAGACTACATCCTACGACCCACCCACCTACAGGCAGACTACATCCTACGACCCACCCACCTACAGACAGACTACATCCTCTCACCCACCTACAGGCAGACTACATCCTACGACCCACCCACCTACAGGCAGACTACATCCTACGACCCACCCACCTACAGACAGACTACATCCTCCCACCCACCTACAGGCAGACTACATCCTACGACCCACCCACCTACAGACAGACTACATCCTACGACCCACCCACCTACAGGCAGACTACATCCTACGACCCACCCACCTACAGACAGACTACATCCTTCGACCCACCCACCTACAGACAGACTACATCCTCCCACCCACACAGCTACAGACAGACTACATCCTACGACCCACCCACCTACAGGCAGACTACATCCTACGACCCACCCACCTACAGACAGACTACATCCTCTCACCCACCTACAGGCAGACTACATCCTACGACCCACCCACCTACAGACAGACTACATCCTACGACCCACCCACCTACAGACAGACTACATCCTCCCACCCACCTACCTACAGACTACATCCTCCCACCCACCTACAGACAGACTACATCCTACGACCCACCCACCTACAGACAGACTACATCCTGCGACCCACCCACCTACAGACAGGCTACATCCTGCGACCCACCCACCTACAGACAGGCTACATCCTACGACCCACCCACCTACAGGCAGACTACATCCTACGACCCACCCACCTACAGACAGACTACATACTCCCACCCACCTACAGACAGACTACATCCTACGACCCACCCACCTACAGACAGACTACATCCTACGACCCACCCACCTACAGGCAGACTACATCCTCCCACCCACCTACAGACAGACTACATCCTGCGACCCACCCGCCTACAGACAGACTACATCCTACGACCTACCCACCTACAGGCAGACTACATCCTACGACCCACCCACCTACAGGCAGACTACATCCTGCGACCCACCCACCTACAGACAGACTACATCCTACGACCCACCCACCTACAGGCAGACTACATCCTACGACCCACCCACCTACAGACAGATTACATCCTGCGACCCACCCACCTACAGACACACTACATCCTGCGACCCACCCGCCTACAGACAGACTACATCCTACGACCTACCCACCTACAGGCAGACTACATCCTACGACCCACCCACCTACAGGCAGACTACATCCTGCGACCCACCCACCTACAGACAGACTACATCCTACAACCCACCCACCTACAGGCAGACTACATCCTACGACCCACCCACCTACAGACAGATTACATCCTGCGACCCACCCACCTACAGACAGACTACATCCTGCGACCCACCCGCCTACAGACAGACTACATCCTACGACCTACCCACCTACAGGCAGACTACATCCTACGACCCACCCACCTACAGGCAGACTACATCCTGCGACCCACCCACCTACAGACAGACTACATCCTACGACCCACCCACCTACAGGCAGACTACATCCTACGACCCACCCACCTACAGACAGATTACATCCTGCGACCCACCCACCTACAGACACACTACATCCTGCGACCCACCCACCTACAGACAGACTACATCCTACAACCCACCCACCTACAGGCAGACTACATCCTACGACCCACCCACCTACAGACAGACTACATCCTCCCACCCACCTACAGACAGACTACATCATACGACCCACCCACCTACAGACAGACTACATCCTCCCACCCACCTACAGACAGACTACATCCTCCCACCCACCTACAGACAGACTACATCCTACGACCCACCCACCTACAGACAGACTACATCCTACGACCCATCCACCTACAGGCAGACTACATCCTCCCACCCACCTACAGACAGACTACATCCTGCGACCCACCCGCCTACAGACAGACTACATCCTACGACCTACCCACCTACAGGCAGACTACATCCTACGACCCATCCACCTACAGGCAGACTACATCCTCCCACCCACCTACAGACAGACTACATCCTGAGACCCGCCTACAGACAGACTACATCCTACGACCTACCCACCTACAGGCAGACTACATCCTACGACCCACCCACCTACAGGCAGACTACATCCTTCGACCCACCCACCTACAGACAGACTACATCCTACGACCCACCCACCTACAGGCAGACTACATCCTACGACCCACCCACCTACAGACAGATTGCATCCTGCGACCCACCCACCTACAGACACACTACATCCTGCGACCCACCCACCTACAGACAGACTACATCCTCCCACCCACCTACAGACAGACTACATCCTGCGGCCCAATTTTAGCCAGACTGTGTCCAATATTGGAATTGCAACTATTCTCAAAGAGAGGTAAATATATATAGAATACCTTTATTATGTTTTTATTGTTTATTAGCACATTTAATAAACTACATCCCCCAGGAACACACAAACGTCCCATAAAGAAATAGATTAAATGTAGGGCCACGAGATAAATTGATTCCATGTCAACAACACAGCCTGCATCCTGCAATAGCACCCACCAATTAATATTGCAGCTGATATTAACGTCAAGAGATCAGGAAGCATGTTCGGGGCTTCCAACAGCGTGGAGCTAATCTCACAGAATGGGAACACGCTCGGCAGATTGGCAGTCCATCCAGAAACAGCCTCCGGGATAAATAATTAGATTTTGCAATAACCTGTTCCTTTGAATCCATTTATAACACAAACACCCTCTCCATTCACAGGCTTTTTATTAGAAGGGAGGAAACCGAATATTAATATGTCTAGCTATAGGAACCTCTCGGACCGCTACAATTCTATTCTCCTTGGAGATAAAAATTGTTATCACAAAGATTAATTAATGACATTCAGTGCAGGCATTGCTGGTGATTGCTACGGCTCTGGGAAGCAGCGAAGGGAAAATAATGGATGAAAAGACATGGGTTTAGCTTGTATGGTATGTTGGAGACCACGTTTCTTCCCCCTTTATAAAGGTGGACAGGATTGTAGAACATTACCCCGTGACACCAAGTGTGGAACATATAACATAAAAACATCCTCATCACGCTATACATACACACACACCGCAATATCCTGGTAAATTGGTTTACAGGAAAATAACCCCGGGGTAAAGAGACGGATATTTTAAGAATGAATTCAGAAGCAGCAATTATTGTGACACATGGACGTTCCCCTGACATGTGTTCATTTGTGCCGTTAATCTGAGCGTGGACGCCATGCTGACTGCTGTTGTAAGTCTCTGGGACTTTCAGAGATCTCAGCCCTGACATACATTCAGTATATCCTTGGGTTCCGTGCTCTGGGCACAATGCCAAGGCAGACTGGCACTCACACAGTCATTACTGACAATAGACCTGTCGAGTTCTGTTCTCTGGTCCTGGAGGCAGAGTGCGCGTATTACTTATAATATACACAGCACCGAGCACATTCCCGCAGTTTAGCAGATATTCCTTCCATTTAACTTGATATTTTCCAGAGAGTCCTTTCTAGCTCACGCAGAAAGCTTCCAGAACTAGATATACTGTGGTTCCCCTTGGAGACTGACAGCAATATTTATTAAAGCATTTCGTTCAATTTAATCAAAAATTGCGTTTTGGGAAAAAAGATCCACAGCAGGCACGTGAATTAAAACAGTTCTAAATACGCCAGTAGCCACTTCTCTATTAAACATAATGGTGATTATTAAATTAGTTGCTCGCGATGGGGTATATTCAGGGCATTATTGGGGTAATGACTGTTCCCGATTATCCAATGTTACGGGATTTTAAAGCAGGTGACTTACTCAGCAGACAGATCTGACACCGTCCTCTGGGCTATCCCTAAATTAATGTCATCTTCAGGGCTTGTAAGTGTGCAATACGGGGCAGAAGGTCACCAGAAGGTAGGAGTTTGGGAGAAAGGACCAAGTCCCATTTCTGTGACACCATGACACCCAGGCTTCGTAGACTAATGGAGCCTCAGCATAATGAATATCCACATTAAACATCATTCTTAAACGAAGCCAGTCACCAGTGTTTATTATCATTAAAAATAAAATATTGCATTTTTTATATTCTTTGTATTTAATATCGTGTAACCCACATATGGAAGCAAATAGCTTGTTTCCATGTTTCTCCTTGCCATGTGGGGGGCCATTTTAAAATTGCCCTTGGCCAGAAGCCCCATACGTGTCTGTCAAGTGTTTGTGCAATTTTAATAGGTGAAACCATCTCGGATCACATTTTTCTGAGACCCATAACTTGGGCTTGATCCCTGGATCTGTGAAAGCGCACTAGCTCTCAGTTACCCGCATGAGCTTTGGTCAGATAAGCTCTCCATCCGACCAAAGAGTATTTAGATATTTACTTTCCAATAGAATACATGCATGGCAGGGCCGGATTAAGAGCCCGGTGGGCCTGGTGCTGACAATTATGAGGGGCCCAAGTACAGAATCTTAATCGACCAAAAACACTAAAACAGTCCTACCTCTCAAGCATTATGCATCTGGTGGAGATGTTGCTGGATGGAAACTCATAGGATTCAGCTATAAGAAAACTCAGTTCCTCTTAAAATATGGTAATCTCTCTCTAATTCATGCTTTCATCTCTCAAGTAAATCCATACCCCCTAACAGTAGTGTCCAGTGAAGCAGGAAGTCAATGGGCGGTGTAAAAGGGTGGGCCACTGACGCGGATCATGTAACCAGAACTCCCGAAAGGGACGAACATGCCCAAAAAGGAGGCGTGTCTGCCCAAAGAATTGGAAGACTATCCTGGCATGAAGATATAAAAAAGAAATATACTGTATTATATCCCAAAAGAACCAAAGAGCAATGCTAAAACACCCAAAAGTGTACCTCACATACACCAATATAATATAACAAAGAGGAAAATCTGTACCACACCAACAAGTGACAGCACAGATTAAAGGGGTAGCAGAGCAAATATCATAAAAATACAACCTGTGTATAGAATAACACAAACATCTCCAGGATATCTAGAATGTATAAAAAAAAATCACACAATGGTGAAGTATGTACAAAAATGAGTGGTTCAAACCCGGAGGTAGAGAACTTACAAGATCATACTGGAGATCAGCGCCTGTCTCCCTTCCAAAGGGTATATATACAGCACGGCGTCTCCTTCAGGATGGGTATGCGATGTGGTATAGCAGCATATATAAAGACATCCAATCCTCAAAGGAAAAGAGATATATAGAGCAGTATTGTAGCAAAAAGAGAATTTATTAGTACAAAATGCACTTACATCAATGAAAGGTAAAAACAGCTTGTCTCCACTAACAAGTGGTACCCAGGAGAAACGGAATCCCTCTGTGGTAAAATGAACAATAAGAACAAAAGAAAAGTCAAAAACATAAAAAGTCTCTAGCTGGTATCCAACGCGTTTCGTCTTCTAGACTTCTTCAGGGATATGCTATAACGTTCACATAGTCCTTTCTTTATATAGGGCTCCAAGATCTTTAATTTTGCCGCGAAAGGGAGATCATACTTCCGGGTTTCCTGCCAATAATGCAAGCTGGCCAACAGCATCCTAAGCTTGGCATAAATGCGTCTAATGATGCACTCGCTCCATGCTTCCTAAGGACTGTCCCCTAGCACTCAAATGTCCACTGATCTCCTTACCTTCTTACTAGCAGGCAGAAGCTCCTGGTTTACAGTCTGAGACAGAGAAAAGGTGGATATAGTGAGTGTAGAAGAAAGGGACATGCCACAGTGTTAGAGAGACCAAAGTCAGCATTACCTAAACTAATTTCATTTCAGCCAGTCCACACATGTTTTGTTCCCATATATCGCTCTTAAGTTTCCATACTTAAGTAAGAGTATGTGAAGAGTAGTTAGGGTTTTCATCTTTCTTGGAAAAAAATACAGGCCTTACTAATTTGCATAACAAAGTATATATATGCGTGACATCACATGATGTCACAAGGAGTGACATAAGAGAAAATTCTGTAAAATCACCCAAAAAGCTACTTAGTTTGATTCTGCTGTATAGATGGATTGCTCCCAGTGTCCCCATGTCTCCCAGTGTCGCCATGTCACTAGGGGACACTGTGAGACATGGAGACAGAGACACGTGGGGACACTGGGAGACTTGAGGACACTGAGACTATGTATTACAGTATCCCTATGTATCACAGTGTCTCAGTGCCCCATGTCTCCCAGTGTCCCCATGTCTATGTGTCCCCATGTTGCCCAGTGTCCCCTAGTATCTGGTTCCCCATGTCTCCCAGTGTCTCCATGTCACTAGTGGACACTGATAAACATGGAGACATGGGGACACTGGCTGGGAGACATGTCTCCATGTCTCAGTGTCCCCATGTGTATATGTGTCTGTTTCCCCATGTCTCAGTGTCCCCATGTGTGTCTGTGTCCCCAAGTCTCCCAGCATCCCCTAGTGTATGTGTCCCCATGTCTCAGTGTCCCCATATTTGTCTGTTTTCCCAGGTCTCAGTGTCCATAGTGTCTCAGTGTCCCCTAGTGTCTCAGCGTCCCCAGAGGTCTCCCTGTATCCACATGTCTTACAGTGTCCTCTAGTGTCTCAGTGTCCCCATGTCTCCCTGCAGCCTTTACCCCATCCCTCACTTCTCTGAGTTGTAGTCTGTCTCTGCAGGCTGGGAGCTACTGTATGAATGCTCTGTGCGGTATAGCTGCTCCCCCGCGGATCAGTGAGTAGAGAGATGACGGTATATGCTGTAACTACTTCCTATCCCTGCCTCTCTCACACAGTGACCCCTACTATCCCTGCCTCTCTCACACAGTGACCCCTATTCCATGGGTATGGGCCTGGAGCTGCAGCTCCATCAGCCCCTATGTTAATCCGGCCCTGACGCACGGTCTATTTTACATGTCGATTTTTTTTTTTTAATAAATAAGAAGAAGAAACTTAAGGCAGCTTTCCTTTACCTGACATTTCTGATAAAACATCCCCCTTGGAAAAACAACAGACAGATTATAAACGTCCTTATATCCCGCTAAAACACCAAAGAATTTCTGAATAAAATATTTATAAAAAGCTGCGCCAAAAAACAACAAGCTGTATAGAAAGAAAACAATCTGCCTGTCAGATCTCGCTGTTTTACTTTATAGCCGCAGACCATTTCTAACCTTTTATGGCTTCATTTTGTATGTAGGTTGGTGGGATCCCGTATTGGGGGGGTTTGTAGACATTACATTTCTAAAGAAACATTAGTGGACCTGCATGCCCTGGTATTGGAGCAAGCGGCACGGTGGATGGCGTGAGATGGCGATGACAAGGATGAAGGTGATGAAGGATGGAACCGACCACTTAGATATCCAGACGCGGCTCCATGTTTGGTGCAGCATCATTATATGACATCATTATACATTTTAAATCGAAAAATCTCGACTTGGAATCAATCATGGGATTTAACAAAGTAAAACACGAGTGTGCTGTTTTTGTAGGAAGGCAGTTCGAACACGACGAGGAAAGATTTATTTTAGTTTTAAGGCACCAACATTTTCTGCAGCGTTGTAAAATGGTTACTTTAATAAAATGCAGGGATTGAAGACAGTATGATACGTAATTAGAATAACTGGTACACAATTAAAGGAGAGCCCTAACTGTTAGCCTATAATCTGTCCAGATTGCTTTATGCAAAGTGCACTGCGAGATGGCCAGTGAGCTGACAATCTAAGGAGATCATGGGAAAGGAGGAAAATGTAGCACAAATGAACCTGCAAACATCGAGAAATAATAATAATAATAATAATAATAATAATAATATCTATTAGAGGCTAATGTAGTAAAAACATTGAATAAATCTCACTATTGGCACTTTTCAGGAAATGACACAAACGGATAGACGGCGTGGAGGGGAGAGCTTTTATCTGATAATATATACCAGGGTTTATTCACTCAACATCGAATTGTAGTGAATTTACAACTGAAATGTTATAAAAGGGCTGCTTTGGGGAAAAAAAATGTCCCCAACCCGAATACAGGCACAGTGAAGTTATTTTTGCCTAAATTTCGCAGATCATTTTCAGAATTTAGTGAATAAAGCCAGCATTTGTATTTGACAAATAAAAAGGAAATATCTCATGGCTTCCAGCGTTGATAAACTAATGTATACGCATTGGACTCCCTGCCGAATACACAACTCCGTATTATAAATTGGAATAAAACAGAATATAGATCTGAAGCTCTTTGATGAAGGTTGTGCTGCTATATGCACCATACACGTTAGCCCCCCCTCCTGCGCTCAGGAGGCATCAAAGCAGGAACGAAGGCAGAGAGTTACTGACCCTCCCGGGAGGTCTCTCCTGTCGTGTTCCGACATCTAAATGACAAAAGAAAAGTACCATTTATCAATAGCGCGTATAGTTCTTTTCTGTTGTGTATTGAATGATGAAAAACGTCCTTTTCTTCCTATCTTTGTCCTGCTTGTCGAGATATTCTGCGGCTATTGTTGTATGACAATGTGATTTCTAATGGAAATGACTAGATAATTATGTTACTTGTCAAAAGGTATCTTCGAGTCTCAGCGAGCGGCTGTTCCCTCCTGCCGGATTTGCTAAAAGTTTGGATATAATTGTATCCAATTGCTTGGTGCCATTAAATTGACGAAGTAATCAAGTGATGTCGCAGTAATTGCTGTATGAATAACGCGTGCTTACAAAGATTCCAGGGTAATATAGGAGAAGGGCAGCGTGTACTCCACAAATCTCCATGGTTCTAACCCTTCCGTAGGACGAGAGACTTGTTGCCATTATCTGGAATAAAAACTTCAACACCAACACGAATTTATCGTGTTTTTTTGTGTGTGTGTGTTTTTAATATGTAAATATGCTTTACTAAACACAACACCAGTGAATTGTGACAAACTGGAAGTCAAACGTATACAATGAAGGCCGCAATAACAGATAAACGGACGCTGTGAGCTCGCTGGAGCGGTTTTGCGCCCTACAGTCCAATGGCATTATCCAACGAATTCATATAAACTGAGGTTTTTCCCAGTGCAAAGAGACCACCCTTCATCCCACCCATTCCCCAGCACTCTCAGCCAATCAATATTAACACTGATACAAATTAAAACAAGGGACAAAATGTCAGGACTGCACCAGGGGACCCTAAACAGAACCACCAAAGTGAGCTGTAATGAATCTGGTGCCTGGCGTGTCCCTTTAAAATATACAGGAATTAAAGCATTTTACCAACTCTGCTATGTTACCTTACAATGTGCAAGTTGTGCCCAAGTCAATGTTTATTGACAGACCACCCGCCAGCTTTGGAAGGGGGGATAAGGAATATGTACAGCTGGTTGGCATGATCTTATCTATAGGTAGGTACGATGTAACAATGCTGAGACAGGAGGGTTGTCAGAAAATGGATTTGGAAGAATAAAGTCATGGTGTAAAAGGACCCCCCTATATTGGGACCGCTACCTTTACAGCTCCATCAGCCCTGTGGAATACAATCCAAATTAGGGCACAATAGACAAAGGGGAGTTTGTACTACGAATATGTCACAGCAGATTGTAGGTTGGGTATCCCCTTGGTTTCTTAATACACATCGGTCATGTTCTCAGTACAAAATGTGCCATTTTCAAACTTTGAGATGGAGAGATTATTTATCCTTATTGCCCTTCTTCCTGAAGGTTATGGAAACCATGTCAGAATGTTAATAGGCTAACGGGACTTAAATACACTTTTCACTTCTCACAACTCGACTGTAAAAAACATGACTGCTGGATGACTTCAGCCATCAATCAATTTACACGGCAGCGGATTCGCAGTCTGACAGAGTTACTAAGAAAGGGAAATGTCTGAGCTTCAGGACACGTTGTGAAAATGACAAACAAAACAACATGTATTCATAGCATATCTTACCATGCTAAAAATAAAAACACAATAACAAGCAGACATAAATCAGAGACCACATACACCAAATAACGTAAATGGCTTCGAATATTTCACAGAAACCTGGGACGATACAGTGACTCACAATTACGTACAGACTCCCTACGGCAAATTCTGCAATAAGAACTTCTCTTTTACCTTCTGCCTGGCTGGGCATCATGAGATTTATAGACCTCAGTCAGAGTGCACATATGCATGTTTCATCAGGTTAAAGCAGATCTGTAACAACAATATTTTTGTACATAAAGAAAGGTCATTACTACTTCATTTTGAGCGTTACTTTTATATATATATTATTCACTGACAGCTGCCATCTGAGAAGGCAAAGGCAGGGCATTCATGCAAACCAACTTATATTTCCCATAATGCCTCTCATTTTGGAAAATCTCCCATAAACTGTCCCTATAGATCCGTGTGAACTCACTTCACAGACACAACTTTTGTCAGCTGGGAACCACTGGCAGTGAATGGCGACTTGTTTGAAGAGAAGAAAACGATTATTAAAGTGTTTACAGACGCACTGCCTGACACGATGTTATAGACATGTCTGCTTGCTGTTTGACAAAGCATATGCAGTAACACAAACATTAAAGGAACACTATAGTCACCTATATTACTTTAGCTAAATAAAGCAGTTTTAGTGTATAGATCATTCCCCTGCAATTTCACTGCTCAATTCACTGTCATTTAGGAGTTAAATCACTTTGTTTCTGTTTATGCAGCCCTAGCCACACCTCCCCTGGCTATGATTGACAGAGCCTGCATGAAAAAAAAAATGGTTTCACTTTCAAACAGATGCAATTTACCTTAAATAATTGTATCTCAATCTCTAAATTGAACTTTAATAACATACAGGAGGCTCTTGCAGGGTCTAGCAAGCTATTAACATAGCAGGGGATAGGAAAATCTTAATTAAACAGAACTTGCAATAAAGAAAGCCTAAATAGGGCTCTCTTTACAGGAAGTGTTTATGGAAGGCTGTGCAAGTCACATGCAGGGAGGTGTGACTAGGGTTCATAAACAAAGGGATTTAACTCCTAAATGACAGAGGATTGAGCAGTGAGGCTGCAGGGGCATGTTCTATACACCAAAACTGCTTCATTAAGCTAAAGTTGTTCAGGTGACTATAGTGTCCCTTTAAATATCAGAAAGTGAGAGTCTGTCTTTAAGACACTGTTACCCCTTGAAATCAAGAAAAACTTGCAGTCCGTCTCTTCGTCATAGTACGGACCCTCGGCACGCAGTCTGTCTCTTCGTCATAGTACAGACCATCGATGCACAGTCTGTCTCTTCGTCATCATATATGGTCCATCAAGCGCAGTCCGTCTCTTCCTCATAGTATATGGTCCATCGACACGCAGTCCGTCTTTTCGTCATAGTATGGTCCATCGACACGCAGTCCGTCTCTTCGTCATAGTACGGACCATCGATGCACAGTCTGTCTCTTCGTCATCATATATGGTCCATCAAGCGCAGTCCGTCTCTTCCTCATAGTATATGGTCCATCGACACGCAGTCCGTCTTTTCGTCATAGTATGGTCCATCGACACGCAGTCCGTCTCTTCGTCATAGTACGGACCATCGATGCGCAGTCTGTCTCTTCGTCATCATATATGGTCCATCAACGCGCAGTCCGTCTCTTCGTCATAGTATATGGTCCATCGACACACACTCAGTCAGTCTCTTCGTTATCGTATACAGTCCATTGACACACAGTCCGTCTCTTCGTCATAGTACGGACCCTCGGCACGCAGTCTGTCTCTTCGTCATAGTACGGACCATCGATGCACAGTCTGTCTCTTCGTCATCATATATGGTCCATCAAGCGCAGTCCGTCTCTTCCTCATAGTATATGGTTGTCAGGGTACCTGAGGCCTCTACCTCTAAGGGAGGTAGAGACTTGCTGGTGTATCCGTCCAGGCGAGCTGTTTCCTCCGTTCCTCGCGGTTCATCCAGTCACTTAAACACCGGCCGCGAGGAATCCACGCCCTTTTCTAGCAGAACGCTCAATACGTGACGTCATGACGCTAGCACGAGCAATCTGTCACTCAAGTGTCCGATATCCAATCGGTACTTGTCAGAGGCGTGATTTCCATCCAGAGCCAGGGTATTTAAGCTTACTCCTTACTTCAGCTCATTGCCCTGTCGTGGTTCTAGCTTGTCTAGTCACTCAGTGCTCTGGTATTCTAGTTTGCTCTTTTGGTTTTGACTCGGCTCGTTGTACTACCCTGTTTCTCTGTTATCCCTTGACCCGGCTTGTCTCTCGCTTATCTGTCTTCTCGTTCCCTCGACCTCGGCTTGTCTCTGACTATTCTTTACTCTCGGTACGTTAGTCCGGCCATTCTAAGGCCCGGTATACGTACCTTTCCACTCTTTGTACTCTGCGTGTTGGATCCCTGTCCCGATCCTGACATTACGACAGGGCCAATGGATCCTGCAGGTACAAACAGTCAGCTTGGTTCTTCGGATCCCAGGTTTGACGCCATGGAACATAGGATGGATCAGATGGCTTTGGCACTACAGGCACTTTTGTCTCGTGCTAGTAATCCACCTGAGGAGACACGTACTCCTTCTATCTCTCCTGCAGTCTCAGGTCTAGAGGTAGCCACTGTAGGTGCTTCTTCCCGTATTACCCCACCAGTACGTTATGGCGGGTCACCGGAGAAGTGTCGTGGCTTTCTAAACCAGATTAGCATCCATTTCGAACTTCAACCCCGTTCTTATCCTACAGATAGAGCAAAGGTTGGATTTATTATTACTCTGCTCATTGAAAAAGCTTTGAGATGGGCCAATCCTTTATGGGAGAATGATAATCCACTCGTCTATAATTATAATGCCTTTGTAGCTGCGTTTAGAAGAACTTTTGACCCTCCTGGCAGAAAGGTCAATGCAGCTAGATTAATGTTGCGCCTTAAACAGGACAATCGAACACTTGTGGATTATGCACTAGAGTTCAGATCCTTGGCGGCAGAAGTTAAGTGGAACGAACAGGCTTATATAGATGTGTTTCTGAATGGGTTATCAGATATAATTCTTGACGAGGTCGCTACTAGAGAACTCCCTGAAAATTTGGAGGATTTAATTTCTTTTATATCTCGTATTGATGAACGCTTAAGAGAGAGGCAGAACACTCGAGATAGGACCCGTAGACCCTCCTTTAAACTAGCGCCTACCTTTCAAATCTCTGAGTTCGAAGACTTACGTATTCCTGAACCTATGCAGATAGGCAGTACTCATCTCACTGAAAGGGAGAGACAGTACAGGAGAAGGGAGGGTTTATGTATGTATTGTGGAGTCAGGGGTCATTTACGCCTAAATTGTCCCAATCGTTCGGGAAACGCTCGCACCTAAGTTCCTCTAGAGGACAGGCCTTGGGTGTTTCTACTTTGTCCTCTATTCACAACTACAAGGAGCTTAGGCTTGTGTTACCCGTTTCTTTAAAGTGGGAGAAGGGAGTAGTTAAGACTATGGCACTAATCGATTCTGGAGCTGCTGAGAGCTTTATAGATCAGGGTTTTGCTGCCAAGCATGCTATCCCATCCCAGTTAAAAGAGACACCTCTGGCTGTTGAGGCCATCGATGGTAGACCGTTACTTGAGCCTGTTATTTTTCATGAGACCATACCGATTAACTTGACTGTTGGCATCCTGCATAAAGAGGATATATCCTTGATGCTCATTTCTTCTCCGTCTATTCCCATAGTTCTGGGGTACTCCTGGCTGAGGAGACACAACCCTATTATTAATTGGGAATCAGGGGAGATAGTTTCATGGGGAGAGAATTGTCAAGAAAAATGCTTGCGGAAGGTCTTACCTCTTGGGTTAACTAATACATCGAATACCTCTGACAACTCTACAGAGACACAAATTCCGCCTCAGTATCTAGATTTAAAGGCAGTATTTGACAAAAAGAAAGCCGATACCTTACCCCCACACAGGTCCTTTGATTGCAAAATTAACCTACTCCCTGGTACCATGCCTCCCAGAGGTCATGTATACCCATTATCTATAAAGGAGAACTCAGTCCTAGAGGAATATATTCACGAGAATTTGGACAAGGGATTCATCAGGAGGTCCTCCTCCCCTGCCGGGGCTGGATTTTTTTTTGTTAAAAAGAAAGATGGTTCTTTGAGACCTTGTATTGATTATCGAGGCCTGAATAAGATAACCATTAAAAATGCCTACCCGATTCCCTTGATCACCGAACTCTTCGATCGTTTGAAGGGCTCTACAATTTTCACCAAGTTAGACCTCAGAGGGGCATATAACTTGGTGAGAATCCAGCAGGGACATGAGTGGATGACGGCATTCAATACTCGATATGGCCACTATGAATATACTGTCATGCCTTTTGGGTTATGCAATGCGCCAGCAGTATTCCAAGATCTGATTAATGAGGTTCTTAGGGAATTTCAGCAAGAGTGCGTCATTGTATACCTAGATGATATACTCATTCATTCTAGTGACATTGAGATTCATCACAAACAAGTCAGGAGGGTTTTGCACAAGCTTCTCCAGCATGGCTTGTACTGCAAGTTGGAGAAATGTAGCTTTGATCAAACCCAGGTAACCTTTCTCGGCTATGTGATCTCTGGGGAGGGATTTAAGATGGATCCGGATAAGCTCCAATCCATTCTAGAGTGGCCTTTACCCACAGGTCTTAAAGCCATACAGAGATTTATTGGTTTTTCCAATTATTATAGGCGCTTTATTAAGGGCTATTCTTCCATTATTGCACCCATCACTAACATGACCAAACAGGGGGCTGACACTAAGAATTGGACTACTGAAGCTCTCATTGCGTTCAAGACTCTCAAGGAGCTTTTCGCTTCCGCTCCAATTTTAGTTCACCCTGACACTTCTCTGCCATTTTTGCTCGAGGTAGACGCATCAGAGACTGGTTTAGGTGCTGTTCTATCTCAAAGGTTGGGTGTTGATAAACCATTACATCCATGTGGATTTTTCTCTAAAAAATTGACCGGTACTGAAAGCAGGTATGACATTGGTGACAGAGAATTACTAGCGGTTATCAAGGCTTTGAAAGAATGGAGACATTTATTGGAAGGTACATTACATCCTGTTACCATCCTGACAGACCACAAAAACTTGTCCTATATCGGAGAGGCCAAGCGTCTGTCCTCCAGGCAGGCTCGTTGGTCGTTGTTTCTTACCCATTTCAATTACGTTCTGACTTACAGACCTGGGTCAAAGAATTCTAAAGCCGATGCGCTATCTCGCCAATATGAACCCTCTGCTTCAGTTGAACCACTTTTGTCTTCCATTGTACCCAAATGCAATATTATTGCTAATACCAGTCTCAAAATTCATTCCCCGCTACTTGACCAGATCTTGAAGTCACAACATCTAGCTCCCGGAAACACTCCTGAGGGAAGAAACTTTGTTCCCCCTGAACTTCAACTGGAGCTCTTACAATGTTTTCATGAAAGTAAAATAGCTGGTCATCCTGGTATTCGCAAGACGTACTCTCTGATATCCAAGGATTTCTGGTGGCCTTCACTTCGTAAGGATATTGAGGAGTTCGTTGCAGCTTGTGAGACTTGTGCCAAGACTAAACTATCCCATGCATCCCCATGTGGCCTGTTACACCCCTTGGACATTCCTGAGAAACCTTGGTCCTGTTTGTCCATTGACTTTATCGTTGATTTGCCTGCTTCCAAAAGACAGACTGTTATCCTCACGGTGGTGGATAGATTTACCAAGATGGCCCATTTCGTGCCACTACCTAAACTTCCGACTTCTCCTGAATTGGCGGAGATTTTTGCGAGAGAAGTTTTTCGTCTACATGGGATCCCTTCAGAGATTGTTTCTGATAGAGGTTCTCAATTTGTCTCACGTTTCTGGAGATCCTTTTGTTCTCAAATGGGCATCAAATTGAACTTTTCCTCTGCCTATCACCCTCAGTCTAACGGAGCTGCTGAACGTACTAATCAAAAGATCGAACAGTATCTGCGTTGCTTTGTTTCCGAACACCAGGACGATTGGGTCGGTCTGATTCCTTGGGCGGAGTTCGCACACAATAACCTTGTTTGCGATTCAACTCGCTCTAGCCCTTTCTTCATGAACTATGGCTTTCATCCTTCGATTTTTCCTTCGGTTTCCTCTTCTCAGGGGATACCGTCGGTTGATGATCATGTCGCCAACCTGAAGAAATTATGGGACCAGACTCGACAAATTCTATTACATAGTTCCTCGCTGTTCAAGAAACACGCTGACAAACATAGAAGAGCGGCTCCTGTTTTTGTTCCTGGGGATAGGGTATGGTTGAGTACTAAGAATATTCGCCTAAAAGTTCCGTCCATGAAATTTGCTCCTCGTTACATAGGCCCTTACAGGGTTCTCACTCGTATCAATCCGGTTGCGTATCGCCTTGCTCTGCCACCTGCCTTACGCATTCCTAACTCTTTTCATGTCTCCTTGTTGAAACCCCTCATTTGCAACAAATTCTCCTCTAAGGTCTCCTCGCCTCGTCCTGTTCAGGTGGAGGGTCGGGAGGAGTACGAGGTCAACTCCATCATTGACTCCAGAATTTCAAGGGGAAAATTGCAATATCTGGTCAACTGGAAGGGATATGGTCCTGAGGAGAGGAGCTGGGTACCTCAGGAGGACGTCCATGCTTCTCGCCTTCGCAGAGCATTTCACCTTCGCTTCCCATCTCGCCCCGGTTCATTCCGCCCGGTGGGCGTATCTGAGAGGGGGGGTACTGTCAGGGTACCTGAGGCCTCTACCTCTAAGGGAGGTAGAGACTTGCTGGTGTATCCGTCCAGGCGAGCTGTTTCCTCCGTTCCTCGCGGTTCATCCAGTCACTTAAACACCGGCCGCGAGGAATCCACGCCCTTTTCTAGCAGAACGCTCAATACGTGACGTCATGACGCTAGCACGAGCAATCTGTCACTCAAGTGTCCGATATCCAATCGGTACTTGTCAGAGGCGTGATTTCCATCCAGAGCCAGGGTATTTAAGCTTACTCCTTACTTCAGCTCATTGCCCTGTCGTGGTTCTAGCTTGTCTAGTCACTCAGTGCTCTGGTATTCTAGTTTGCTCTTTTGGTTTTGACTCGGCTCGTTGTACTACCCTGTTTCTCTGTTATCCCTTGACCCGGCTTGTCTCTCGCTTATCTGTCTTCTCGTTCCCTCGACCTCGGCTTGTCTCTGACTATTCTTTACTCTCGGTACGTTAGTCCGGCCATTCTAAGGCCCGGTATACGTACCTTTCCACTCTTTGTACTCTGCGTGTTGGATCCCTGTCCCGATCCTGACAATGGTCCATCGACACGCAGTCCGTCTTTTCGTCATAGTATGGTCCATCGACACACAGTCCGTCTCTTCGTCATAGTACGGACCATCGATGCACAGTCTGTCTCTTCGTCATCATATATGGTCCATCAAGCGCAGTCCGTCTCTTCCTCATAGTATATGGTCCATCGACACGCAGTCCGTCTTTTCGTCATAGTATGGTCCATCGACACGCAGTCCGTCTCTTCGTCATAGTACGGACCATCGATGCGCAGTCTGTCTCTTCGTCATCATATATGGTCCATCAACGCGCAGTCCGTCTCTTCGTCATAGTATATGGTCCATCGACACACACTCAGTCAGTCTCTTCGTTATCGTATACAGTCCATTGACACACAGTCCGTCTCTTCGTCATAGTATGGTCCATCGACACGTAGTCCGTCTCTTTGTCACAGTATACGGTTCATCGACGCGCAGTCCGTCTCTTCGTCATCGTATATGGTCCATTGACACACAGTCCGTCTCTTCATCATAGTATACGGTCCATCGATGTGCAGTCCGTGCTGTTTCCCTCATCTTCTAATCTGCAGGAATTTGTCTTCTGTGCGACCCAAATCATGTCGGCTGGATTTAGATGGAAAATAAAGCTTTTTTTTATATCAGATCATTTTATGTTTTCATTGAGTCTGCAATTATTGTGCGGCAAGTCACGGCGAGGGAGAAATTGCACCTCCTAGAGCTTTACAGTATGACGCCCTTCAACCAAAGGCTTTTAATTTGAGTGCAGAACAATAAAGACATTTGTTTGTAATGAGTACCTATGGCAAGGGATCTAATTCCATTCTGTAATGGCCAGAGCACAGAGACAGCTATTACCAGAACAGCTCTTTACACAATTAGATTTTATCATTTACTTCTTCCATAGCTGAATGAAGAACACGTCCTGTTTGTGTATATTATGGGAGCGAGCCACAGCGGTGGGTGGCGAATACACAGCGAATTGTGGAGAAAAGACGATCACTTTGGAAGACTTGGTTTAAAATAGCAGGGTTCAAAAATAAAATCTCTCATATCGTCTATGTTTAAGAAGTGTCATTTTAGGCTAAATGTAGCTGGTGGGAGGAGAACATGACAGAATTTTCCCCCACAAACTCTCTAATCCTGTAGGTCACGGTTGTATTTGTGTTTGTGTATTGCTTAAATGGTAAGTGATCGTGTGACCACGTTGGCCTTCCCTCGGACATGGACTACAGATGGGCAGCTCTTGCTAAGATAAAAAAATGGCACTCGTTTTCAGACCACAAATAAAGATCAAAATCACCTTATAGAGAAATTCCATTTTAGACCTGTGCCTGCTAGGGTCGTTAATAAACATCTTAATAATTTAAAAATGGAAAACCAGTGTGGACCAGATCAAATCCCAGCAATGTTGCTGAGGCTCAGTGCGCCAGCATTTGCTAAACCTGTCACTGTCACCCTTATCAATGAATCCCTGGTGTCAGGATACATAGCCAAACTTTGGAAGGCTGCCAGAGTAGTGCCTATCCATATAAGTGGTGACAATACTTTGGTATCTAACTATCACCCGATATCATTGCTCCCGGTATTGTCAAAAATCTTGAAACGTCCACACGCAACTATGTGAATATTATCAACAATCAAATTATCTGACCCCGATCAATCAGGCTTTCGTCCAAATCATTCAACTACGACTGCCCTCTTAAAAATTTGCAATGGCATCCAAACTGACATGGACCAAGGAGACCTAACTTGATTTTGCCAAGGCCGTTGACACAGTAGACCCTGGCATTCTTTTGAAAAAAACTTAAAAACACAGGCATTGGTGATTGTCCGCTAACCTGGTTTCGATCGTATGTTTCAGACCAATTGCAATATGTGGCCATTTCTGATTGCGCCTCCCTCCCTATCACCAAGGCTCCATACTCGGCCCCCTGCTATTTACATTATTTATAAATGATCTGCCTAATGTCTACAAATCCTGAACAGTACACATGTGAGCAGTGTAATCTACGCTAGTAAACCCAAGCTATCGCAAATTGAGGCTGTGCTCCAAACAGGGCCGGCCTTAGGGGTGTGCGAGCTGTGCGGCCGCACAGGGCGCCATGGTGCAGGGGGCGCCCTGCGGCCGCATAGCTCACACGGCATGTCTGTTAGCCGCAATGCTAACAAGGCATTTGCCTTGGGCGGCATTTTCCAGGGGGCGGCAAAAAAAGCCGCCCCCAAATGCCCAAGGCAAATGTCTTGTTAGCCTTGCGGCTAACAGACATGCCAGGCTGCTGGGCGGTCGGGCGGTGCTGGCGGGCGGCTGGCGAGGGAGCACTTCCTCTGAGCTGTATGCTCAGCTCCCTCGCGCGCCGCAGAGTGAGGCTGGGAGCCGGAATATCACGTCATATTCCGGCTCCCAGCCTCACTCTGCGGCGCGCGAGGGAGCTGAGCAAACAGCTCAGAGGAAGTGCTCCCTCGCCAGCCTCCCGCTCAGCCCAGCAGCCACTGGACCACCAGGGAGGAAGAGACCCCCCCAGCATTCCCAAAGGTAAGGAGGCTGGGGGTGGTGTCTAAATAAATTTTAAAAAATGTGTTAATGTGGGTGAGTGTGTGTGTGTGTGTGTGTATGTTAGTGTGTCTGTTAGTGTGTCTGTTAGTGTGTGTATGTTAGTGTGTGTCTGTGTATGTTAGTGTGTCTGTGTATGTTAGTGTGTGTCTGTTAGTGTGTGTCTGTTAGTGTGTGTCTGTGAGTGTGTTTGTCTGTTAGTGAGTGTGTGTGTCTGACTGTGTGTGTGTGGCTGTCTGCCTGTGTGTGTGTGACTGTTTGCCTATGTTTGTGTGTGTGTGTGTGACTGTCTGCGCGTGTGTGTGTGTGACTGTCTGCGCGTGTGTGTGACTGTCTGCGCGTGTGTGTGTGTGACTGTCTGCGTGTGTGTGTGTGTGTGACTGTCTGCCAGTGTGTGTGTGTGTGTGTGTGACTGTGTGTGGCTGTCTGACAGTGTGTGTTTGACTGTTTGTCTGTGTGTGTGTGACTGTGTGTGTGTGTGTGTGGCTGTTTGCCTCTGTGTGTTTGGCTGTCTGCCTGTGTGTTTGTGTGTGGCTGTGTGTGTGGCTGTCTGCCTGTGTGTGTGTGTGTGTGTTTGTGTGTGACTGCCTATGTGTGACTGTCTGGGCAGACTAGATGGGCCGAATGGTTCTTATCTGCCGTCACATTCTATGTCTGTGTGTGTGTTTGTGTGTGGCTGTCTGTGTACGACTGCCTGAGTGTGTTTGTGTGTGTATGGCTGTCTGCCTGCCTGTGTGTGTGTGTGTGTGTGTGTGTGTGTGTGACAGGGTGTGTGGGAAGGGGTAAGGAGTGGGGGCGCTGTGAAGATTTTTTGCACAGGGCGCCCAAATGCCTAAGGCCGGCCCTGGCTCCAAAACCAATTCACAGAGGTAGAAAAGTGGATAGCGGATAACAAACTCTTCCTAAACACTGACAAAACTGTTACAATGATCTTTGGAACTGTACCTAAATTATGTAAACTACAAAATCAACAATTGTGTATCAGAACAAATTCAAATAGCACACTGACAGCAGTCTGCTCTTTTAAATGTCTCGATATGTTGCACAGCAGCTCACACTGGAGGGGGCAATTAACCAAACCCCCCCCCCCCCCAATATCTTTTACACTAAAGGGATCCGGACATTACAATGTAACTGCTGTCTGTAGAATACTCAGGGAACACAGCAGCTCACACTGGAGGGGGGCAATTAACCAAACCCCCAATATCTTTTACACTAAAGGGATACGGACATTACAATGTAACTGCTGTCTGTAGAATACTCAGGGAACACAGCAGCTCACACTGGAGGGGGCAATTAACCAAACCCCCCAATATCTTTTACACTAAAGGGATACGGACATTACAATGTAACTGCTGTCTGTAGAATACTCAGGGAACCCAGCAGCTCACACTGGAGGGGGGCCATTAACCAAACCCCCCAAATATCTTTTACACTAAAGGAATACAGACATTACAATGTAACCGCTGTCTGTAGAATACTCAGGGAACACAGCAGCTCACACTGGAGGGGGCAATTAACCAAACCCCCCAATATCTTTTACACTAAAGGGATACGGACATTACAATGTAACTGCTGTCTGTAGAATACTCAGGGAACACAGCAGCTCACACTGGAGGGGGCAATTAACCAAACCCCCCAATATCTTTTACACTAAAGGGATACGGACATTACAATGTAACTGCTGTCTGTAGAATACTTGGGGAACACAGCAGCTCACACTGGAGGGGGCAATTAACCAAACCCCCCAATATCTTTTACACTAAAGGGATACGGACATTACAATGTAACTGCTGTCTGTAGAATACTCAGGGAACACAGCAGCTCACACTGGAGGGGGCAATTAACCAAACCCCCAATATCTTTTACACTAAAGGGATCCGGACATTACAATGCAACTGCTGTCTGTAGAATACTCGGGGGGAACACAGCAGCTCACACTGGAGGGGGCAATTAACCAAAACCCCAATATCTTTTACACTAAAGGGATCCGGACATTACAATGTAACTGCTGTCTGTAGAATACTCAGGGAACCCAGCAGCTCACACTGGAGGGGGCAATTAACCAAAAAACCCCAATATCTTTTACACTAAAGGGATACGGACATTACAATGTAACTGCTGTCTGTAGAATACTTAGAGAACCCAGAAGCTCACACTGGAGGGGGGAATTAACCAAACCCCCCCCCCCCCCCCCCCCATATCTTTTACACTAAAGGGATACGGACATTACAATGTAACTGCTGTCTGTAGAATACTCAGGGAACACAGCAGCTCACACTGGAGGGGGGCAATTAACCAAACCCCCTCAATATCTTTTACACTAAAGGGATACAGACATTACAATGTAACTGCTGTCTGTAGAATACTCAGGGAACACAGCAGCTCACACTGGAGGGGGGCAATTAACCAAACCCCCTCAATATCTTTTACACTAAAGGGATACGGACATTACAATGTAACTGCTGTCTGTAGAATACTCAGGGAACACAGCAGCTCACACTGGAGGGGGGCAATTAACCAAACCCCCAATATCTTTTACACTAAAGGGATACGGACATTACAATGTAACTGCTGTCTGTAGAATACTCAGGGAACACAGCAGCTCACACTGGAGGGGGGCAATTAACCAAACCCCCCAATATCTTTTACACTAAAGGGATACGGACATTACAATGTAACTGCTGTCTGTAGAATACTCAGGGAACACAGCAGCTCACACTGGAGGGGGCAATTAACCAAACCCCCCCCCCCCCCAATATCTTTTACACTAAAGGGATACGGACATTACAATGTAACTGCTGTCTGTAGAATACTCGGAGGACACAGCAGCTCACACTGGAGGGGGCAATTAACCAAACCCCCCAATATCTTTTACACTAAAGGGATACGGACATTACAATGTAACTGCTGTCTGTAGAATACTCAGGGAACACAGCAGCTCACACTGGAGGGGGCAATTAACCAAACCCCCCCCCCCCCCAATATCTTTTACACTAAAGGGATACGGACATTACAATGTAACTGCTGTCTGTAGAATACTCAGGGAACCCAGCAGCTCACACTGGAGGGGGCAATTAACCAAAATATATATATGTATTTGTTTACACTAAAAGGATGGAACATGACAGTTCTGCAATGTAGGAAATATACGTTTACGATAGAATATATCAAGAGTTAAATATTCGCAGTTGTTTCCATTTAACATCTTCTGAGAATCCCACATTTAGGCAGCTTGATGTTGCCTGGCAGCTAAAGAGATTTAATTAGTTTGTAATGCTAATGATGTCATTAGTGAAATTAAGTGAGTCATACTTCAGAATGGAATGCTTTAGCTGGATGTGCCTTCTATTAAAGAGTCACAATGTTGCTCTATTTATATAGCAAACAGCCGGGGGGGGGGCGGGTAACTGATATGATATACTGCCCCCAGCCGCAGTACGTGGTTTTCCAATCTCTGTGCATGGTAGGTACCTCTCACTCATGTCTGTATTTATCTTTGGTCTTTGTGCATGGAGGGTACTTACCTGCTGTGAAGTGAAGGCTTGACTATTAGACTCATGTTAATTATTGTAGGACTGCCTGTCATAGTCTGTTTAATAGCCAAATCACTGGATCGGCCCCTCATAGTCTCAACAGATTTGGGGGCAAATGATTTTGCATCAGGTGACGGGTCAGCCTATATCTCAACTAAAACTAAACTAAAAACATAATTTACTATCTCTCCAATTACTTTGCTATTCTGTCTCAAATGAAGACGTTAAAAGCTGAAGCTTTTCTATGGTAAAATAGAAAAATCGACAAAACATGAACTGATATCAAAGTGAAAACCAAAAAAGAACAAAGGAAAGAAATCGAGCGATTGACCGTGCTATGAAGCCTGCAAATCACAGTAATTAGAATATGCAAGCTTTCCTGGAACAGAGAGCTGGTTAATTTAATAACCTCTGCATTATTGATAAAGCACTGCTACAGGTAATTGGGGAGTCTGAATTTAGATCCCCTCTTTAAAAATTTAACCGAAATCACATGCATCTGACCTTGAATACCCAATTTCCTTTAAAGAAGGACTCCAGGCGTCCACACGGCTGGCACAATGTGGTATTAAAGGGGCAATCGTAACACCATACCCACTGAAGCTCAGTGTAATGTCTGCTACCAGTAGTCTGCGACACCTTCCTCTTTGTCATTTAGAAAGCAATTTGACGGGGGGCGGGGCCGGACCGACTGGCTGGACGGTCGCAGGCAAAAGAAGCTCCTGCTACACAACACAAAAAACTATTAAAAAACTATATCTTTCACCAGAAAAGCTGACCGACAGCAACAGTGCCCAAAGCAGAAGGCTGGCTGAAACCAGGGAGAGGCTGGCTTATCAAGCTGCAGTCCCCCTGGAGGAGAAAACTTAGTGGTCCCATCTGGGACCTTCTCCGGCAGAGTGGGGCGGACGGCCGCCGCCCCACTATCCTGCAATACAGCACCCAGCCTGGAGCATGAACCTGGGCGGACCCAGCCCTGTTCCCCCCCCCCCCCCCCGCCATAGACTGGGGGGGGGTGATCCCGGTCTCCACCCAGAGGCTTGGCAGCCGGAGCACAAAGGCGCCGCAGCCACACTCGAGGGCCCGACTGCATCACCTAAGATGGCGGCTGCCACGTGCGCCGGAGTCCTCAGAGGGGCATACCTTTCAGCGGAGCTCAGAACACTCAGCGAGACAAACAAGCGCGGGCCCATGGGGTCAGAGGAGCTGGTGGCTCTACCTCCCTTCAACGCAGCCCAACAAGCAATCTCATACCTGTACACGCCACGAGACAGGCGAGCAGCAGCGGAGGCCTAAACGGAGGCCTGCCTCAAGCTACACACCCCGCCGCCCACCACCCGACCCACAGCAAAGACCAACAGCCCTGCGACAGCCCAGAAAGGCGGGAAGGCGATGGAGAATCAAACTGCCATTTTACCGGCACAGAACGGCGAAACTGAAAATGCCGCCGAAACGAAGAGCTGGAACGCCAAGAGCACCCACAACCCTGAGAGCAGCCATACCCCCGCTTAAAGACCCACCTCAACAACTCCCATCTCGCCCAGAGATCCACCGCATCGAACCACCACCGCAAGACCCAGACAGTGTGACCTGCTGGCGACAGGCATTGGATGACCACAGGACTCTGGGCATAACACTAAGCCCACTAATAAGCGCACATAACCTGCAGCCAGTGGACTTCCTCTGGGTGGTAATACCCTCATTTATCCCGGGACTGTAATCTCTTGCAAGGCTAAGTGCCCAATATTACCTGTTTTCTTTTTCTATGCCTTCTCAATCGCACTCCCATATATCACTGCTGGCAGTTCTTACCTATTTTCTGTGATAGCGCAGGGGATCATAGTCAGCCGTAGACATGCTCAGAATACCTATGCCTAGACCAGCTCGCATTTAAGCAAGTTAGAAACTATGTTTATTATGTTTAATTTAACTGTGCAGACTCCTAGAAGGGCTGGTCAGCAACTAAGCTCCCTATAATGTGCTTAAGCTTGTTTCCACGAATACTGCTAGGAATTCATTAGACCTGCCATGTCACACACTTGCAAAAATGCTATTATTTACTGATAACTATCTGACACACGATTGATTTTTCTATGTTATAAAAATGTAGTTCTTGCAAATAGTACAGAATCGTATAGACATAACTGCCCAGGATACTATGTAGTCAAAAAACAATTGTAGTTACTCGCTTAGACAAAGCTTACTATGCCGACGACAACCCATGGTAGTTAATGCAGATAGTTTGTACGCGAATTGACATACTAGCCTAGTTTACTATGTTTAATTTACAAAAAAAAATTGAAAACCCTTCATGCCACTGTTTAGCCTATGTTAAAAACAAAAGCATGCCGTGGTGGTGCATGACTATGCTTTTAATCACCTGCACAACAAAAAAAAAAAGAATAAAAAAAAAAAAAGAAAGCAATTTGACAAAATCTGGGTCTCTGCACAGCACTAATACCATGCCCCCTCCCCGACAATACCACGGATCATGGGGCCCTGCACAGCACCCATACCATGCCCCCTCCCCAGCAATACCACAGATCCTGGGGCCCTGCACAGCACCCATACCATGCCCCCTCCCCAGCAATACCACAGATCATGGGGCCCTGCACAGCACCCATATCATGCCCCCTCCCCCGCAATACCACGGATCATGGGGCCCTGCACAGCACCCATACCATGCCCCCTCCCCAGCAATACCACAGATCCTGGGGCCCTGCACAGCACCCATACCATGCCCCCTCCCCGGCAATACCACGGATCATGGGGCCCTGCACAGCACCCATACCATGCCCCCTCCCCAGCAATACCACAGATCCTGGGGCCCTGCCCAGCACCCATACCATGCCCCCTCCCTGGCAATACCATGGATCCTGGGGCCCTGCACAGCACCCATACCATGCCCCCTCCCCGGCAATACCACGGATCATGGGGCCCTGCACAGCACCCATACCATGCCCCCTCCCCAGCAATACCACGGATCATGGGGCCCTGCCCAGCACCCATACCATGCCCCCTCCCTGGCAATACCATGGATCCTGGGGCCCTGCACAGCACCCATACCATGCCCCCTCCCCGGCAATACCACGGATCATGGGGCCCTGCACAGCACCCATACCATGCCCCCTCCCCAGCAATACCACGGATCATGGGGCCCTGCCCAGCACCCATACCATGCCCCCTCCCCGGCAATACCACGGATCATGGGGCCCTGCACAGCACCCATACCATGCCCCCTCCCCGGCAATACCACGGATCATGGGGCCCTGCACAGCACCCATACCATGCCCCCTCCCCGGCAATACCACAGATCCTGGGGCCCTGCACAGCACCCATACCATGCCCCCTCCCCAGCAATACCACGGATCATGGGGCCCTGCCCAGCACCCATACCATGCCCCCTCCGCGGCAATACCACGGATCATGGGGCCCTGCACAGCACCCATACCATGCCCCCTCCCCAGCAATACCACAGATCCTGGGGCCCTGCCCAGCACCCATACCATGCCCCCTCCCTGGCAATACCATGGATCCTGGGGCCCTGCACAGCACCCATACCATGCCCCCTCCCCGGCAATACCACGGATCATGGGGCCCTGCACAGCACCCATACCATGCCCCCTCCCCAGCAATACCACGGATCATGGGGCCCTGCACAGCACCCATACCATGCCCCCTCCCCAGCAATACCACGGATCATGGGGCCCTGCCCAGCACCCATACCATGCCCCCTCCCTGGCAATACCATGGATCCTGGGGCCCTGCACAGCACCCATACCATGCCCCCTCCCCGGCAATACCACGGATCATGGGGCCCTGCACAGCACCCATACCATGCCCCCTCCCCAGCAATACCACGGATCATGGGGCCCTGCACAGCACCCATACCATGCCCCCTCCCCAGCAATACCACGGATCATGGGGCCCTGCCCAGCACCCATACCATGCCCCCTCCCCGGCAATACCACGGATCATGGGGCCCTGCACAGCACCCATACCATGCCCCCTCCCCGGCAATACCACGGATCATGGGGCCCTGCACAGCACCCATACCATGCCCCCTCCCCGGCAATACCACAGATCCTGGGGCCCTGCACAGCACCCATACCATGCCCCCTCCCCAGCAATACCACGGATCATGGGGCCCTGCCCAGCACCCATACCATGCCCCCTCCGCGGCAATACCACGGATCATGGGGCCCTGCACAGCACCCATACCATGCCCCCTCCGCGGCAATACCACGGATCATGGGGCCCTGCACAGCACCCATACCATGCCCCCTCCCCAGCAATACCACAGATCCTGGGGCCCTGCACAGCACCCATACCATGCCCCCTCCCCAGCAATACCACGGATCATGGGGCTCTGCACAGCACCCATATCATGCCCCCTCCCCAGCAATACCACGGATCATGGGGCCCTGCACAGCACCCATACCATGCCCCCTCCCCAGCAATACCACAGATCCTGGGGCCCTGCCCAGCACCCATACCATGCCCCCTCCCTGGCAATACCATGGATCCTGGGGCCCTGCACAGCACCCATACCATGCCCCCTCCCCAGCAATACCACGGATCATGGGGCCCTGCACAGCACCCATACCATGCCCCCTCCCCAGCAATACCACGGATCATGGGGCCCTGCCCAGCACCCATACCATGCCCCCTCCCCGGCAATACCACGGATCATGGGGCCCTGCACAGCACCCATACCATGCCCCCTCACCGGCAATACCACGGATCATGGGGCCCTGCACAGCACCCATACCATGCCCCCTCCCCGGCAATACCACAGATCCTGGGGCCCTGCACAGCACCCATACCATGCCCCCTCCCCAGCAATACCACGGATCATGGGGCCCTGCCCAGCACCCATACCATGCCCCCTCCCTGGCAATACCACGGATCATGGGGCCCTGCACAGCACCCATACCATGCCCCCTCCCCGGCAATACCACGGATCATGGGGCCCTGCACAGCACCCATATCATGCCCCCTCCCCGGCAATACCACGGATCCTGGGGCCCTGCACAGCACCCATACCATGCCCCCTCCCCGGCAATACCACGGATCCTGGGGCTCTGCACAGCACCCATACCATGCCCCCTCCCCAGCAATAACACGGATCATGGGGCCCTGCCCAGCACCCATACCATGCCCCCTCCCTGGCAATACCATGGATCCTGGGGCCCTGCACAGCACCCATACCATGCCCCCTCCCCGGCAATACCACGGATCATGGGGCCCTGCCCAGCACCCATACCATGCCCCCTCCCCGGCAATACCACGGATCATGGGGCCCTGCACAGCACCCATACCATGCCCCCTCCCCAGCAATACCACGGATCATGGGGCTCTGCACAGCCCCCATATCATGCCCCCTCCTCGGCAATACTGCTGATCCCGGGGCTCTTAGTTCTCTACATTGGAAGGTGACAACTGAACTACAGTTCTCAGGAAACCTTTGGCAACATATTGTTTTTATGGCCAGCATCAGTCTCTCCATTCCAATACCCCTTAACCAGCACTAACTGCGTCACTGATGTAGTTACCATAGCAACCACAGTACATCACAATTTAGTTTCTATGGAGGGCAGTAGTACTGCATGCATGAGGGTTCTCCTGCTCTATCTGTCAGTCAACTACTCAGCACTGTAGTGTACACCAAAAATGTGATTGACAGCTTGGAAAAAGACCTAATTTAAATAGGTTTTGCTTCCAATCTATACATTTGCTAGTACGGTGCAGGGATGACATTATATAAGTTCTATAGAACGAGCATAAAGTAGGAAAGGCTCACTTTGAGTGCGCACGGCGCAGGGATTTACAGTACACGCAGAGAAATCTGTGTATCCATGTTCATGTGTGATATTATTGTTTTATTTTGTTATATATTAATGCATTATCTGTACACTACAATATTAATAATGGCCATTTTTAGCTCAGATTGCCCCTTTAGGTTTTATAACATCCCAGCGTGCAAATCTGTGCAAATTGTCGTCCTTAATGCAAAGGTTTAATACAACTCGCAATGTCCCCATCATTCCAGTATAATATTCATAGCATTTGTGTAACACCTGCTTCATTTTTTTACGGGAGAACATGTCGAATTTATTGGCAAAGGTCACGCGTGAATGCTACCTAAATAGCTGTGCATTTATTCTCTGTCACGTCCACAATAAAGCAATGTATTCAAAAAATGACTGCGAAGTGAGAGATCCATATATCAGCAGCCCTGATATAAAACACCAGCAAAAAGAAAAAACATAATATACAGAAAAATATGTTCTATTATACCACGCCCCTATACATTATATTACCGGACAGCTACTCTTTATGGCCTGAAGTATTGCGTGGAAGGAATCTATGAAATAAATCTCAAAATTCTTAAACATTTCATGAGATAACTCAGCATGTTGCTTGGTTACCAAAACATAACGGGAGTCCTTAGCTTGCGTTGCTGAAATCGTTTAAAAAGGGAAGCGCAGCAACGCCAAACGCGAACCCTGATCAAAGCAGCCTGCGATCTCTTTAGGTAGGGAATCCCTTTACGTACCCCATTACTTACTGATTATCCTGGCATAACACGCCCACCGCATGCCGGTCCCCACAGCCACCTGGCACCAACTAATCACACTCACAAAACGTCTTTCTGAGTGTGACATTTTAAGGGCACACTATCACTCCTTTATCAATGGGAGAAGCACAGAGTGACTTGGATTCCTGGCAGAACAGAACAGCTGGACTGTGAATTAAAGGAGATAAATTAGGATCCAGGCGGATTAATAAATTATGAATTAACTGAAGCCTGCATTTCCGTACCCCATCTAACGTCCGTACACTCCTCATATTAATGGCTGACAGCCCAGTGCATCACGTGGCGCACATTTTAACGAAAATGAATATACTCTTCTTATCTCCAAGCATTGTGGAGCGACATTAGCCTGTAATTACAAAAATCGAGAAACCTTTCTTTTTCAAAATTCTCTGCGTTCCCTGCTGTTACTGCCCCCTCTGCTTTGAACTTCGTATGTCTATTCTAATGCAAACTCCTACAATAAAGGGTAGTTTTATCTCACAAACCCATTAGCAGAGGGACTCGTGTACAAACTTTTTGAGAAATACCACATTCCAATTGCAGAGTGATAAACTGATATATACAGGCCAGCCCGCACGTGATATATAGTTACATAGTTACAGTTACATAGTTACATAGTTACAGTTACATAGTTACAGAGTTACATAGTTACATAGTTACATAGCTGAAAAGAGACTTGCGTCCATAAAGTTCAGCCTTCCTCACATATGTTTTTGCTGTTGATCCAAAAGAAGGCAAAAAAAAAACAGTCTGAAGCGCTTCCAATTTAGCAACAAACTAGGAAAAAAATTCCTTCTTGACCCCAAAATAGCAGTCAGATGTCTCCTTAGATCAAGCAGCTATTACCCCACTAATTAGAAATTATATCCCTGTATGTTATGTTTTTGCCATTAGTATTTATCCAATTGCAGTTTAAACATCTGTATAGACTCTGACAAAACCACCTCTTCAGGCAGAGAATTCCACATCCTTATTGCTCTTACTGTAAAAAAAAACCTTTTCTTTGCCTTAGATGAAATCTCCTTTCTTCCAGCCTAAATGTGTGACCTCGTGTCCTATGTATAGCCCTGTTTATGAATAGATTTCCAGATAATGGTTTGTACTGGCCCCGAATATATTTGTATAATGTTATCATATCCCCTCTCAGGCGCCGTTTTTCCAAACTGAAGAGATTTAAATTTTGTAACCTTTCTTCGTAACTAAAATGTTCCATTCCTTTTATAAATTTTGTTGCTCGTCTCTGCACTTTCTAGTGTCATGATATCCTTCTTTAGAACAGGTGCCCAAAATTGCACAGCAAAATGTATGCCCCTACTTATACATGACAAAACCTTACTGGCCTTACCAACTGCAGATTGACATTGCATATTGCTGCCTAATTTGTTGTCTATAACAATTCCCAAATCCTTCTCGTGTGTGGTTATCCCTAATTTACTACCATTTAGTGTGTAAGTTGCTTGAGCATTCTTAACCCCGAAGTGCATAACTTTGCATTTCTCTACGTTAAATTTCTTCTGCCATTTTAGTGCCCAGTCCCCCAATCTATCCAGATCCCTCTGCAGCAAAGCAATATCCTGCTCACATTTTATTACTTTACAAAGTTGTATTTTAGCTGCAAACACTGATACATGGCTTTCAATACCCATTTCAAGATCATTTATAAATATGTTAAATAGAAGTGGTCCCAAAACAGAACCCTGAGGGACACCACTTACCACTTTTGTCCAGCCTGAAAATTTACCATTAATGACAACTCGCTGTACTCTATCCTTAAGCCAGTGTTCTACCCAAGAACAAGAATATTAATCTAGACCAATTTCTTTTAGTTTGAAGACTAACCTATTGTGAGGAACCGTATCAAATGCCTTGGCAAAATCCAAGTAGATCACATCCACTGCAACACCCTGATCTATACTTCTACTTACTTCTTCGTAGAATGTAATTAGGTTAGTTTGACATGACCTATGTTTCATAAAACCATGCTGATTATTGCTAATAAAGTTCTTCCCAATGAATTTCTGAATATTATCCCTTAATAGCCCTTCAAGTATTTTCCCAGTTACAGAAGTTAAGCTCACAGGTCTATAATTTCCAGGCAAGGATTTTGAACGCTTTTTAATATAGGAACAACATCTGCCTTCCTGCAATCCTCCGGTACAACACCTGAAACAAAAGAATCTTGAAAAATTAAATACAGAGGTTCACTTATTTCCCCACTTAGCTCCTATATAGTAAGCTGCTATATAGTAATATAAGTTAGGGAAAAAAGACAAATTCAGTTTATTAAGTTCAAATTTTCACAAATCTCGGTTTTGCTGTTCATCCAAAAGGCAAACAATCCAATGTCATGTTCTTTACAATTGTATCAGAAAAACAGAAAAATACGACTTGTCTCTAAAGCTTAGGATTTTTCATTTGAACAACAAGCTGTTAAAACGCTGTATATCAGGCTATTATGGGCCGAATATTCTGGCAAACCAGCATGCAGACCTTCCTTAAAGATTATCTGATGATACAGAGTTCTGCGAATTGCCTTTACAACAACAAAAAACACATTTCCTTTGCTGTAGGTGAAATCTCCTTTCACATAGTCTCAGTGAATGATATAGTACTCTTGGCACAGTCATGTTAAGCAGTATGAAATCCCCATCCCCAAGATCATACACAGCAATTTAACCCACACAGTGCTGCGTGTATGACTCTACGCAAGGAATGTAAGTGTTCGAGTGTTGGTGAGTCATTTTTCTGCAGATGTTTAAGAGCACGGGAACGCGCCTGGAGCATCGTAGAGAGTTAATGTTGCCCTGAACACAGACGTGCTGTGGATTTAAGTGTCTTGTTTACATTCTGCATTAGAAAAATAAAATACAATCAGTACCTTCCCTTTAATTAGCTGCACGTCCCTTGTCAATGCCTGACAGCTCCCAGCTCAGTAAATACCCCTGACTATAGTGTTGTTATCCAGTTAATGCAGACACACCGATCATCCTGGAAGAACAGGGACTTCAAACTGAATTAATAGAGATTTTAAAGTTTAGCCAAACTGTGAAAACAGCTGACATCGGCTGTTCTGGTCTAAATTTTACAATTCCTGACAATTCCCTCCCTGCTTAGTAAATCGCTCTATCAGCAGGAAATCAACTCCTGGGATAAGTCACAGTAACAGTAAGATGGAATGGTTACAAAATCAAGAGACAAATCACCCTCCCCACCTCCCCACCTACCCCTTTTCTAATAAAATCGATAGTTTTGGATATTGAGAATTATTCACTAAGCAGGAACTGGAAATGAACCAGGATACGGCAACATAGGCTAAACTCGCGAAGCAGAAAAATAGCAGGTTTGGCTGAAATTTTGAGTTAATTTGTTAATTCTTCACAATTCTTGATTTGGTGAATGCACGTCTACAGACAATAGCACTGAGGCAGTTAATGTACGATGCTGATAATTAAGGTTACAAGCTCCAACAACATCTACAATCAGTCGAATTTCAATTAGCAAACCCTGCGCCACACTATAACGCTATGTCAGCTGCTGGTCAGATTAACAGCGGCCAACCACGTGGAAATACCACGAGCACCTCTGCCAAATTCCCTGGAACGCAATAAGACATGAAACCTCTCAGCTGCTCATCCAAGGTGCGCCTGGCGTTACCTGTCCTGGGAGCTGCTCCGGAACATGCACACCGAGACACCGCTAAACCGGTGACCTGTCAGACCTGGTGAAATAAACAGAATAAATAGTACATGATATTAAACAGTGATCCCACACATACCTCGTATCGGCAATCAAAACATATCGTGGTCAGGGAATGTAGGATGGAAACTAGGAATATTATCCGGCTGAATGGATCCCTTTAAACTGTACGGATTTAGTCAATAAACTATCACAACATGCCCACACCCAAACAACCATGTACCCCTCCAATACAACCATGTTACCCCTCCAATACAACCATGTTACCCCTCCAATACAACCATGTTACCCCTCCAATACAACCATGTTACCCCTCCAATACAACCATGTTACCCCTCCAATACAACCATGTACCCCTCCAATACAACCATGTTACCCCTCCAATACAACCATGTTACCCCTCCAATACAACCATGTTACCCCTCCTACCCAACCATGTTACCCCTCCAATACAACCATGTTACCCCTCCAATACAACCATGTTACCCCTCCAATACAACCATGTACCCCTCCAATACAACCATGTTACCCCTCCAATACAACCATGTACCCCTCCAATACAACCATGTTACCCCTCCAATACAACCATGTTACCCCTCCAATACAACCATGTTACCCCTCCTACCCAACCATGTTACCCCTCCAATACAACCATGTTACCCCTCCAATACAACCATGTTACCCCTCCAATACAACCATGTTACCCCTCCAATACAACCATGTACCCCTCCAATACAACCATGTTACCCCTCCAATACAACCATGTTACCCCTCCTACCCAACCATGTACCCCTCCAATACAACCATGTTACCCCTCCAATACAACCATGTTACCCCTCCAATACAACCATGTTACCCCTCCAATACAACCATGTACCCCTCCAATACAACCATGTTACCCCTCCAATACAACCATGTACCCCTCCAATACAACCATGTTACCCCTCCAATACAACCATGTACCCCTCCAATACAACCATGTTACCCCTCCAATACAACCATGTACCCCTCCAATACAACCATGTACCCCTCCAATACAACCATGTTACCCCTCCAATACAACCATGTTACCCCTCCAATACAACCATGTTACCCCTCCAATACAACCATGTTACCCCTCCAATACAACCATGTTACCCCTCCAATACAACCATGTACCCCTCCAATACAACCATGTACCCCTCCAATACAACCATGTTACCCCTCCAATACAACCATGTACCCCTCCAATACAACCATGTTACCCCTCCAATACAACCATGTACCCCTCCAATACAACCATGTTACCCCTCCAATACAACCATGTACCCCTCCAATACAACCATGTTACCCCTCCAATACAACCATGTACCCCTCCAATACAACCATGTACCCCTCCAATACAACCATGTTACCCCTCCAATACAACCATGTTACCCCTCCAATACAACCATGTTACCCCTCCAATACAACCATGTTACCCCTCCAATACAACCATGTTACCCCTCCAATACAACCATGTACCCCTCCAATACAACCATGTACCCCTCCAATACAACCATGTTACCCCTCCAATACAACCATGTACCCCTCCAATACAACCATGTTACCCCTCCAATACAACCATGTACCCCTCCAATACAACCATGTACCCCTCCAATACAACCATGTTACCCCTCCAATACAACCATGTTACCCCTCCAATACAACCATGTACCCCTCCAATACAACCATGTACCCCTCCAATACAACCATGTTCTCCTCCTACCCAACCATGTTACCCCTCCTATACAACCATGTTACCCCTCCTACCCAACCATGTTACCCCTCCTACCCAACCATGTACCCCCTCCTACCTAATCATGACCCCATTCCCCTAGAGCTGTATATATTTCCAGCCTGCCGTGTGCTCCTATAGAGCTGTACATTCCCAGCCGGCAGTGTGCTCCTACAGGCACTGCTGCATGAGAGGGACACTCCCACTGAAATACACCGTTAAGTGGATTATCCCTCCGTGCAGCAGAACTGGCATTTTACATTTAAATTCACCATTCGTACAATATTCATGGCATTCTGACGAACGGACGTTCGGTAGATAGCTGGGGTATGAGTGCACCTTTCGTGAGAGTACCGCTCAGATCCCAGCTAAAACAACCGAACGCCGCACAAAATACACTTTACTATTAAGGTTGTCTGAAAGTACCGAACACCGATGGGGAACCACAATAGGAGAAGACCGGAGCTCCCGAACGGCCTAGAAGTACAGCGGTGTTCGTGCCGTCGAGTAGCCGTTTTCAGTTCCAGGCACTCGACGGCAAAACACCGCTGGGGAGACAAAGGATCCAAGATGGCCGACCGCCGCGTGGTCGGTAGTCGAACGACGGCCACCCAGGAAAGCACTTAACTACCGATTGCAACAATGTTGCAATCTGGTAATTGGTGCCACTTGACTCTCAGTGTGTGGGCTTGGGTTCGGTACTTAGTTTGTTTCACGAACAGCCGGTAAAGTTGCTGTTCGTGAAACAACCATATAAATGCTAGTGGCTTTCGCCTGCTAGCATACGAATGCTATAGGGATACAGGCAAATATACATTTCCATACAGAATGCAAAGTACATTCAAACATAATATGGCAGCAGTGTTTAGGACAACCTTTAGAGTTACAGTTCTATAGTCTGAAGTGGCTAGGTTTGCCACAGAGCTGTACATTCTAAGCCTGCAGTGTGCTCCTATAGAGCTGTATATTCCCACCCTGCAGTGTGCTCCTATAGAGCTGTACATTCACAGCCTGCAGTGTGCTCCTATAGAGCTGTATATTCCCACCCTGCAGTGTGCTCGTATAGAGCTGTACATTCCCAGCCTGCAGTGTGCTCCTATAGAGCTGTATATTCCCACCCTGCAGTGTGCTCGTATAGAGCTGTACATTCCCAGCCTGCAGTGTGCTCCTATAGAGCTGTATATTCCCAGCCTGCAGTGTGCTCCTATAGAGCTGTACATTCCCAGCCGGCAGTGTGCTCCTATAGAGCTGTACATTCCCAGCCGGCAGTGTGCTCCTATAGAGCTGTATATTCCCAGCCTGCAGTGTGCTCCTATAAAGCTGTACATTCCCAGCCTGCAGTGTGCTCCTATAGAGCTGTATATTCCCAGCCTGCAGTGTGCTCCTATAGAGCTGTACATTCCCTGACCAGGATTATTACTCTTTCAATGGCTCAGTAAATCTCACAGTTTGCTTTTTATGGTCTGTTCTCTAATTGAACAGTGAAGAGTAAAATTTTATTACTATGAAATGGAACACACCGTGGCTTAATGCCCAGCAATCTCTGCCAGCCACGCGATGGGCAGCGATGCTCTCCAAACGCCCACCAACAATCTAATTATATATAGTTAGAATCTCAGCTTCCCTGGCAGTGCTGCGTATTACAGGGTAGAAGGCCAGGAACGCTATAATAAAATATTACAATCTCCAAGAGCCCAAACTTTCTGTTTGTTGGCAAATTATTCTCTGAATTTTAATCAGATACCTTGTTTCTCTGTACCTTGTACAGTGCTATGGAATTTGATGGCGCTATATAAATAATAATAATACGTGCATGCTGCAGGCAGGCGCTGTGATCACTATTCTTCCTGTTCTATTTCTTTTAACCTCTGGGTCCTCCTCCCCCATATTTTATTTCATTCAGGGGACACGTGTCCTGGGAGCTCTGCTAATATCGGTAATTTCTTAAAAGGAAAAGAAACTAAATCAATTAATCTAACATACAGGTGATACTCGAAAAATTAGAATATCGTGCAAAAGTTCATTTTTTCAGTAATGCAACGTAAAAGGGGAAACTAATATATGAGATGGACGCATTACATGCAAAGCAAGATAGTTCAAGCCATGATTTGTCATAAGTGCGATGATTATGGCTTACAGCTAGTGATGTCGCAAACATTACATTTTCCGTTCTCGAACGGCGAGCGCGAACTTCCGCAAATGTTCGCGAACGGGCGAACCTGGCGAACCGCCATAGACTTCAATAGGCAGGCGAATTTTAAAACCCACAGGGACTCTTTCTGGCCACAATAGTGATGGAAAAGTTGTTTCAAGGGGACTAACACCTGGACTGTGGCATGCCGGAGGGGGATCCATGGCAAAACTCCCATGGAAAATTACATAGTTGATGCAGAGTCTGGTTTTAATCCATAAAGGGCATAAATCACCTAACATTCCTAAATTGTTTGGAATAACGTGCTTTAAAACATCAGGTATGATGTTGTATCGATCAGGTAGTGTAAGGGTTACGCCCGCTTCACAGTGACAGACCAAACTCCCCGTTTAACGCACCGCAAACAACCGCAAACAGTCCATTTGCACAACCGCAAACTCCCCATTTGCACAAGGTGGGATACCAAGCTAGCCATGTCCCGTTCCTTGTCCTCACTGATGTCATTGAAGGTCTCTTCCTCCACCCAGCCACGTACAACACCAAGGGTCCCCGAAAGGTGACAACAAGCCCCCTGTATTTTTTTTTTTTTTTTAAATGTACACTACTGTTACACCAGATATGAGTTGCACTGGTGTGACACTGTGCCCTGGCAGGCCCTGAAACGCACACGTGTGAAGGAATCTGACTGCTATTATAGTACAGTCAAAAAAGTTTTTAGTTTTTTTAAATGTAAGCTATTGTGACACCAGATATGAGTGGTGGCACTGGGACCACCTTAAAAATATTGGATATCGCTAAAAATCATGATCACTGTAACGGACCGTTTCAGCAGACAAGGGGTTAAAATCCGTTAAAGGGATATTGCACCAAACTCCCGAACTGCATACAAGGGAATACGGTAGCACTCCTAACTCCCGAACCGGAACCTCACGAATGAATAGCTGCTAGCAGACGAACAGGAAAAGCTCCCAAGCAGCTTACACTCATGGCAATCAGTCTCTATCAGCATATAGTGAATCCCCCCAAAGACAAGACAAGGCTCCGTGTTGCGGGTCAAGCAGTGGTCTGGTTTATTATGGGCTACGCGCCCAGTATTTATGCAGGTCTCCCACTTGGTGGACACTCCCCTAGGGGACCAAATGGGAGACTGTAACAAAAGACAGACAGGTATCAATTTAGGACATACAGTCACAATACTTTCCCACAATGCATCCTGGCTTCCTCTCCTCTGCCCTGGAGATAATTGAGAAGTAATTCAATTATCTCCCAGGACAAAGGCAAATCGCCATTATGCACATGGTGAGCACAACAACATAAAAACACTTTAAAATACACAAAGTCATATTTTATACATAAAACACAGACATGTCACACATCCCCAGATAGCTGGGATCTGAGCGCACAAAACTACCGAATAGCGCTCAGATCCTATTCACACAGTTCAATTGCCATGGAGCCAAAGTCTTTAATTACACAAATGGGCTCCATGGCATAGCTATCTGGGTTAACACATTCACATAACAAAAGTACCGGATGAACATGTATTCGTAAGATCTGTACGAATAAGAACCAGGCGGCGGATGGCTCAGCGGTGTTCGTGCAAATAGATCCATGGTGTAAGCGCTGAACACTGCTGGACGCTCGGGACTTTTAAAATGGCCACCGCCACGTGTTCGGTAAACGAACAAAGACCACCCTGTATTAACCGCAGCTTCAGGGAGGTAAATTGGCGGCACACTCCAGCTCCCACGTGGTCGCTCCTTCGGCAGTTTGTTCGGTAGATAAAATCTACCGAATACCCTGGCAGAAAGGCATGAATAAGCCTTTCTGCAGGGAAAATAAAGTATTTTAAAGTCAGGTCCATAGTCCAAAGGCAGCAGGCGGGCAACCAGGCTTCTCCAATGCAATGTGGCGAGATTGCTCTCGTCACAATCACTATATACTTTCTCTACAAACCTCTAAAACGAACCAAACTACTCATCCATCCGCTATACCACTTCATCCCACCTAGAACTAGTGCCCAGTTAAAATACTTGACTCTTACTTACCCACACTCAGTCATGTCACACACATTTCACCACTACTCTCACTGAATCCCTCTGACTACGGCTAAATTCATCTTCTACATCAGAACACTACTCCTAAGATTGGGTTGTATCCATGTCTCGGGTCTTTCATTTAGAATAGGGGCAGCTTCTGTCTCCTTCAACACTGACACTCCAGTGCATATTATTAAAAGATTGGGCAGATGGAAATCCTCAGTCTACAACCGATATATTCCTCATCCCGAGAAAGAAATGAGGAAAGCTTTTAAAAGTTTGGCTTTGTAAATTTGATGCAATAAGTGTGTTTTTCTTTAATACCTTTTCACCCTCTTTCCATGAACCCGATTTACATATATTACTAATATGTTTCTGAACATATATATTATATTATTCACTCACTCACTCTCTGGGCCGGCCTAAGACATCATGCTGCCTAGGTCCAACCAGGGCCGGTGCTTGGATTTTTAGGTACATAGGCAAAGATGCATTTTTCCACCCCCCCTTCCCCCCCCGAAAAAAAAATCTTCACCTATGTGCCTCTTAACCAGCCCCTCTCCCCTCCCCGACCATTAGTGGTCCATTCCCTGTCCCTTAGTGTTCTTCTCCCCTCCCCCCTCTTGTCCCTGTCTCTTGGTGTTTCTCTCCCATTCCCTCCCTGTCCCTTGGTGCACCCCACACCCCGTTAGTGGTTACACTCCCCTTCCTGGTGTGCCTCCTACCTCTATTGTTGCATTGCCGAGCGGAGCAGATCCCCTAAAGGAGCTTCAGTTTTCTGTACCCGGCCGAACTGACAGAGAGTGCTCTCTCTGTGAGCACCTCCTGTCAGTCTGGCCAGGTACAGGAAACAGAAGCTCCTGTACCGCGCTCCGCTCCGCTACACTCTGTACACACTGACAGTCACACACTCAATGACAAACACACAGACGTCACTGACAGACACAGACTCATTGATCTGACACACACTCATTCATTGACACTGACACAGGGCCGGCCTTAGGCATTTGGGCGCCCTGTGCGAAAACCTTCACAGCGCCCCCCCTTCCCGTCCCCTCCCTCCCCCACTCCTTCCCCCTTCCCAAACACCCTGTCACACACACATACAGGCAGACAGCCATACACACACACACACGCGCAGGCAGTCATACACAGACAGCCACACACAAACACACACACAGACACAGAATGTGACGACAGATAAGAACCATTCGGCTCATCTAGTCTGCCCAGACAGTCACACATAGGCAGTCACACACACACACAGGCAGACAGCCACACACACAGGCAGGTAATCACACACACACAGACAGCCACACACAAACACACAGGCAGACAGCCACACACACACACATACACACACACACACAGTCACACACACACACACACATAGACAGTCACACAGACAGACAGTCAAACACACACTGGCAGACAGCCACACACACAGTGGCAGACAGCCACACACACACAGACACACACACACTGGCAGAAAGTCACACACAGACAGGCAGACAGCCACACACAGACAGTCACACACACACACAGGCAGACAGTCACACACACACACAGGCAGACAGCCACACACACAGGCAGAAAGCCACACACACACAGTCACACACACAGGCAGACAGTCAAATACACACACAGTCACACACACAGGCAGACAGCCACATACACAGAGAGTCAAACACACAGAGAGTCAAACACACAGGCAGACAGTCACACACACACACACACACAGGCAGACAGCCACACACAGACAGTCACACACACAGACAGTCACACACACACAGGCAGACAGTCACACACACACACAGACAGTCACACACACACAGGCAGACAGTCACACACACACAGTCACACACACACAGGCAGACAGTCACACACACAGAATCAAACACACAGAGAGTCAAACACACACAGAGTCACACACACAAGCAGACAATCACATAGTTACCTCTGTTCCTTGTGGAGGCAGACAGGCAGTGCAGCTCCTGGATTCTGGTTGTTGGGGGAAGCAGGGACTCCTTCCTGCTTCCCCTGCAGCAGTTACATGGCATTTTAGCTCCGCGCCGCCGCACAGTAAGCCCCGCCCCCGCCTCAATTGTGCCCGTGTGAGCTGTGCGGCCGCAGGGCGCCCCTGCTCCATGGCGCCCTGTGCGGCCGTACAGCTCGCACACCCCTAAGGCCGGCCCTGCACTGACAGACCCACACTGATTGACACTCATTGACAGACACACTGATAGTCACACACAGACTCAATGACAAACATACTCTCAATGATTTGACAGACACACACTCATCATACACTGACAGACACACTCATACACTCACATGCACACACACTCATACAATCACTCACAGACACACACAGACGCACTCACTCACACACACTCACACTCAGTCACTCACAGACAGACGCTGTCACTCACAGACACACACGCTGTCACAGACTCTGTCACTCACAGACACACATGCTGTCACTCACAGACACACACTCTGTCACTCACAGACACACACACTGTCACTCACAGACAGACACTCACACACAGACACACGCTGTCACTCACAGACACACGCTGTCCCTCACAGACACACGCTGTCCCTCACAGACACACGCTGTCCCTCACAGACACACGCTGTCCCTCACAGACACACACACTGTCACTCACAGACAGACATTCACACACAGACACACGCTGTCACTCACAGACAAACGCTGTCACTCACAGACACACACACTGTCACTCACAGACACATGACATACATTCACTAATTATTTTAATAAATAAAAATTTTCCACCCAGCCTCCCTACCTGGAGAGCTGGTGTGGACGATGGATCATTCCCTGTGGTCCAGTGGGGCTGCTGGTCGGCGTGCGGCAGTGCTGTGATCAGCCGCGGCGAGGGAGCTCTAATCTCACCGCTTTGCTCCCTCGCGGGCTTTCTGCTGATACCGCGGGAGCCGGAATATGACGTCATATTCTGGCTCCCGCGGCATCAGCAGACAGCACGCGAGGGAGCAGAGCGGTGAGATTAGAGCTCCCTCGCCACGCCTTATCACATCACAGCACTGCCGCGCCGGGGTCCAGATGGTGGCCGGCAGGAGTGAGAGCTTCCCTCCTGCCGGCCACTGAAATATTGCGCCCCCAGAGCCCGTGCGCCCTAAGGCGGCCGCCTGTGCCACCTTATGGACGCGCCGGCCCTGGGTCCAACGATAAATGACTATGGGGGATAATGTATAATAAACACAGGTTACTGGCTATGGGGGGGGGGGGGATCATGTATAATAAACACAGGTTACTGGCTATGGGGGGGATAATGTATAATAAACACAGGTTACTGGCTATGGGAGGGATAATGTATAATAAACACAGGTTACTGGCTATGGGAGGATAATGTATAATAAACACAGGTTACTGGCTATGGGAGGATAATGTATAATAAACACAGGTTACTGGCTATGGGGGAGATAATGTATAATAAACACAGGTTACTGGCTATGGGGGAGATAATGTATAATAAGCACAGGTTACTGGCTATGGGGGGATAATGTATAATAAACACAGGTTACTGGCTATGGAGGATAATGTATAATAAACACAAACACAAACAAAAAAAAAATTAAAAAAATTAAATAAAATAATAGAAAAAAATAAAAGTAAATGAATGCAGCTTCAGAATTAATCTAAATTGTATGCCGTCTAGGAGGAGGGCGGGTCTGCTGCTGATTGGCTGGAATGTGTCTGCTGAATGTGAGGTACAGGGTCAAAGTTTACTCAATGATGACGAATAGGGGCGGACCGAACATCGCATATGTTCGCCGTCCGTGGCGAACGCGAACACGCTATGTTCGCCAGGAACTAATCGCTGGCGAACCGTTCCGGACATCACTACTTACAGCTCATGAAAACCCCAAATCCACAATCTCAGTAAATTAGAATATTACATGCAATCAATAAAACAAGGAGTGTACATAGAACAATATCGGACCTCTGAAAAGTATAAGCATGCATATGGACTCAGTACTTGGTTTGGGCCCCTTTTGCAGCAATTACTGCCTCAGTGCGGCGTGGCATGGAAGCCATCAGCTTGTGGCACTGTTGAGGTGTTATGGAAGACCAGGATGCTTCAATAGCGGCCTTCAGCTCTTCTGCATTGTTCGGTCTCATGTCTCTCATCTTTCTCTTGGCAATGCCCCATAGATTCTCTATGGGGTTCAGGTCAGGCGAGTTTGCTGGCCAATCAAGCACAGTAATCCCACGGTCATTGAACCAGGCTTTGGTGCTTTTGGCAGTGTGGGCAGGTGGCAAGTCCAGCTAGAAAATGATGTCAGCATCTCCATAAAGCTCGTCTTTGGAAGGAAGCATGAAGTGCTCCAAAATCTCCTGGTAGACGGCTGTGTTTATCCTGGACTTAATGAAGCACAGTGGACCAACACCAGCAGGTGACATGGCTCCCCAAATCTGCAGACTGTGGAAACTTCACACTGGACTTCAAGCATCTTGCAGTGTGTCTCTCCATTCTTCCTCCAGACTCTGGGTCCTTGGTTTCCAAAAGTTGCTCTCATCAGAAAAGAGGACTTTGGACCACTGAGTAACAGGTCTGTTTTTCTTTGGCCCAGGTTAGACACTTCTGACGTTGATGGTTGTTCAGGAGCGGCTGAGCTACAACTTGCGGCACTGAAGCCCATGTCCAGGATCCGTCTGTGTGTGGTTGCTCTTGATGCACTGACTCCAGCCTCAGTCCACTCCTTGTGAAAGTCCCCAACACTTTTTAATGGCCTTTTCCTGATAATCCTCTCCAGGCTGCGGTCATCCCTGCAACTTGTGCACCTTTTTCTTCCACATAACTTTCTATTAATGTGCTTTGATACAGCACTTTGGGAACATTTTGAGGCTTTCCTTCCTTATGGAGGGTGTCAATGATGGTTTTCTGCACAACTGTCAGGTCAGCAGTCTTCCCCATGACTGTGATTCCTAATGAACCAGACTGAGAGACCATTTAAAGGCTCAGAAACCCTTTGCAGGTGTTATGGCTTACTTAGCTGGTTATAGTGGGACACTGTGAGCCTAGAATATTGCACCTTTTCACAATATTCTAATTTACTGAGATTGTGGATTTGGGGTTTTCATGAGCTGTAAGCCATAATCATTGCACTTATGACAAATCACGGCTTGAACTATCTTGCTTTGCACGTAATGCGTCTATCTCATATATTAGTTTCCCCTTTTACGTTGCATTACTGAAATAAATGAACTTTTGCACAATATTCTAATTTTTCGAGTATCACCTGTATGTTAGATTCATTGATTTAGTTTATTTTCCTTTACTCCTGTTTTATAACAAGCTTCATAAATCGAATCTAATACGGCACAAAAATGATTTCTAAACTCTGAACCCATCGCATGACATGGGGTAACTTGAACTTAAACCAGGAACGGGAAAATGAATGAACCCAGCAGATTGTGAAAGGCAAACTGTGCAGTGAGGGAACTCAGAACCGATTTATGGGGTGAACCTAGCACTGATTCATAAAGTGAACCCAGCACTGATTCATGGGGGAAACCTAGCACTGATTAATGGGGTGAACCGATTCATGGGGTGAACCCAGCAGATATACAACAATTAGACCCAGTACTGTTATGTTCTGCAGGGCTGCCATCAGAAATTGTGGGGCCCCTAACACAGCTCAAGGTCTGGGCCCCTGTGTGCCTGCCTCCAAGCCCCGCCTCCAAATCCCGCCCACAGGAATACACACACACAGACACAGACACAGAAAGATACACACATACTAACAGACACACACACATATAGACACATACACAGATATACAGACACACACACTGACATACATACATACTCACACACTGACATACAGATATACAAACAGACATACATACATACATAATGGCATACATACACATACATACTGATATACATACATACAGACATACACACACACAGATAGATATATACATACACAGATACATACAGACATACATACATACACACTCACAGACATACATACACACAGACATACATGCATACTGACAGATATATACATACATACACACAGACATACATACACAGACATACATACATACACACAGACATACATACATACACACAGACATACACACACACACAGAGAGATACACACACACACAGAGATACAGACATACTCACAGACATACATACAGAGATACAGACAGACACACACACAGACAGACACACACAGACATACATACATACAGACAGACATACACACAGACAGACACACAGACATACACACAGACATACACACAGACATACATACAGAGATACACACAGACATACATACAGAGATACACACAGACACACACACAGACAGACACACACAGACATACACACAGACATACATACAGAGATACACACAGACACACACACAGACAGACACACACAGACATACACACAGACATACATACAGAGATACACACAGACATACATACAGAGATACACACAGACACACACACAGACAGACACACAGACATACATACAGAGATACACACAGACATACATACAGAGATACATACAGACAGACATACATACACACAGACATACATACAGACATACACACAGACATACAGATACATACAGACATACACACAGACATACATACATACACACAGACATACACACACACACACACAGAGATACACACACACAGAGATACAGACATACTCACAGACATACATACAGAGATACAGACAGACACACACACAGACAGACACACACAGACATACATACATACAGACAGACATACACACAGACAGACACACAGACATACACACAGACATACATACAGAGATACACACAGACATACATACAGAGATACACACAGACACACACACAGACAGACACACACAGACATACACACAGACATACATACAGAGATACACACAGACATACATACAGAGATACACACAGACACACACACAGACAGACACACACAGACATACATACATACAGACAGACATACACACACAGACAGACACACAGACATACATACAGAGATACACACAGACATACATACAGAGATACATACAGACAGACATACATACACACAGACATACATACAGACATACACACAGACATACAGATACATACAGACATACACACAGACATACATACATACACACAGACATACACACACAGAGATACACACACACAGAGATACAGACATACTCACAGACATACATACAGAGATACAGACAGACACACACACAGACAGACACACACAGACATACATACATACAGACAGACATACACACACAGACAGACACACAGACATACATACAGAGATACACACAGACATACATACAGAGATACATACAGACAGACACACAGACAGACACACACAGACATACATACATACAGACAGACATACACACACAGACAGACACACAGACATACATACAGAGATACACACAGACATACATACAGAGATACACACAGACACACACACAGACAGACACAGACAGACATACACACACAGACAGACATACACACAGAGAGACACACAGACATACATACAGAGATACACACAGACAGACATACATACACACAGACATACACACAGACAGACATACACACAGACATATATTCAGACACACACACACACCTCATTTATCAGCCACCCTCCTCTTACCTTTAAGTTGCAGGAGGGTGGCTGGGGATGATGGGAGTGAGCGGATGCCTCTCCTTATTCCTCTCCCTCCGGTCTCCTCCCGCGCGCAGTAAGCTGGGAGGCAGTGACCGGCCATCACTTCCTCCCAGCAGCCCTTGCGGTGCTGCCGCAATTTTTTTTTTAAAGGGGCCCGGCCGCAGCGCTAACCGGGCCCCTGAAGATATAGGGCCCATGGGGGGGGCCACCTGATGGGCCCAGGTGCAGATGCCCCTGCGGCAGTTTTGCCGGGCCCGTGTCACCCCCTCATGGCGGCCATGATGTTCTGTGTAAAGAGCTCACTGTTACAGAATGGAGCCATCCTGAAGGAGCTCTGTTGGGGTTAGTTGGTGAATCTTAAAATGAATTGAAAAACTAAATTTACGTCAAAATCGAATTTTGGAAAACAATTCCCCATCTGAGCCGCAGTTTGGTCTGTTTTGCAATCTGCTTTTTTATTTTGTTCAGTCAGTAGCGGTGCCCTCGTTGGGCGTTCATCGTTTGATTGAATACTAAAAGCCTCCCCAGTCTGAAACACAGCAAAAAAAAATCCCAAATCTGCAAATTCCATCAATATCTATAGATATATAGATAAATGGGGGTGATTTACTAACAGGCTTATTCACTGATGTGAGAATATTCAGTGAATTTTAAATTTATGTCCAAAATAGTTGAACAGGAAAAATCCCCCAAATCAGCTTTGCTCCCAGATTGACTACTTTGGTCGTCAGTTTATAATTCACTTAGAGATTCCCGGACAGTAATCCAGCCGGTTATTATGGGCTGTCTGCAGACGATGAATTGAGATATTGAGCTGCTGGGATACAGGCTGTTAATATACTCAGCGGCTGCTACAATCATTTTATTCCAGGCGCCCGCAGAGTGCAGTCCGTGTTACAATCATTTTATTCCAGGCGCCCGCAGAGTGCAGTCCGTGTTACAATCATTTTATTCCAGGTGCCCGCAGAGTGCAGTCCGTGTTACAATCATTTTATTCCAGGCACCCGCAGAGTGCAGTCCTTGTTACAATCATTTTATTCCAGGCGCCCGCAGAGTCCAGTCCGTGTTACAATCATTTTATTCCAGGCGCCCGCAGAGTGCAGTCCGTGTTACAATCATTTTATTCCAGGCGCCCGCAGAGTGTAGTCCGTGCTACAATCATTTTATTCCAGGCGCCCGCAGAGTGCAGTCCGTGCTACAATCATTTTATTCCAGGCGCCCGCAGAGTGCAGTCCGTGCTACAATCATTTTATTCCAGGCGCCCGCAGAGTGCAGTGCTTGTTACAATCATTTTATTCCAGGTGCCCGCAGAGTGCAGTCCGTGCTACAATCATTTTATTCCAGGCGCCCGCAGAGTGCAGTCCGTGCTACAATCATTTTATTCCAGGCGCCCGCAGAGTGCAGTCCGTGCTACAATCATTTTATTCCAGGCGCCCGCAGAGTGCAGTCCGTGCTACAATCATTTTATTCCAGGCGCCCGCAGAGTGCAGTCCGTGCTACAATCATTTTATTCCAGGCGCCCGCAGAGTGCAGTGCTTGTTACAATCATTTTATTCCAGGTGCCCGCAGAGTGCAGTCCGTGCTACAATCATTTTATTCCAGGCGCCCGCAGAGTGCAGTCCGTGCTACAATCATTTTATTCCAGGCGCCCGCAGAGTGCAGTCCGTGCTACAATCATTTTATTCCAGGTGCCCGCAGAGTGCAGTCCGTGTTACAATCATTTTATTCCAGGCGCCCGCAGAGTGCAGTCCGTGTTACAATCATTTTATTCCAGGCACCCGCAGAGTGCAGTCCGTGTTACAATCATTTAATTCCAGGCGCCCGCAGAGTGCAGTCCGTGTTACAATCATTTTATTCCAGGTGCCCGCAGAGTGCAGTCCGTGCTACAATCATTTTATTCCAGGCGCCCGCAGAGTGCAGTCCGTGCTACAATCATTTTATTCCAGGCGCCCGCAGAGTGCAGTCCGTGCTACAATCATTTTATTCCAGGCGCCCGCAGAGTGCAGTGCTTGTTACAATAATTTTATTCCAGGTGCCCGCAGAGTGCAGTCCGTGCTACAATCATTTTATTCCAGGCGCCCGCAGAGTGCAGTCCGTGCTACAATCATTTTATTCCAGGCACCCGCAGAGTGCAGTCCTTGTTACAATCATTTTATTCCAGGCGCCCGCAGAGTGCAGTCCGTGTTACAATCATTTTATTCCAGGCGCCCGCAGAGTGCAGTCCGTGTTACAATCATTTTATTCCAGGCGCCCGCAGAGTGCAGTCCGTGTTACAATCATTTTATTCCAGGCGCCCGCAGAGTGCAGTCCGTGTTACAATCATTTTATTCCAGGTGCCCGCAGAGTGCAGTCCGTGTTACAATCATTTTATTCCAGGCACCCGCAGAGTGCAGTCCTTGTTACAATCATTTTATTCCAGGCGCCCGCAGAGTCCAGTCCGTGTTACAATCATTTTATTCCAGGCGCCCGCAGAGTGCAGTCCGTGTTACAATCATTTTATTCCAGGTGCCCGCAGAGTGCAGTCCGTGCTACAATCATTTTATTCCAGGCGCCCGCAGAGTGCAGTCCGTGCTACAATCATTTTATTCCAGGCGCCCGCAGAGTGCAGTCCGTGCTACAATCATTTTATTCCAGGCGCCCGCAGAGTGCAGTGCTTGTTACAATCATTTTATTCCAGGTGCCCGCAGAGTGCAGTCCGTGCTACAATCATTTTATTCCAGGCGCCCGCAGAGTGCAGTCCGTGCTACAATCATTTTATTCCAGGCGCCCGCAGAGTGCAGTCCGTGCTACAATCATTTTATTCCAGGTGCCCGCAGAGTGCAGTCCGTGTTACAATCATTTTATTCCAGGCGCCCGCAGAGTGCAGTCCGTGTTACAATCATTTTATTCCAGGCACCCGCAGAGTGCAGTCCGTGTTACAATCATTTTATTCCAGGCGCCCGCAGAGTGCAGTCCGTGTTACAATCATTTTATTCCAGGTGCCCGCAGAGTGCAGTCCGTGCTACAATCATTTTATTCCAGGCGCCCGCAGAGTGCAGTCCGTGCTACAATCATTTTATTCCAGGCGCCCGCAGAGTGCAGTCCGTGCTACAATCATTTTATTCCAGGCGCCCGCAGAGTGCAGTGCTTGTTACAATCATTTTATTCCAGGTGCCCGCAGAGTGCAGTCCGTGCTACAATCATTTTATTCCAGGCGCCCGCAGAGTGCAGTCCGTGCTACAATCATTTTATTCCAGGCACCCGCAGAGTGCAGTCCTTGTTACAATCATTTTATTCCAGGTGCCCGCAGAGTGCAGTCCGTGCTACAATCATTTTATTCCAGGCGCCCGCAGAGTGCAGTCCGTGCTACAATCATTTTATTCCAGGCGCCCGCAGAGTGCAGTCCGTGCTACAATCATTTTATTCCAGGTGCCCGCAGAGTGCAGTCCGTGTTACAATCATTTTATTCCAGGCGCCCGCAGAGTGCAGTCCGTGTTACAATCATTTTATTCCAGGCACCCGCAGAGTGCAGTCCGTGTTACAATCATTTTATTCCAGGCGCCCGCAGAGTGCAGTCCGTGTTACAATCATTTTATTCCAGGTGCCCGCAGAGTGCAGTCCGTGTTACAATCATTTTATTCCAGGCACCCGCAGAGTGCAGTCCTTGTTACAATCATTTTATTCCAGGCGCCCGCAGAGTGCAGTCCGTGTTACAATCATTTTATTCCAGGCGCCCGCAGAGTGCAGTCCGTGTTACAATCATTTTATTCCAGGTGCCCGCAGAGTGCAGTCCGTGCTACAATCATTTTATTCCAGGCGCCCGCAGAGTGCAGTCCGTGCTACAATCATTTTATTCCAGGCGCCCGCAGAGTGCAGTCCGTGCTACAATCATTTTATTCCAGGCGCCCGCAGAGTGCAGTGCTTGTTACAATCATTTTATTCCAGGTGCCCGCAGAGTGCAGTCCGTGCTACAATCATTTTATTCCAGGCGCCCGCAGAGTGCAGTCCGTGTTACAATCATTTTATTCCAGGCGCCCTCAGAGTGCAGTCCGTGCTACAATCATTTTATTCCAGGTGCCCGCAGAGTGCAGTCCGTGTTACAATCATTTTATTCCAGGTGCCCGCAGAGTGCAGTCCGTGTTACAATCATTTTATTCCAGGTGCCCGCAGAGTGCAGTCCGTGTTACAATCATTTTATTCCAGGCGCCCGCAGAGTGCAGTCCGTGTTACAATCATTTTATTCCAGGCGCCCGCAGAGTGCAGTCCGTGTTACAATCATTTTATTCCAGGCGCCCTCAGAGTGCAGTCCGTGTTACAATCATTTTATTCCAGGCGCCCGCAGAGTGCAGTCCGTGTTACAATCATTTTATTCCAGGCGCCCGCAGAGTGCAGTCCGTGTTACAATCATTTTATTCCAGGTGCCCGCAGAGTGCAGTCCGTGTTACAATCATTTTATTCCAGGTGCCCGCAGAGTGCAGTCCGTGTTACAATCATTTTATTCCAGGCGCCCGCAGAGTGCAGTCCGTGTTACAATCATTTTATTCCAGGTGCCCGCAGAGTGCAGTCCGTGTTACAATCATTTTATTCCAGGCGCCCGCAGAGTGCAGTCCGTGTTACAATCATTTTATTCCAGGCGCCCTCAGAGTGCAGTCCGTGTTACAATCATTTTATTCCAGGCGCCCTCAGAGTGCAGTCCGTGTTACAATCATTTTATTCCAGGCGCCCGCAGAGTGCAGTCCGTGTTACAATCATTTTATTCCAGGCGCCCGCAGAGTGCAGTCCGTGTTACAATCATTTTATTCCAGGCGCCCTCAGAGTGCAGTCCGTGTTACAATCATTTTATTCCAGGCGCCCGCAGAGTGCAGTCCGTGTTACAATCATTTTATTCCAGGCGCCCGCAGAGTGCAGTCCGTGTTACAATCATTTTATTCCAGGTGCCCGCAGAGTGCAGTCCGTGTTACAATCATTTTATTCCAGGTGCCCGCAGAGTGCAGTCCGTGTTACAATCATTTTATTCCAGGCGCCCGCAGAGTGCAGTCCGTGTTACAATCATTTTATTCCAGGCACCCGCAGAGTGCAGTCCGTGTTACAATCATTTTATTCCAGGCGCCCGCAGAGTGCAGTCCGTGTTACAATCATTTTATTCCAGGTGCCCGCAGAGTGCAGTCCGTGTTACAATCATTTTATTCCAGGCACCCGCAGAGTGCAGTCCTTGTTACAATCATTTTATTCCAGGCGCCCGCAGAGTGCAGTCCGTGTTACAATCATTTTATTCCAGGCGCCCGCAGAGTGCAGTCCGTGTCACAATCATTTTATTCCAGGTGCCCGCAGAGTGCAGTCCGTGTTACAATCATTTTATTCCAGGTGCCCGCAGAGTGCAGTCCGTGTTACAATCATTTTATTCCAGGCACCCGCAGAGTGCAGTCCTTGTTACAATCATTTTATTCCAGGCGCCCGCAGAGTCCAGTCCGTGTTACAATCATTTTATTCCAGGCGCCCGCAGAGTGCAGTCCGTGTTACAATCATTTTATTCCAGGTGCCCGCAGAGTGCAGTCCGTGCTACAATCATTTTATTCCAGGCGCCCGCAGAGTGCAGTCCGTGCTACAATCATTTTATTCCAGGCGCCCGCAGAGTGCAGTCCGTGCTACAATCATTTTATTCCATGCGCCCGCAGAGTGCAGTGCTTGTTACAATCATTTTATTCCAGGTGCCCGCAGAGTGCAGTCCGTGCTACAATCATTTTATTCCAGGCGCCCGCAGAGTGCAGTCCGTGCTACAATCATTTTATTCCAGGCGCCCGCAGAGTGCAGTCCGTGCTACAATCATTTTATTCCAGGTGCCCGCAGAGTGCAGTCCGTGTTACAATCATTTTATTCCAGGCGCCCGCAGAGTGCAGTCCGTGTTACAATCATTTTATTCCAGGCACCCGCAGAGTGCAGTCCGTGTTACAATCATTTTATTCCAGGCGCCCGCAGAGTGCAGTCCGTGTTACAATCATTTTATTCCAGGTGCCCGCAGAGTGCAGTCCGTGCTACAATCATTTTATTCCAGGCGCCCGCAGAGTGCAGTCCGTGCTACAATCATTTTATTCCAGGCGCCCGCAGAGTGCAGTCCGTGCTACAATCATTTTATTCCAGGCGCCCGCAGAGTGCAGTGCTTGTTACAATCATTTTATTCCAGGTGCCCGCAGAGTGCAGTCCGTGCTACAATCATTTTATTCCAGGCGCCCGCAGAGTGCAGTCCGTGCTACAATCATTTTATTCCAGGCACCCGCAGAGTGCAGTCCTTGTTACAATCATTTTATTCCAGGCGCCCGCAGAGTGCAGTCCGTGTTACAATCATTTTATTCCAGGCGCCCGCAGAGTGCAGTCCGTGTTACAATCATTTTATTCCAGGCGCCCGCAGAGTGCAGTCCGTGTTACAATCATTTTATTCCAGGCGCCCGCAGAGTGCAGTCCGTGTTACAATCATTTTATTCCAGGTGCCCGCAGAGTGCAGTCCGTGTTACAATCATTTTATTCCAGGCACCCGCAGAGTGCAGTCCTTGTTACAATCATTTTATTCCAGGCGCCCGCAGAGTCCAGTCCGTGTTACAATCATTTTATTCCAGGCGCCCGCAGAGTGCAGTCCGTGTTACAATCATTTTATTCCAGGTGCCCGCAGAGTGCAGTCCGTGCTACAATCATTTTATTCCAGGCGCCCGCAGAGTGCAGTCCGTGTTACAATCATTTTATTCCAGGTGCCCGCAGAGTGCAGTCCGTGTTACAATCATTTTATTCCAGGTGCCCGCAGAGTGCAGTCCGTGTTACAATCATTTTATTCCAGGCGCCCGCAGAGTGCAGTCCGTGTTACAATCATTTTATTCCAGGCACCCGCAGAGTGCAGTCCGTGTTACAATCATTTTATTCCAGGCGCCCGCAGAGTGCAGTCCGTGTTACAATCATTTTATTCCAGGCGCCCGCAGAGTGCAGTCCGTGTTACAATCATTTTATTCCAGGCGCCCGCAGAGTGCAGTCCGTGTTACAATCATTTTATTCCAGGTGCCCGCAGAGTGCAGTCCGTGTTACAATCATTTTATTCCAGGCACCCGCAGAGTGCAGTCCTTGTTACAATCATTTTATTCCAGGCGCCCGCAGAGTCCAGTCCGTGTTACAATCATTTTATTCCAGGCGCCCGCAGAGTGCAGTCCGTGTTACAATCATTTTATTCCAGGTGCCCGCAGAGTGCAGTCCGTGCTACAATCATTTTATTCCAGGCGCCCGCAGAGTGCAGTCCGTGTTACAATCATTTTATTCCAGGTGCCCGCAGAGTGCAGTCCGTGTTACAATCATTTTATTCCAGGTGCCCGCAGAGTGCAGTCCGTGTTACAATCATTTTATTCCAGGCGCCCGCAGAGTGCAGTCCGTGTTACAATCATTTTATTCCAGGCACCCGCAGAGTGCAGTCCGTGTTACAAACATTTTATTCCAGGCGCCCGCAGAGTGCAGTCCGTGTTACAATCATTTTATTCCAGGCGCCCGCAGAGTGCAGTCCGTGTTACAATCATTTTATTCCAGGTGCCCGCAGAGTGCAGTCCGTGTTACAATCATTTTATTCCAGGTGCCCGCAGAGTGCAGTCCGTGTTACAATCATTTTATTCCAGGCGCCCGCAGAGTGCAGTCCGTGTTACAATCATTTTATTCCAGGCGCCCTCAGAGTGCAGTCCGTGTTACAATCATTTTATTCCAGGCGCCCGCAGAGTGCAGTCCGTGTTACAATCATTTTATTCCAGGTGCCCGCAGAGTGCAGTCCGTGTTACAATCATTTTATTCCAGGTGCCCGCAGAGTGCAGTCCGTGTTACAATCATTTTATTCCAGGTGCCCGCAGAGTGCAGTCCGTGTTACAATCATTTTATTCCAGGCGCCCGCAGAGTGCAGTCCGTGTTACAATCATTTTATTCCAGGCACCCGCAGAGTGCAGTCCGTGTTACAATCATTTTATTCCAGGCGCCCGCAGAGTGCAGTCCGTGTTACAATCATTTTATTCCAGGTGCCCGCAGAGTGCAGTCCGTGTTACAATCATTTTATTCCAGGCACCCGCAGAGTGCAGTCCTTGTTACAATCATTTTATTCCAGGCGCCCGCAGAGTGCAGTCCGTGTTACAATCATTTTATTCCAGGCGCCCGCAGAGTGCAGTCCGTGTCACAATCATTTTATTCCAGGTGCCCGCAGAGTGCAGTCCGTGCTACAATCATTTTATTCCAGGCGCCCGCAGAGTGCAGTCCGTGCTACAATCATTTTATTCCAGGCGCCCGCAGAGTGCAGTCCGTGCTACAATCATTTTATTCCAGGCGCCCGCAGAGTGCAGTGCTTGTTACAATCATTTTATTCCAGGTGCCCGCAGAGTGCAGTCCGTGCTACAATCATTTTATTCCAGGCGCCCGCAGAGTGCAGTCCGTGTTACAATCATTTTATTCCAGGCGCCCTCAGAGTGCAGTCCGTGTTACAATCATTTTATTCCAGGCGCCCGCAGAGTGCAGTGCTTGTTACAATCATTTTATTCCAGGTGCCCGCAGAGTGCAGTCCGTGCTACAATCATTTTATTCCAGGCGCCCGCAGAGTGCAGTCCGTGCTACAATCATTTTATTCCAGGCGCCCGCAGAGTGCAGTCCGTGTTACAATCATTTTATTCCAGGCGCCCTCAGAGTGCAGTCCGTGTTACAATCATTTTATTCCAGGCGCCCGCAGAGTGCAGTCCGTGCTACAATCATTTTATTCCAGGCGCCCGCAGAGTGCAGTCCGTGCTACAATCATTTTATTCCAGGCGCCCGCAGAGTGCAGTGCTTGTTACAATCATTTTATTCCAGGTGCCCGCAGAGTGCAGTCCGTGTTACAATCATTTTATTCCAGGCGCCCGCAGAGTGCAGTCCGTGTTACAATCATTTTATTCCAGGCGCCCTCAGAGTGCAGTCCGTGTTACAATCATTTTATTCCAGGCGCCCGCAGAGTGCAGTCCGTGTTACAATCATTTTATTCCAGGTGCCCGCAGAGTGCAGTCCGTGTTACAATCATTTTATTCCAGGTGCCCGCAGAGTGCAGTCCGTGTTACAATCATTTTATTCCAGGTGCCCGCAGAGTGCAGTCCGTGTTACAATCATTTTATTCCAGGCGCCCGCAGAGTGCAGTCCGTGTTACAATCATTTTATTCCAGGCACCCGCAGAGTGCAGTCCGTGTTACAATCATTTTATTCCAGGCGCCCGCAGAGTGCAGTCCGTGTTACAATCATTTTATTCCAGGTGCCCGCAGAGTGCAGTCCGTGTTACAATCATTTTATTCCAGGCACCCGCAGAGTGCAGTCCTTGTTACAATCATTTTATTCCAGGCGCCCGCAGAGTGCAGTCCGTGTTACAATCATTTTATTCCAGGCGCCCGCAGAGTGCAGTCCGTGCTACAATCATTTTATTCCAGGCGCCCGCAGAGTGCAGTCCGTGCTACAATCATTTTATTCCAGGCGCCCGCAGAGTGCAGTGCTTGTTACAATCATTTTATTCCAGGTGCCCGCAGAGTGCAGTCCGTGCTACAATCATTTTATTCCAGGCGCCCGCAGAGTGCAGTCCGTGCTACAATCATTTTATTCCAGGCACCCGCAGAGTGCAGTCCTTGTTACAATCATTTTATTCCAGGCGCCCGCAGAGTGCAGTCCGTGTTACAATCATTTTATTCCAGGCGCCCGCAGAGTGCAGTCCGTGTTACAATCATTTTATTCCAGGCGCCCGCAGAGTGCAGTCCGTGTTACAATCATTTTATTCCAGGCGCCCGCAGAGTGCAGTCCGTGTTACAATCATTTTATTCCAGGTGCCCGCAGAGTGCAGTCCGTGTTACAATCATTTTATTCCAGGCACCCGCAGAGTGCAGTCCTTGTTACAATCATTTTATTCCAGGCGCCCGCAGAGTCCAGTCCGTGTTACAATCATTTTATTCCAGGCGCCCGCAGAGTGCAGTCCGTGTTACAATCATTTTATTCCAGGTGCCCGCAGAGTGCAGTCCGTGCTACAATCATTTTATTCCAGGCGCCCGCAGAGTGCAGTCCGTGTTACAATCATTTTATTCCAGGTGCCCGCAGAGTGCAGTCCGTGTTACAATCATTTTATTCCAGGTGCCCGCAGAGTGCAGTCCGTGTTACAATCATTTTATTCCAGGCGCCCGCAGAGTGCAGTCCGTGTTACAATCATTTTATTCCAGGCACCCGCAGAGTGCAGTCCGTGTTACAATCATTTTATTCCAGGCGCCCGCAGAGTGCAGTCCGTGTTACAATCATTTTATTCCAGGCGCCCGCAGAGTGCAGTCCGTGTTACAATCATTTTATTCCAGGTGCCCGCAGAGTGCAGTCCGTGTTACAATCATTTTATTCCAGGTGCCCGCAGAGTGCAGTCCGTGTTACAATCATTTTATTCCAGGCGCCCGCAGAGTGCAGTCCGTGTTACAATCATTTTATTCCAGGCGCCCTCAGAGTGCAGTCCGTGTTACAATCATTTTATTCCAGGCGCCCGCAGAGTGCAGTCCGTGTTACAATCATTTTATTCCAGGTGCCCGCAGAGTGCAGTCCGTGTTACAATCATTTTATTCCAGGTGCCCGCAGAGTGCAGTCCGTGTTACAATCATTTTATTCCAGGTGCCCGCAGAGTGCAGTCCGTGTTACAATCATTTTATTCCAGGCGCCCGCAGAGTGCAGTCCGTGTTACAATCATTTTATTCCAGGCACCCGCAGAGTGCAGTCCGTGTTACAATCATTTTATTCCAGGCGCCCGCAGAGTGCAGTCCGTGTTACAATCATTTTATTCCAGGTGCCCGCAGAGTGCAGTCCGTGTTACAATCATTTTATTCCAGGCACCCGCAGAGTGCAGTCCTTGTTACAATCATTTTATTCCAGGCGCCCGCAGAGTGCAGTCCGTGTTACAATCATTTTATTCCAGGCGCCCGCAGAGTGCAGTCCGTGTCACAATCATTTTATTCCAGGTGCCCGCAGAGTGCAGTCCGTGCTACAATCATTTTATTCCAGGCGCCCGCAGAGTGCAGTCCGTGCTACAATCATTTTATTCCAGGCGCCCGCAGAGTGCAGTCCGTGCTACAATCATTTTATTCCAGGCGCCCGCAGAGTGCAGTGCTTGTTACAATCATTTTATTCCAGGTGCCCGCAGAGTGCAGTCCGTGCTACAATCATTTTATTCCAGGCGCCCGCAGAGTGCAGTCCGTGTTACAATCATTTTATTCCAGGCGCCCTCAGAGTGCAGTCCGTGTTACAATCATTTTATTCCAGGCGCCCGCAGAGTGCAGTGCTTGTTACAATCATTTTATTCCAGGTGCCCGCAGAGTGCAGTCCGTGCTACAATCATTTTATTCCAGGCGCCCGCAGAGTGCAGTCCGTGCTACAATCATTTTATTCCAGGCGCCCGCAGAGTGCAGTCCGTGTTACAATCATTTTATTCCAGGCGCCCTCAGAGTGCAGTCCGTGTTACAATCATTTTATTCCAGGCGCCCGCAGAGTGCAGTCCGTGCTACAATCATTTTATTCCAGGCGCCCGCAGAGTGCAGTCCGTGCTACAATCATTTTATTCCAGGCGCCCGCAGAGTGCAGTGCTTGTTACAATCATTTTATTCCAGGTGCCCGCAGAGTGCAGTCCGTGTTACAATCATTTTATTCCAGGCGCCCGCAGAGTGCAGTCCGTGTTACAATCATTTTATTCCAGGCGCCCTCAGAGTGCAGTCCGTGTTACAATCATTTTATTCCAGGCGCCCGCAGAGTGCAGTCCGTGTTACAATCATTTTATTCCAGGTGCCCGCAGAGTGCAGTCCGTGTTACAATCATTTTATTCCAGGTGCCCGCAGAGTGCAGTCCGTGTTACAATCATTTTATTCCAGGTGCCCGCAGAGTGCAGTCCGTGTTACAATCATTTTATTCCAGGCGCCCGCAGAGTGCAGTCCGTGTTACAATCATTTTATTCCAGGCACCCGCAGAGTGCAGTCCGTGTTACAATCATTTTATTCCAGGCGCCCGCAGAGTGCAGTCCGTGTTACAATCATTTTATTCCAGGTGCCCGCAGAGTGCAGTCCGTGTTACAATCATTTTATTCCAGGCACCCGCAGAGTGCAGTCCTTGTTACAATCATTTTATTCCAGGCGCCCGCAGAGTGCAGTCCGTGTTACAATCATTTTATTCCAGGCGCCCGCAGAGTGCAGTCCGTGCTACAATCATTTTATTCCAGGCGCCCGCAGAGTGCAGTCCGTGCTACAATCATTTTATTCCAGGCGCCCGCAGAGTGCAGTGCTTGTTACAATCATTTTATTCCAGGTGCCCGCAGAGTGCAGTCCGTGCTACAATCATTTTATTCCAGGCGCCCGCAGAGTGCAGTCCGTGCTACAATCATTTTATTCCAGGCACCCGCAGAGTGCAGTCCGTGTTACAATCATTTTATTCCAGGCGCCCGCAGAGTGCAGTCCGTGTTACAATCATTTTATTCCAGGCACCCGCAGAGTGCAGTCCGTGTTACAATCATTTTATTCCAGGCGCCCGCAGAGTGCAGTCCGTGTTACAATCATTTTATTCCAGGTGCCCGCAGAGTGCAGTCCGTGTTACAATCATTTTATTCCAGGCACCCGCAGAGTGCAGTCCTTGTTACAATCATTTTATTCCAGGCGCCCGCAGAGTGCAGTCCGTGTTACAATCATTTTATTCCAGGCGCCCGCAGAGTGCAGTCCGTGTCACAATCATTTTATTCCAGGTGCCCGCAGAGTGCAGTCCGTGCTACAATCATTTTATTCCAGGCGCCCGCAGAGTGCAGTCCGTGCTACAATCATTTTATTCCAGGCGCCCGCAGAGTGCAGTCCGTGCTACAATCATTTTATTCCAGGCGCCCGCAGAGTGCAGTGCTTGTTACAATCATTTTATTCCAGGTGCCCGCAGAGTGCAGTCCGTGCTACAATCATTTTATTCCAGGCGCCCGCAGAGTGCAGTCCGTGTTACAATCATTTTATTCCAGGCGCCCTCAGAGTGCAGTCCGTGCTACAATCATTTTATTCCAGGTGCCCGCAGAGTGCAGTCCGTGCTACAATCATTTTATTCCAGGCGCCCGCAGAGTGCAGTCCGTGCTACAATCATTTTATTCCAGGCGCCCGCAGAGTGCAGTCCGTGCTACAATCATTTTATTCCAGGCGCCCGCAGAGTGCAGTGCTTGTTACAATCATTTTATTCCAGGTGCCCGCAGAGTGCAGTCCGTGCTACAATCATTTTATTCCAGGCGCCCGCAGAGTGCAGTCCGTGCTACAATCATTTTATTCCAGGCGCCCGCAGAGTGCAGTCCGTGCTACAATCATTTTATTCCAGGTGCCCGCAGAGTGCAGTCCGTGTTACAATCATTTTATTCCAGGCGCCCGCAGAGTGCAGTCCGTGTTACAATCATTTTATTCCAGGCGCCCTCAGAGTGCAGTCCGTGTTACAATCATTTTATTCCAGGCGCCCGCAGAGTGCAGTCCGTGTTACAATCATTTTATTCCAGGCGCCCGCAGAGTGCAGTCCGTGTTACAATCATTTTATTCCAGGTGCCCGCAGAGTGCAGTCCGTGTTACAATCATTTTATTCCAGGTGCCCGCAGAGTGCAGTCCGTGTTACAATCATTTTATTCCAGGCGCCCGCAGAGTGCAGTCCGTGTTACAATCATTTTATTCCAGGCGCCCTCAGAGTGCAGTCCGTGTTACAATCATTTTATTCCAGGCGCCCGCAGAGTGCAGTCCCTGTTACAATCATTTTATTCCAGGTGCCCGCAGAGTGCAGTCCGTGTTACAATCATTTTATTCCAGGTGCCCGCAGAGTGCAGTCCGTGTTACAATCATTTTATTCCAGGTGCCCGCAGAGTGCAGTCCGTGTTACAATCATTTTATTCCAGGCGCCCGCAGAGTGCAGTCCGTGTTACAATCATTTTATTCCAGGCACCCGCAGAGTGCAGTCCGTGTTACAATCATTTTATTCCAGGCGCCCGCAGAGTGCAGTCCGTGTTACAATCATTTTATTCCAGGTGCCCGCAGAGTGCAGTCCGTGTTACAATCATTTTATTCCAGGCACCCGCAGAGTGCAGTCCTTGTTACAATCATTTTATTCCAGGCGCCCGCAGAGTGCAGTCCGTGTTACAATCATTTTATTCCAGGCGCCCGCAGAGTGCAGTCCGTGTCACAATCATTTTATTCCAGGTGCCCGCAGAGTGCAGTCCGTGCTACAATCATTTTATTCCAGGCGCCCGCAGAGTGCAGTCCGTGCTACAATCATTTTATTCCAGGCGCCCGCAGAGTGCAGTCCGTGCTACAATCATTTTATTCCAGGCGCCCGCAGAGTGCAGTGCTTGTTACAATCATTTTATTCCAGGTGCCCGCAGAGTGCAGTCCGTGCTACAATCATTTTATTCCAGGCGCCCGCAGAGTGCAGTCCGTGTTACAATCATTTTATTCCAGGCGCCCTCAGAGTGCAGTCCGTGCTACAATCATTTTATTCCAGGTGCCCGCAGAGTGCAGTCCGTGTTACAATCATTTTATTCCAGGCGCCCGCAGAGTGCAGTCCGTGTTACAATCATTTTATTCCAAGTGCCCGCAGAGTACAGTCCGTGTTACAATCATTTTATTCCAGGCGCCCGCAGAGTGCAGTCCGTGTTACAATCATTTTATTCCAGGCGCCCTCAGAGTGCAGTCCGTGTTACAATCATTTTATTCCAGGCGCCCGCAGAGTGCAGTCCGTGTTACAATCATTTTATTCCAGGCGCCCGCAGAGTGCAGTCCGTGTTACAATCATTTTATTCCAGGCGCCCTCAGAGTGCAGTCCGTGTTACAATCATTTTATTCCAGGCGCCCTCAGAGTGCAGTCCGTGTTACAATCATTTTATTCCAGCCGCCCCTACCTGCACGGTGTTGGAATCAGGACAGATGTTCTGTTTTTCCTGAGATCGTTCCCCTTGTGTTTCTATTATTAGCAATACAGCGACAAGCTCACAGTTCTGACTGTCAGATTAACTCGCGATGGCGACTTGTGAATACTGGACACTTTGCATTAAATCAATAGTCCACATCATTGGCTTCCAGGGAAACGATTAACAGCAAAAACAAATGTTAGAAAAGCTGAACTTAATGGACACATTCCTCTTTTTAGTAACTATGTGACTCCTGAAAAGCATTTAATTGGAGAAAAGTATACATTGCTAATACATTCACAGATATCATATATTGAGTCACTGCTACATTCACACACTCATTAAATCACTGCTACGTTCATTCACACACTTATTCATTAAGTGACTGCTACATTCACACACTCATTCATTGAGTCAGTGCTACATTCACACACACATTCATTGAGTCAATGCTACATTCACACACTCATTCATTGAGTCAGTGCTGCATTCACACACTCATTCATTGAGTCAGTGCTGCATTCACACACTCATTCATTGAGTCAATGCTACATTCACACACTCATTCATTGAGTCAATGCTACATTCACACACTCATTCATTGAGTCAATGCTACATTCACACACTCATTCATTGAGTCAGTGCTGCATTCACACACTCATTCATTAAGTCACTGCTACATTCATTCACACACTCATTCATTCCACTTAATCATTTTTTTTTGCATCTTTATCAGCATACCATGACTTAGTTCTGGGCTATAAAGGCCTGTCCTGGCTGTTTTCTTTGTAATGTATTGATTACTAGATTTCTATATGTGGTATTGTGAATGTGCTCATTCAGTGTCTGATATTTACACAGAGTTTCCCTGGGCGGCAATCTAAATGAATCTTCCCTTCAGTGTACTCAGCAGTACTATGGCTGTGTCTGGCCATTGCGGGGTTAATTTGAAGACATGGACACATACCGGCGGCACTTTGGGGGTAATCTACAAACTTGTATAATATGGGAAATGTCTAATAGCCCAGAGCGTCCATTGTGCTTTTATTTCTATCTTACTGTAATATCTGAACCAGTTTCCTTGAATTATTGTGTACAATGCGCTGGCGCCCCCTTTAGTCCAGTCCAAGTAATGCATCTAAAATATGGTGATTTCACTGGTTACTTTTACTGCCTCCACTGGAAGTATATTCCATGTATCTACTACCTTTTCTGTAGGCTAGTATTTCCTGACATAACCCGTTGCTGCCCAGCCTCGATCTCTCTATCTTGCTCTATCAGATCTCTTTTAAAGCAGTGCTGGGAATGGGACTCCAAGATGAAGGCAATTCTGATCAGCCATTAAGCTGCTTAGAAAACAGAGCCACCTCAAATTTTATCAGAAATCAGCATATCAGACAAAGGAACTCCTACTAACAGCCCCACGCAACTCAAAACACCATAAAACTAACTGATTTTCAAATTTAAGGCCGAAATATTCGAACTGGAGAGTTATGCTTCCCGTTCCAGCAATACGATATACAGGAGGGCACCATGCACCATTTATTGCCCAGTCTGTACATATTGCAGGACAATACAACAACATGGCCAAAAACAGTCCTGGTCCTTAACATACAACATGGCCAAAAACAGTCCTGGTCCTTAACGTACAACATGGCCAAAAACAGCCCTGGTCCTTAACGTACAACATGGCCAAAAGCAGTCCTGGTCCTTAACGTACAACATGGGCCAAAAACAGTCCTGGTCCTTAATGTACAACATGGGCCAAAAACAGTCCTGGTCCTTAATGTACAACATGGCCAAAAACAGTCCTGGTCCTTAATGTACAACATGGGCCAAAAACAGTCCTGGCCCTTAAGGGGTTAAGGATTTATCATACAAAACTTTTTCATACTGCATGTAAGATACTCCACCTTGTGTATATTTGTATTTGTGTACAAATGTTTATTCACTATAATAACTGAGCGCATTTTATAGGCACCTAAGCAAAAACAGGTCATTTAGAGGTCATTATCAACGCAATCATTTATAGACAGTGCATTCTATAACGCAATCATTTATAGACAGTGCATTCTATAATGCAATCATTTATAGACAGTGCATTCTATAACGCTATCATTTATAGACAGTGCATTCTATAACACTATCATTTATAGACACTGCATTCTATAACGCTATCATTTATAGACAGTGCATTCTATAACGCTATCATTTATAGACAGTGCATTCTATAACGCAATCAGTTATAGACAGTGCATTCTATAACGCTATCATTTATAGACAGTGCATTCTATAACGCTATCATTTATAGACAGTGCATTCTATAACGCAATCATTTATAGACAGTGCATTCTATAACGCTATCATTTATAGACACTGCATTCTATAACGCTATCATTTATTGACAGTGCATTCTATAACGCTATCATTTATAGACAGTGCATTCTATAACGCTATCATTTATAGACAGTGCATTCTATAACGCTATCATTTATAGACAGTGCATTCTATAACGCAATCATTTATAGACAGTGCATTCTATAACGTAATCAGTTAGTTACAGTGCAATCTATAACTTAATCAGTTAGTTACAGTGCATTCTATAATGCAATCATTTATAGACAGTGCATTCTATAACGCAATCATTTATAGACAGTGCATTCTATAACGCAATCATTTATAGACAGTGCATTCTATAACGCAATCATTTATAGACAGTGCATTCTATAACGCAATCAGTTACAGTGCATTCTATAACGCTATCATTTATAGACAGTGCATTCTATAACGCAATCATTTATAGACAGTGCATTCTATAACGTAATCAGTTAGTTACAGTGCATTCTATAATGCAATCAGTTAGTTACAGTGCATTCTATAATGCAATCATTTATTGACACTGCATTCTATAACGCAATCAGTTACAGTGCATTTTATAACGCAATCAGTTATAGATAGAGATGCACCAAAATTTTGGCTGCCGAAATTTTCGCCCGAAAATGTGCCTAGCCCATTTCGGTCGAAAACAGGTAAAATTGGCCAAAAATAAAAAAAATTACAAATATTTTATTTTTGGGGGGAGGGAGCAGGGGGGGACTGGGGAGGGGAGAAAGAACACTAAAAAAGAAGGGGGAGAGGAACACTAGACTAGAGGGGGGAGACAGGAACATTAAGCAGGGGGGACCACTAAAAGAGAATGGAAGTTTTTCATATTAGATTAATTAAATTCATTGCAATATTAAAAGAAATAAAGGAAAAAAAAAACTTTTTACAAATAATTTGGGGAAAAGTCATTTTCGGTTTTCGGCCCAGGGCATCCTGAATTTTCGGTTTCGGCCCAGAATTTCATTTCTGCATCCCTAGTTATAGACAGTGCATTCTATAATGCAATAATTTAGTTACAGCGCATTCTATAACGCAATCAGTTACAGTGCATTCTATAACGCAATCATGTATAGACAGTGCATTCTATAACGCAATCATTTATAGACAGTGCATTCTATAACGCTATCATTTATAGACACTGCATTCTATAACGCAATCAGTAACTTACACTGCATTCTATAACGCTATCATTTATAGACAGTGCATTCTATAACGCAATCATTTATAGACAGTGCATTCTATAACGCAATCAGTTACAGTGCATTCTATAACGCAATCAGTTACAGTGCATTCTATAACGCTATCATTTATAGACAGTGCATTCTATAACGCTATCATTTATAGACAGTGCATTCTATAACGCAATCATTTATAGACACTGCATTCTATAACGCAATCAGTAACTTACACTGCATTCTATAACGCTATCATTTATAGACACTGCATTCTATAACGCAATCAGTAACTTACACTGCATTCTATAACGCTATCATTTATAGACACTGCATTCTATAACGCAATCAGTAACTTACACTGCATTCTATAACGCTATAATTTATAGACACTGCATTCTATAACGCAATCAGTAACTTACACTGCATTCTATAACGCTATCATTTATAGACACTGCATTCTATAACGCAATCATTTATAGACAGTGCATTCTATAACGCAATCATTTATAGACAGTGCATTCTATAACGCAATCATTTATAGACAGTGCATTCTATAACGCAATCAGTTACAGTGCATTCTATAACGCAATCATTTATAGACAGTGCATTCTATAACGCAATCAGTTACAGTGCATTCTATAACGCAATCATTTATAGACAGTGCATTCTATAACGCAATCATTTATAGACAGTGCATTCTATAACGCAATCATTTATAGACAGTGCATTCTATAACGCAATCATTTATAGACAGTGCATTCTATAACGCAATCAGTTACAGTGCATTCTATAACGCAATCATTTATAGACAGTGCATTCTATAACGCAATCAGTTACAGTGCATTCTATAACGCAATCATTTATAGACAGTGCATTCTATAACGCAATCATTTATAGACAGTGCATTCTATAACGCAATCATTTATAGACAGTGCATTCTATAACGCTATCATTTATAGACAGTGCATTCTATAACGCAATCATTTAGTTACAGTGCATTCTATAACGCAATCAGTAAGTTACACTGCATTCTATAACGCAATCATTTATAGACAGTGCATTCTATAATGCAATCATTTATAGACAGTGCATTCTATAACGCAATCATTTATAGACAGTGCATTCTATAACGCAATCAGTTACAGTGCATTCTATAACGCAATCATTTATAGACAGTGCATTCTATAACGCAATCATTTATAGACAGTGCATTCTATAACGCAATCAGTTACAGTGCATTCTATAACGCAATCATTTATAGACAGTGCATTCTATAACGCTATCATTTATAGACAGTGCATTCTATAACGCAATCATTTAGTTACAGTGCATTCTATAACGCAATCAGTAAGTTACACTGTATTCTATAACGCAATCATTTATAGACAGTGCATTCTATAATGCAATCAGTTACAGTGCATTCTATAACGCAATCATTTATAGACAGTGCATTCTATAACGCAATCATTTATAGACAGTGCATTCTATAACGCAATCATTTATAGACAGTGCATTCTATAACGCTATCATTTATAGACAGTGCATTCTATAACGCAATCATTTAGTTACAGTGCATTCTATAACGCAATCAGTAAGTTACACTGCATTCTATAACGCAATCATTTATAGACAGTGCATTCTATAATGCAATCATTTATAGACAGTGCATTCTATAACGCAATCATTTATAGACAGTGCATTCTATAACGCAATCAGTTACAGTGCATTCTATAACGCAATCATTTATAGACAGTGCATTCTATAACGCAATCATTTATAGACAGTGCATTCTATAACGCAATCAGTTACAGTGCATTCTATAACGCAATCATTTATAGACAGTGCATTCTATAACGCTATCATTTATAGACAGTGCATTCTATAACGCAATCATTTAGTTACAGTGCATTCTATAACGCAATCAGTAAGTTACACTGTATTCTATAACGCAATCATTTATAGACAGTGCATTCTATAATGCAATCATTTATAGACAGTGCATTCTATAATGCAATCATTTATAGACAGTGCATTCTATAACGCAATCAGTTAGTTACAGTGCATTCTATAATGCAATCATTTATAGACAGTGCATTCTATAACGCAATCATTTATAGACAGTGCATTCTATAACGCAATCATTTATAGACAGTGCATTCTATAACGCAATCAGTTACAGTGCATTCTATAACGCAATCAGTTACAGTGCATTCTATAACGCAATCAGTTACAGTGCATTCTATAACGCAATCATTTATAGACAGTGCATTCTATAACGCTATCATTTATAGACAGTGCATTCTATAACGCAATCATTTAGTTACAGTGCATTCTATAACGCAATCATTTATAGACAGTGCATTCTATAACGCTATCATTTATAGACAGTGCATTCTATAACGCAATCATTTAGTTACAGTGCATTCTATAACGCAATCAGTAAGTTACACTGCATTCTATAATGCAATCATTTATAGACAGTGCATTCTATAACGCAATCATTTATAGACAGTGCATTCTATAACGCAATCATTTATAGACAGTGCATTCTATAACGCTATCATTTATAGACAGTGCATTCTATAACACAATCATTTATAGACAGTGCATTCTATAACACTATCATTTATAGACAGTGCATTCTATAACGCAATCAGTAAGTTACACTGCATTCTATAACGCTATCATTTATAGACAGTGCATTTTATAACGCAATCATTTATAGACAGTGCATTCTATAACGCTATCATTTATAGACAGTGCATTCTATAACGCAATCATTTATAGACAGTGTATTCTATAACGCAATCAGTTACAGTGCATTCTATAACGCTATCATTTATAGACAGTGCATTCTATAATGCAATCATTTATAGACAGTGCATTTTATAACGGAATCATTTATAGACAGTGCATTCTATAATGCAATCATTTATAGACAGTGCATTCTATAACGCAATAATTTATAGACACCGCATTCTATAACGCTATCATTTATAGACAGTGCATTCTATAACGCAATCATTTATAGACAGTGCATTCTATAACGCAATCAGTTACAGTGCATTCTATAACGCTATCATTTATAGACAGTGCATTCTATATCGCAATCATTTATAGACAGTTCATTCTATAACGCAATCATTTACAGACAGGGCATTCTATAATGCAATCATTTATAGACAGTGCATTCTATAACGCAATCAGTTACAGTGCATTCTATAACGCTATCATTTATAGACAGTGCATTCTATAACGCAATCATTTATAGACAGTTCATTCTATAACGCAATCATTTATAGACAGTGCATTCTATAACGCAATCAGTTACAGTGCATTCTATAACGCAATCATTTATAGACAGTGCATTCTATAACGCAATCATTTATAGACAGTGCATTCTATAACGCAATCAGTTACAGTGCATTCTATAACGCAATCATTTATAGACAGTGCATTCTATAACGCTATCATTTATAGACAGTGCATTCTATAACGCAATCATTTAGTTACAGTGCATTCTATAACGCAATCATTTAGTTACAGTGCATTCTATAACGCAATCAGTAAGTTACACTGCATTCTATAATGCAATCATTTATAGACAGTGCATTCTATAACGCAATCATTTATAGACAGTGCATTCTATAACGCAATCATTTATAGACAGTGCATTCTATAACGCTATCATTTATAGACAGTGCATTCTATAACGCAATCATTTATAGACAGTGCATTCTATAACACTATCATTTATAGACAGTGCATTCTATAACGCAATCAGTAAGTTACACTGCATTCTATAACGCTATCATTTATAGACAGTGCATTTTATAACGCAATCATTTATAGACAGTGCATTCTATAACGCTATCATTTATAGACAGTGCATTCTATAACGCAATCATTTATAGACAGTGTATTCTATAACGCAATCAGTTACAGTGCATTCTATAACGCTATCATTTATAGACAGTGCATTCTATAATGCAATCATTTATAGACAGTGCATTTTATAACGGAATCATTTATAGACAGTGCATTCTATAATGCAATCATTTATAGACAGTGCATTCTATAACGCAATAATTTATAGACACTGCATTCTATAACGCTATCATTTATAGACAGTGCATTCTATAACGCAATCATTTATAGACAGTGCATTCTATAACGCAATCAGTTACAGTGCATTCTATAACGCAATCATTTATAGACAGTGCATTCTATAACGCTATCATTTATAGACAGTGCATTCTATAACGCAATCTTTTATAGACAGTGCATTCTATAACGCAATCAGTTACAGTGCATTCTATAACGCAATCATTTATAGACAGTGCATTCTATAACGCAATCATTTATAGACAGTGCATTCTATAACGCAATAATTTATAGACACTGCATTCTATAACGCTATCATTTATAGACAGTGCATTCTATAACGCAATCATTTATAGACAGTGCATTCTATAACGCAATCAGTTACAGTGCATTCTATAACGCTATCATTTATAGACAGTGCATTCTATATCGCAATCATTTATAGACAGTTCATTCTATAACGCAATCATTTACAGACAGGGCATTCTATAATGCAATCATTTATAGACAGTGCATTCTATAACGCAATCAGTTACAGTGCATTCTATAACGCTATCATTTATAGACAGTGCATTCTATAACGCAATCATTTATAGACAGTTCATTCTATAACGCAATCATTTATAGACAGTGCATTCTATAACGCAATCAGTTACAGTGCATTCTATAACGCAATCATTTATAGACAGTGCATTCTATAACGCAATCATTTATAGACAGTGCATTCTATAACGCAATCAGTTACAGTGCATTCTATAACGCAATCATTTATAGACAGTGCATTCTATAACGCTATCATTTATAGACAGTGCATTCTATAACGCAATCATTTAGTTACAGTGCATTCTATAACGCAATCATTTAGTTACAGTGCATTCTATAACGCAATCAGTAAGTTACACTGCATTCTATAATGCAATCATTTATAGACAGTGCATTCTATAACGCAATCATTTATAGACAGTGCATTCTATAACGCAATCATTTATAGACAGTGCATTCTATAACGCTATCATTTATAGACAGTGCATTCTATAACGCAATCATTTATAGACAGTGCATTCTATAACACTATCATTTATAGACAGTGCATTCTATAACGCAATCAGTAAGTTACACTGCATTCTATAACGCTATCATTTATAGACAGTGCATTTTATAACGCAATCATTTATAGACAGTGCATTCTATAACGCTATCATTTATAGACAGTGCATTCTATAACGCAATCATTTATAGACAGTGTATTCTATAACGCAATCAGTTACAGTGCATTCTATAACGCTATCATTTATAGACAGTGCATTCTATAATGCAATCATTTATAGACAGTGCATTTTATAACGGAATCATTTATAGACAGTGCATTCTATAATGCAATCATTTATAGACAGTGCATTCTATAACGCAATAATTTATAGACACTGCATTCTATAACGCTATCATTTATAGACAGTGCATTCTATAACGCAATCATTTATAGACAGTGCATTCTATAACGCAATCAGTTACAGTGCATTCTATAACGCAATCATTTATAGACAGTGCATTCTATAACGCTATCATTTATAGACAGTGCATTCTATAACGCAATCTTTTATAGACAGTGCATTCTATAACGCAATCAGTTACAGTGCATTCTATAACGCAATCATTTATAGACAGTGCATTCTATAACGCAATCATTTATAGACAGTGCATTCTATAACGCAATCAGTTACACTGCATTCTATAACGCAATCATTTATAGACAGTGCATTCTATAGCGCAATAATTTACAGACAGTGCATTCTATAATGCAATCATTTATAGACAGTGCATTCTATAACGCAATCAGTTACAGTGCATTCTATAACGCTATCATTTATAGACAGTGCATTCTATAACGCAATCATTTATAGACAGTGCATTCTATAACGCAATCAGTTACAGTGCATTCTATAACGCAATCAGTTACAGTGCATTCTATAACGCAATCATTTATAGACAGTGCATTCTATAACGCTATCATTTATAGACAGTGCATTCTATAACGCAATCAGTTACAGTGCATTCTATAACGCTATCATTTATAGACAGTGCATTCTATAACGCAATCATTTATAGACAGTGTATTCTATAACGCTATCATTTATAGACAGTGCATTCTATAACGCTATCATTTATAGACAGTGCATTCTATAACGCAATCAGTTACAGTGCATTCTATAACGCAATCAGTTACAGTGCATTCTATAATGCAATCATTTATAGACAGTGCATTCTATAACGCAATCAGTTAGTTACAGTGCATTCTATAATGCAATCATTTATAGACAGTGCATTCTATAACGCAATCATTTATAGACAGTGCATTCTATAACGCAATCATTTATAGACAGTGCATTCTATAACGCAATCAGTTACAGTGCATTCTATAACGCAATCAGTTACAGTGCATTCTATAACGCAATCAGTTACAGTGCATTCTATAACGCAATCATTTATAGACAGTGCATTCTATAACGCTATCATTTATAGACAGTGCATTCTATAACGCAATCATTTAGTTACAGTGCATTCTATAACGCAATCAGTAAGTTACACTGCATTCTATAACGCAATCATTTATAGACAGTGCATTCTATAATGCAATCATTTATAGACAGTGCATTCTATAACGCAATCATTTATAGACAGTGCATTCTATAACGCAATCAGTTACAGTGCATTCTATAACGCAATCAGTTACAGTGCATTCTATAACGCAATCATTTATAGACAGTGCATTCTATAGCGCAATCATTTACAGACAGTGCATTCTATAATGCAATCATTTATAGACAGTGCATTCTATAACGCAATCAGTTACAGTGCATTCTATAACGCTATCATTTATAGACAGTGCATTCTATAACGCAATCATTTATAGACAGTGCATTCTATAACGCAATCATTTATAGACAGTGCATTCTATAACGCAATCAGTTACAGTGCATTCTATAACGCAATCATTTATAGACAGTGCATTCTATAACGCAATCATTTATAGACAGTGCATTCTATAACGCAATCAGTTACAGTGCATTCTATAACGCAATCATTTATAGACAGTGCATTCTATAACGCTATCATTTATAGACAGTGCATTCTATAACGCAATCATTTAGTTACAGTGCATTCTATAACGCAATCAGTAAGTTACACTGCATTCTATAATGCAATCATTTATAGACAGTGCATTCTATAATGCAATCATTTATAGACAGTGCATTCTATAACGCAATCAGTTAGTTACAGTGCATTCTATAATGCAATCATTTATAGACAGTGCATTCTATAACGCAATCATTTATAGACAGTGCATTCTATAACGCAATCATTTATAGACAGTGCATTCTATAACGCTATCATTTATAGACAGTGCATTCTATAACGCAATCATTTATAGACAGTGCATTCTATAACACTATCATTTATAGACAGTGCATTCTATAACGCAATCAGTAAGTTACACTGCATTCTATAACGCTATCATTTATAGACAGTGCATTTTATAACGCAATCATTTATAGACAGTGCATTCTATAACGCTATCATTTATAGACAGTGCATTCTATAACGCAATCATTTATAGACAGTGTATTCTATAACGCAATCAGTTACAGTGCATTCTATAACGCTATCATTTATAGACAGTGCATTCTATAATGCAATCATTTATAGACAGTGCATTTTATAACGGAATCATTTATAGACAGTGCATTCTATAATGCAATCATTTATAGACAGTGCATTCTATAACGCAATAATTTATAGACACTGCATTCTATAACGCTATCATTTATAGACAGTGCATTCTATAACGCAATCATTTATAGACAGTGCATTCTATAACGCAATCAGTTACAGTGCATTCTATAACGCAATCATTTATAGACAGTGCATTCTATAACGCTATCATTTATAGACAGTGCATTCTATAACGCAATCTTTTATAGACAGTGCATTCTATAACGCAATCAGTTACAGTGCATTCTATAACGCAATCATTTATAGACAGTGCATTCTATAACGCAATCATTTATAGACAGTGCATTCTATAACGCAATCAGTTACACTGCATTCTATAACGCAATCATTTACAGACAGTGCATTCTATAATGCAATCATTTATAGACAGTGCATTCTATAACGCAATCAGTTACAGTGCATTCTATAACGCTATCATTTATAGACAGTGCATTCTATAACGCAATCATTTATAGACAGTGCATTCTATAACGCAATCAGTTACAGTGCATTCTATAACGCAATCATTTATAGACAGTGCATTCTATAACGCTATCATTTATAGACAGTGCATTCTATAACGCAATCATTTATAGACAGTGCATTCTATAACGCAACCAGTTACAGTGCATTCTATAACGCAATCAGTTACAGTGCATTCTATAACGCAATCATTTATAGACAGTGCATTCTATAACGCAATCAGTTACAGTGCATTCTATAACGCAATCAGTTACAGTGCATTCTATAACGCAATCATTTATAGACAGTGCATTCTATAACGCAATCAGTTACAGTGCATTCTGAAATGCCAGCCAAAGAAGCAACTCCAGGTTTTATGTAAATATTGGGTAAAAACTTTGAAGCATTCTATTTTAATGTATTCGATTCTATTTTAATCTATTCGATTATTTTATCTCCAGTGGGTTCTGATGTCAGCTATTAGATCAGCAGATCTCTAATAAAATACAATGTGAATTTACCACCACCCAGTGGTAGAAAGGTAGCACTGCGCACATTCCCTCACATGTCTATTCACCAAACTTCAAATATGACAAGAATATTTACTAACGTGTGAATTCAAAGTGAATTTCAAATTTAAAACCCAAGTAGCCAAGTTAGAAGCATAGTTGGCTTAGAGAATGTTTCACTTTGAATTCTCCCTTTAGTGTTTTCTACCCTGGTAGAGCAATCTTGTTTTGGGACGTTCTGAACCAGAAGGCTCGTGCAGCATTGGCAGCAAAGCCACTGATCGGCTGACACTCTCATCCAATCATCCGTGGATCCCCATTCATAGAACTCGCTTGAAAAGAAACGTGCCTGTTTTATGGATGGGAATTCACTGATGGATTGTGAGGATATTTATGGAGTAATAGCCACCGGTAAAACACCCTGTTCGAAATTATGCAAATGATATTTTTCTCATTTACCTAAATAATTAAGGTAAATAACAGTCAGCATAATTCTCATGTTATCAACTATTAAGAGTACAATTCAAATTTTATTGAACAAACCTCCTAATGATAACAGTATTTTTTGTAAACATAAAAAACAAATCTTGCATCCATTGAACTTGGGAGTTTTTGGACAGAGTCTGCTTGAATTTGTTTGCAAGATGTCAGAATAGCCTCCCAGAGCTGCTGTTTGGATGTAAACTGCCTCCCACCCTCATAGATCTTTTGTTTGAGGATTCTTCAAAGGTTCTCAATAGGATTGAGGTCAGGGGAGGATGGAGGCCACACCATGACTTTGAAAAAGAATAGTATACAAACTAACCGAAAATAATAAATCTGCTATATTGAAAGGGTCCCAGCCCAGGTGAACCTCACTAACACCCAAAGTAGTAAAACATAAGACAACAAAGTGGAAACCACATTCAATAAGCAAATAATGTGAAATACAACATGGAAAATATAACCAGAGTAGAAATATTCTATATAAGAATATTGTGGAATCTAAAATAATAAAAAATACAGATCATAGCATAACACAGTATGATAATAATTGTGGAAATGTGATGCTAATGGCAAACTCACAAACAGAAGTGAAAATCAGGCCTCTCACCCCCTTGGGGTATATGTGATGATGAATTTGATAGTAGATCCAAATATATGGATGTCTTCAAAGAAATGGATAAAAAAAAAGCCATACGTGGTGAAGTACATAGAAAAAAATACAAAATATATTTATTGAATGCACTTACAGACAAAAGGATATAATAGACATATCTCCACTCCAATTGGACTCTTTATTGTTATTTCTATATTTTATTTATTCCCTCTGGTTGCTCTGCTGCTAAGACTGGAATTGTGCTTTTATCTACCACGTTGCCATCCAGTTCCACTGGGAGTGGAGATATGCCTATTATATCCTTTTGTCTGTAAGTGCATTCAATAAATATATTTTGTATTTTTTTCTATGTACTTCACCATGTATGGCTGTTTTTATCCATTTCTTTGAAGACATCCACATATTTGGATCTACTATCAAATTCATCATCACATATACCCCAAGGGGGTGAGAGGCCTGATTTTCACACCATGACTTTCTCTCCTTTTATCCCCATAGCAGCCATTGATGCAGAGGTATTCTTTGCAGCATGAGATGGTGCATTGTCATGCATGCAGATGATTTTATTACGGAAAGCATAGTTCTTCCTTCTGTACCAGGGAAGAAAGTGGTCAGTCAGAAACTCCACATACTTTGCAGAGGTCATCTTTACACCTAAAGGGGCCGACCAGCTCTCTTCCCATGATTCCGGCCCAAAACATGACTCCACCACCGCCTTGCTGACGTCGCAGCCTTGTTGGAACATAGTGGCCGTCCACCAACCATCCACTACTCCATCCATCTGAACCATCCAGGGTTGCACGGCACTCATTCGTGAACAGGACTTAAAATTAGTCTTCATGTATTTTTCTGCCCAATGCAGCCGTTTCTGCTTGTGAGTATTGGTCAGTGGTGGCCGAATAGAAGGTTTATGCACAGTTGCAAGACTCTGGAGGACTCTACACCTTGATGTCCGTGGGACTCCAGAGGCACCAGCAGCTTCAAATATCTGTTTGCTGCGATGTAATGGTATTTTAGCAGCTGCTCTCTTGATCCGATGCATGGATCTGGCAGAAATCTTCCTCAATGTGCCTTTATCTGCACGAACCTGTCTGTGCTCTGGATCAGCCACAAATCTCTTAATAGTGCGATGATCACGCTTATGTTTTCGTGAAACATCTAATGTTTTCATACCTCATCCAAGGCATTGAGCTATTTCACTGTTTTCGGCAGCAGAGAGATCCTTTTTCTTCCTGTAATAAGGGAGGAGATCATGGAGGTATGCAGAGATCTCACAGCTCTGGAACAGCGGGTCTCCGAACTAGAGTGCGAAAACATGCAGGCCATACAACAGTCACAGGCCACAGACCACGCCACAACTAGACAGGGTGCAGTAATCCTGGACCTGCGCAGACAGGTGGAGGATCTGGATAACCAGGGGAGACGCAACTACATACGCATCAGGGGCCTACCGGAGGCTGGAAATTAAGACCTCCACGAGATCATGACACAGCTGTTTACACATGTCCTCAGGCAGGAGGCCCAAGATGACTACCATATCGAAAGGGCACACAGGGCCCTCCGTCCCCCAAGAAGAGACTGCCTGCCTCGCAACGTCATTTGTTGCCCCTTTATCTTTCCAGCTCAAGGAGGCCATCATGCTGGTGGCAAGGCCTCAGGCCATCACGTTCCAAGATGCCACCTTGTCCCTCTACCAGGATCTCCCGTTGCATACCTTATAAATGGGGTTTTCCGTTCAGCCTTCAAGCTCGGCAAAGACAATACATGGCGCACCTTGAGGTGGCCGAACGACATCCCAGGGTTCCTGAGACCACTAAACTTACCAGGGGTCTCGGTGCCGAACTGGATCCTGGACAGCCCGACACCACGGCTAAGCCTACACGAAGAATCCAAAGCCACATGCCAACATGGCCGCCGAGACGCTCCCCCCATGCGCAGAGGAGGCCCCAACGGCCTGGAGGAGTAATGTCAACGTGGCCCTGTGGGCCTGGGCTCTGCTGTTCCCCATCTGCCTATGCTTCTCACCTCTCCGGCCATGGTCAACCCGAAGAGGCTAATGTGCCGGCACAGCTAAATTCTGCAAATAGAAGGCTGGGGCCTTCTATTTTGGGGGACTATCCTGGGAATGGCCCTGCAGTTTGGGGGGGGGGAGGACTGGGAACCTCAGGCCATGGTCACGTCCTCACTGGACTCTGATTGGGATCTCCCTCCCCTTGTTTGCCCATCCCGGCTCCTGCTGCTGTGGGGTCCATCACACAAGGGCCCACAGCCTGCACCCATCTACACAACACCACCCGAATTAGTGTGGGCCCCTACCTTTGCAATGCCCCTGTGTGCACACAGGCCCAATCTCCCAATAAGGCACGAAGGGAGCTAAACTTAGGGCGAACTCTCGTATGGGGCTTGAGGGGACCGCGCTGGTGCACAGCGGGAGGGGGGCTGGGATGTCTGGGCCGGGTTGGACACGAACGGATTGGGAGCGGAATGGGATCACATGCACCCTTGTTTGCCATGTTTGAAATGTTTGCAAAGTTTGAAATGCTTGCGATGTTCTCAGGGATAATGCCGCACTACACCCTCACCCATACTTAACTGTTGATTAACCGGATCTCCCCTGACAGCATATACACTTGTTGACGCCCACCGACAGGCCGCTATACCTCACAGACCGGCTTAATCCAGGTTGACAAGGTCTCTCAACCCCGGACATAGCTGCTGCCTGGACTCCTATGCACCGTATCCCACTCCCAGAATTACCGTGTACCTGCAGGAACACTTCACTTCCCAGAGACGTCTGCCACCCGGTCACTGAGGCCTCAGATGGGTTGAGGGAGGACAGCATAGAGAAGGCCCCTCGCACTGGCCATGGAACCCTACAGTCTCCTCTGCTGTCTGGCCCCAGCTCAGGTGTAGTCTTCCATCCTTGCCCTATTTGTAGGATCCCATGGCCCTATCTCGTGGGCTGTATGAAAGCGGTAGCCTGCTAACCCCTACGGACCAAACACAACTGGCTCCTTCGCAACTGACTCCCCCTGTATATTTGGTCGGAAATTGTGCGCAGTGCATACCCAACTCGTGGGACGTGCTCGCACATATCTCCTGTGCAACCCAAGGTCGACGTTGCCTTGAGATACTCTCAGGTATCATATCTACCCCACCCCACCCTCCTCACCGACCACTTATAAACAAAATCCTGCCCTTTCCCCCCTCCTTTACCCCCCCCCCCCTTCTCCTGCACTCTCACCTTACTCTCGGCACCCACCTCGTCCGCCTGGCGGCTGGCACCACCATGGCCTCGGGCTTCCGCCCCTCTCCCCTACAGCTATGGTCCTATAATGTTAGAGGGCTTAACACCCCTGAAAAACAGAGACAACTGCCCCCACGATCAGCGATAGATGTTTCCCCATGGGTTACTATGCAAATAATCCAGACGCTAAACGAACAGGCGTGTCGATCATTTTCGCCCAGACGGTGCTGTTCCACTGTACCGCAACACACGCTGATCCAATGGGTAGATTCAAGTTTGTAAAAGGCACAATAGCAGACCAAAAATTCACCTTCTCCACAATCTACTGCCCTAACAAAGGACAACACCTGTGTGATGAGACCAATCTCGCCACTGTGCATTGGAGGAGCCTGGTTGCCTGCTTGCTGCCTTTTGACTATGGACCGGCATTTAAATACTTTATTTTCCTATGCAGAAATGTCTATTCATGTATTTGTGCTCTGGCGTTCGGTAGATTCTAGGATTTACTGAATTAACTCATTTAACCCAGATAGCTTTGCCATGGAGCCTATTCGTGTAATAAAAGACTTTGGCTCCATGGCAATTGAACTGTATATGTGTGGTCTTAGCGCCATTCAGTAATAAGGTGTGCTCAGACCTAAGCTATCTGGGGATATGTTGCATGTCTGTATTTTATGTAATAAATATAACCTTGTGTATTTTACTGTCTTTTTACTGCCATGTGCTTAATGGAGTTTTGCCTCTGTCCTTGGAGATAATTGGATTACTTCCCAATTATCTCCAGGATAGAAGACTCTGTGGAACTGGTTTTGGGCAGAAAGGCCATGCTTCCTTTGGTCACAAAGGACTTCGATCTATCTTTTGAACCAATAGACCAATGTGGATTTTGACATTTGTTCGTATTTGGAGTATGCTGATTCTGAAAATGTAAGTTTTATGTGAATGTGATGCATACTTTTAAAGTTGGCCGCTAGGTGTCTCACTCCGTTGGTTGCAGGTAGCCCGGTGGCCGCTAGGTGTCTCAGTCTCTGGTTGCAGTTCCCCCAGTGGCCACTAGGTGTCTCAGTCCGCTGATTGCAGTTCCCCCGGTGGCCGCTAGGTGTCTCAGTCCGCTGGTTGCAGTTCCCCCGGTGGCCGCTAGGTGTCTCACTCCGCTGGTGGCAGTTCCCCCGGTGGCCGCTAGGTGTCTCAGTCTCTGGTTGCAGTTCCCCCGGTGGCCGCTAGGTGTCTCAGTCTCTGGTTGCCGTTCCCCCCGTGGCCGCTAGGTGTCTCAGTCTCTGGTTGCAGTTCCCCCGATGGCCGCTAGGTGTCTCAGTCTCTGGTTTCAGTTCCCCCGGTGGCCGCTAGGTGTCTCAGTCTCTGGTTGCAGTTCCCCCGGTGGCCGCTAGGTGTCTCAGTCTCTGGTTGCAGTTCCCCCGGTGGCCGCTAGGTGTCTCAGTCTCTGGTTGCAGTTCCCCCGGTGGCCGCTAGGTGTCTCAGTCTCTGGTTGCAGTTCCCCCGGTGGCCGCTAGGTGTCTCAGTCTCTGGTTTCAGTTCCCCCGGTGGCCGCTAGGTGTCTCAGTCTCTGGTTGCAGTTCCCCCGGTGGCCGCTAGGTGTCTCACTCCGCTGGTTGCAGTTCCCCCGGTGGCCGCTAGGTGTCTCAGTCTCTGGTTGCAGTTCCCCTGGTGGCCGCTAGGTGTCTCAGTCTCTGGTTGCAGTTCCCCCGGTGGCCGCTAGGTGTCTCAGTCTCTGGTTGCAGTTCCCCCGGTGGCCGCTAGGTGTCTCAGTCTCTGGTTGCAGTTCCCCTGGTGGCCGCTAGGTGTCTCACTCCGTTGGTTGCAGTTCCCCTGGTGGCCGCTAGGTGTCTCACTCCGCTGGTTGCAGTTCCCCCGGTGGCCGCTAGGTGTCTCAGTCTCTGGTTGCAGTTCCCCTGGTGGCCGCTAGGTGTCTCAGTCTCTGGTTGCAGTTCCCCCGGTGGCCGCTAGGTGTCTCAGTCTCTGGTTGCAGTTCCCCCGGTGGCCGCTAGGTGTCTCAGTCTCTGGTTGCAGTTCCCCTGGTGGCCGCTAGGTGTCTCACTCCGTTGGTTGCAGTTCCCCTGGTGGCCGCTAGGTGTCTCAGTCTCTGGTTGCAGTTCCCCCGGTGGCCGCTAGGTGTCTCAGTCTCTGGTTGCAGTTCCCCTGGTGGCCGCTAGGTGTCTCAGTCTCTGGTTGCCGTTCCCCCGGTAGCCGCTAGGTGTTTCACTCCGTTGGTTGCAGTTCCCCTGGTGGCCGCTAGGTGTCTCAGTCTCTGGTTGCAGTTCCCCCGGTGGCCGCTAGGTGTCTCAGTCTCTGGTTGCAGTTCCCCTGGTGGCCGCTAGGTGTCTCAGTCTCTGGTTGCAGTTCCCCCGGTGGCCGCTAGGTGTCTCACTCCGCTGGTTGCAGTTCCCCCGGTGGCCGCTAGGTGTCTCAGTCTCTGGTTGCAGTTCCCCCGGTGGCCGCTAGGTGTCTCACTCCGCTGGTTGCAGTTCCCCCGGTGGCCGCTAGGTGTCTCAGTCTCTGGTTGCAGTTCCCCCGGTGGCCGCTAGGTGTCTCACTCCGCTGGTTGCAGTTCCCCTGGTGGCCGCTAGGTGTCTCAGTCTCTGGTTGCAGTTCCCCCGGTGGCCGCTAGGTGTCTCACTCCGCTGGTTGCAGTTCCCCCGGTGGCCGCTAGGTGTCTCAGTCTCTGGTTTCAGTTCCCCCGGTGGCCGCTAGGTGTCTCACTCCGCTGGTTGCAGTTCCCCCGGTGGCCGCTAGGTGTCTCAGTCTCTGGTTTCAGTTCCCCCGGTGGCCGCTAGGTGTCTCAGTCTCTGGTTGCAGTTCCCCCGGTGGCCGCTAGGTGTCTCACTCCGCTGGTTGCAGTTCCCCCGGTGGCCGCTAGGTGTCTCACTCCGCTGGTTGCAGTTCCCCCGGTGGCCGCTAGGTGTCTCACTCCGCTGGTTGCAGTTCCCCCGGTGGCCGCTAGGTGTCTCACTCCGCTGGTTGCAGTTCCCCTGGTGGCCGCTAGGTGTCTCAGTCTCTGGTTGCAGTTCCCCCGGTGGCCGCTAGGTGTCTCACTCCGCTGGTTGCAGTTCCCCCGGTGGCCGCTAGGTGTCTCAGTCTCTGGTTTCAGTTCCCCCGGTGGCCGCTAGGTGTCTCACTCCGCTGGTTGCAGTTCCCCCGGTGGCCGCTAGGTGTCTCAGTCTCTGGTTGCAGTTCCCCCGGTGGCCGCTAGGTGTCTCACTCCGCTGGTGGCAGTTCCCCCGGTGGCCGCTAGGTGTCTCAGTCTCTGGTTGCAGTTCCCCCGGTGGCCGCTAGGTGTCTCACTCCGCTGGTTGCAGTTCCCCCGGTGGCCGCTAGGTGTCTCACTCCGCTGGTTGCAGTTCCCCCGGTGGCCGCTAGGTGTCTCACTCCGCTGGTTGCAGTTCCCCCGGTGGCCGCTAGGTGTCTCACTCCGCGTTGCTCCGCCCGGAGGATGTTTGTCCCTCTCCGGACTCCGGAGTTGTAGTTCTCGGTTCGGACTTTGCTCCGTATCGCCCGGTTATCGCCCGGTTACCGCTCGGTTATCGCCATGTCCTCCGGCGGTCCCCTGCAGATCCCGGGCCGGCTGCCGTTGCTGGTGTCCCAGGAGGGGGTGCTGCTCCCGGGGGCCACGCTGAGGCTGAGTGTGGACTCTCCCGGTAACCTGGCTCTGGTCCGGGGCCGCCTGCTCCGGGGAACCTCCCTGAGGAGCTCAGTGATCGGAGTCACCCCGGGCCCCCCGCCACCAGCACCACTGCACAGGTACCCGGGGGGGGGGGGGGGGGTGACAGGTACAGGGGGGGCTGGGGGTGACAGAGTATTGGGGGGGTGACAGGTACAGGGTGGGGGGTGGGGGCTGGGGGTGGCAGAGTATTGGTGGGGTGACAGGTACAGGGTGGGGGCTGGGGGTGGCAGAGTATTGGGGGGTGACAGGTACAGGGGGGTCTGGGGGTGGCAGAGTATTGGGGGGGTGACAGGTACAGGGGTGCTGGGGGTGGCAGAGTATTGGGGGGTGACAGGTACAGGGTGGGGGCTGGGGGTGGCAGAGTATTGGTGGGGTGACAGGTACAGGGTGGGGGCTGGGGGTGGCAGAGTATTGGTGGGGTGACAGGTACAGGGTGGGGGCTGGGGGTGGCAGAGTATTGGTGGGGTGACAGGTACAGGGTGGGGGCTGGGGGTGGCAGAGTATTGGGGGGTGACAGGTACAGGGGGGTCTGGGGGTGGCAGAGTATTGGGGGGGTGACAGGTACAGGGGTGCTGGGGGTGGCAGAGTATTGGGGGGTGACAGGTACAGGGTGGGGGCTTGGGGTGACAGAGTATTGGGGGGGTGACAGAGTATTGGGGGGTGACAGGTACAGGGTGGGGGCTGGGGGTGGCAGAGTATTGGGGGGTGACAGAGTATTGGGGGGGTGACAGGTACAGGGTGGGACCTGGGGGTGACAGAGTATTGGGGGGTGACAGGTCCCCGGGGGTGGGGGTGGCAGAGTATTGGGGGGTGACAGGTACAGGGTGGGGGCTGGGGGTTGCAGAGTATTGGGGGAGTGACAGGTACAGGGGGGGGGGGGGTGACAGGTACAGGGGGGGGGCCAGGGGGTGACACAGTACTGGCGGCGACAGAGACCCTGAATAATGGGACACTATTACCCTAAAGGGAGCAGGTGTTTATTCTGTCCCCAATACATGAAGCTCATTCAGTAAGCTGCGAATTGTAGTGATTTTATTCTGAATTGTACGTTTTCTAGAATCCATCTCCGCTATATTCCCAGATCACAAGTTTATTTTATTCAGAATTTTCCGCTTTCACGGTTTAGTGAATAACCATATTTATGTGATGCTACGGTCGCCCTCAAGCTCTAACATACGCCGGCGCGGAGTGAATTGTGGGGTACGTTATTAGGGGTAACTACCCATTCCACGCCATCTACTGATGAAGTACTCATTTTCAGACCTCGCTGTCAGTCATTTTATAGGATTCAATTTGCGGCTTTGTCATTGTCACATTATTTCATGTGGTTTGAATGTTGAATTCTTGTAATGATACGTAATAAAAACACAAAACAACCTTTTCCTTCAATTGTTTATTTCGATAAAACTGTAAGATTTGGAGAATGGCCGTGAACCTTTATTATGGATTTCACAATTCCAATTTAAACATTAACGTCCTTAAATAAAACCAAAACTTTTAACCAAAATAAACCATTTCCAGGAGCCATAAATATATATTTAACCCAAATAACGTGTCCACGTTCCTGTGATGCCCAGGAGAGCGACTTATATTCCATAATAAGGTCACAACATAAATTAATAACTGAAAGGGTGGGGGCTGCAGCTCAAAATCCTTACAAGCAGCCAACCTTGTTAATTGTCTGGCACAAGTGGAGATAAATGATTTTGATCCCTTTAAATTTATACCCCCAAAATTCCCGCTGATCAATGCCTCGCTCCACTATTCACCAATCAGGGCATTAGAACCTAACTACAGCCTGCCGATACGTACCCACCGGCGCCATCAAACCCCATGAGGCAGCTCCTATTTGTCTGTCCGCCCGTCCGACATTCCATTTATTATTTAACCCCTTAAGGACACGTGACCTGTCATGATTCCCTTTTATTCCAGAAGTTTGGTCCTTTAGGGGTTTAGCCTTTTTCCCCCAGTTTTGTTTGCCTTGTTCCCAGCCCCCATTTTATTTATGGAGTTTGCGATACCCAGTACTAACGTTACAAAGTGACGCACCCTGACCTGTAGATTAAACATTAAATACAGCGACGCTGACCTTCAACCCATTTATCTCCTGTTACTCCCGTTACTGCGGGTTAGATCTGTCTTATCAACCTGTTATGTAAACCCAGACAATGACCGTGTCTCTACGCCAGCGAGTTTCACTTCATACATTCAATATCTCTGCATGTAAAGGGCTGCCTTGTCGCACGTCCAATTCATTTATATCTAAATTGAGCACGGATACACCGTATTGTGGAAACTATTCTTTTAGTTTGTGTGATATTTGGGAAAGCAGGATAAGTGTTAATTCCTGGTAACCAGAGTCCTGCACCAGTATCCCTGTGAGAGCGTTATTTGGGCATGTGATTAAATGAGGATCTGTGTTCTCACATGACGATGACATGTCTTCACATGATCGAATGCTTGTCTTTACAGGGATGTCATTGCATCATGTTAAGGTGACATCTAGCTTAACAGTCCAATCTTCTTCCATTTCCAAGTTAACCTCTTCCCTCCCAGCCACCTACCTAGCTCTGTATAGAAGGCAGATATAGGCGCTCGCTGTAATATATAGATAAATAGGCTGCAGCAAATCAGCATGGATTCCCAGAGCTTGCTTAGTATACACAGTGTAGAAGAGCCCAAAGTGATTTACCGCACCAGGAAATCCACATAGGTGGAACCAGAGCCGTGTGTGTGTGTGTGTGTGTGTGTGTGTGTGTGTATACGTACACTTTTTAGAAATCAAAGAGAAGCCGTTCCAGTTTTCCAAAAAAAACTTAAAGTGAAACACAATCCATACTAATAATAATGCTATATGCCAAATCTATAGTGGAATCATTTTAAGATGTACCTGCTCTTCCGGTGACGTATATCGGAAGCGCTATCACTGTTTGGGCAACATGAGCGTGAGGACTAAGGGAGGTACAGAGAGAACGCGCATATCAAAACTACAATCCCCATAATGCCACAGCAGGACGAGTTGTGTCACTTGGAAGGCAAGGCGCCTGAATCGAAACCAATCAGCACACCGGATCCCAATAATGACAACCATACTGCCCACATAAACCTGGACGTTGAAGGGACACTTACACTTCTGAGGAAGCACTGTTGGGTGAAACTTGTAAAGTGTGTATTGGAGCCATTTATCTTGTTATTTGTTTTAAAATTGTTGTTGTTGTTTTTTTTATATAATTGTATTGTTTTTGCTGCTGATCTACATTCCTGGTTCCTGCAATCCCCGGTTGGGGATTATACATTAGAGCAAGTTACTGCTCTCAAAATTGTAATAAGGCTCTATTTTTCTTTGATATCATACTTATATGTACTCACTATACCATCTAGTCTTTCTATCTCATATATGAGCATTACTGGAGGAACATCTGAGTGGATCTTCACATATCCTGAGATGGGACTCAGGCGCTATACAGCAGAAAAGTGTGAGTTGAATACCTATACATCTTATACATATTCCACTATAGATTTGGCATATAGCACTATTATTTGTATATATTCTGCTTTATTTTAAGGTTCTTTTGAAAACTGGAACTGCTCTTTTCTGCTACTTGCTAAAAAGTGTACGTGTATATATATATATAAATATATAAATAATATATATATAAATAATTTGCACTACACGGTCCCTTTACTCTGGTTCTATCTGTGTGGTTTTCCTGGCGTGGTAAATCACTCCTACCTCTGTATTCCAGCACCATATTCCTCCCGGCTGAGAAATTGTCTCTCAGGTCTGTTTACTAAATGATCAAATTAGCCAAACGTCGTTATATACCCAGCTGATGGGTATTTACAATTAGCGGCAATTTGATGGCGTTGAGGAAATTCAGTGTCTCATATATCGGGGTCTTGATCTACTGTATGTGGAACACACCCCATTTCTGCCACTACTATTGGAGAACCTTGAAATATTCCAGACAAACAGCCGGGCTTTTACAATCAGAGCTCTAGGGTTCAGTACTGGGAGCACATGGTCTGCACCTCTGGCTGGAGCAGACCACCGTAATTACTCCCCCCAGTGCCAGAGTTAAATAATGTGTCAGAGAGCTGGTAAACACTGCGCATGTTACAATATTCCTGGTAAGTACAGATTTTTCTTACATTTCTGTTCTTAAAGCAAACAAACAAATCTCTTGGCAGTGAAGGGGTTAACCTGTCAGCCATGTCCCTTTATGTAAGTGGTGTCTTGGTTGCTATGTATATGACTTAATCTGGTCTTTTTCGGTAGCATTGGAACTGCAGCCTTGGCCGTGCAAGTGGTCGGCAGTAACTGGCCGAAGCCTCACTTCACTCTGCTCGTCACTGGTCTGTGCCGATTCCAGGTAGTGGAGATTCTGAACGAGAAGCCGTATCCTGTTGCCGTGGTGGAGCAGTTAGACCGTCTGGAGCAGCTTAGCAGTAAGACGGAGCTCAAGGAAGCCCTGGGAGAGCTGTCGGAACAATTCTACAAATATGCCGTACAGGTACGTTCTCCGGCTCTGCCCCCACACACCTTTTACAATGAAAACCAGCACCACTGCACTACTTAGGAACTTTATCATGGTACTTACAGGTCAAGGCTTGACCTCAGTGAATCACAGAAGTGATGTGTTAGCCATTTTGTGATACTTTTTACTGACCGAGCAAAGGGTTATCTGCCAATCTCTGTATAACACACATGGAGGGGGTCTATACCAAGCTCTGTATAACACACATGGAGGGGGTCTATACCAAGCTCTGTATAACACACATGGAGGGGTCTATACCAAGCTCTGTATAACACACATGGAGGGGTCTATACCAAGCTCTGTATAACACACATGGAGGGGTCTATACCAAGCTCTGTATAACACACATGGAGGGGTCTATACCAAGCTCTGTATAACACACATGGAGGGGTCTATACCAAGCTCTGTATAACACACTTGGAGGGTCTATACCAAGCTCTGTATAACACACATGGAGGGTCTATACCAAGCTCTGTATAACACACATGGAGGGTCTATACCAAGCTCTGTATAACACACATGGAGGGGTCTATACCAAGCTCTGTATAACACACATGGAGGGGGTCTATACCAAGCTCTGTAAAACACACATGGAGGGTCTATACCAAGCTCTGTATAACACACATGGAGGGGTCTATACCAAGCTCTGTATAACACACATGGAGGGGTCAATACCAAGCTCTGTATAACACACATGGAGGGGGTCTATACCAAGCTCTGTATAACACACATGGAGGGGTCTATACCAAGCTCTGTATAACACACATGGAGGGGTCTATACCAAGCTCTGTATAACACACATGGAGGGGGTCTATACCAAGCTCTGTAAAACACACATGGAGGGTCTATACCAAGCTCTGTATAACACACATGGAGGGGTCTATACCAAGCTCTGTATAACACACATGGAGGGGTCAATACCAAGCTCTGTATAACACACATGGAGAGGTCTATACCAAGCTCTGTATAACACACATGGAGGGGGTCTATACCAAGCTCTGTATAACACACATGGAGGGGTCTATACCAAGCTCTGTATAACACACATGGAGGGGGTCTATACCAAGCTCTGTATAACACACATGGAGAGGTCTATACCAAGCTCTGTATAACACACATGGAGGGGTCTATACCAAGCTCTGTATAACACACATGGAGGGGTCAATACCAAGCTCTGTATAACACACATGGAGAGGTCTATACCAAGCTCTGTATAACACACATGGAGGGTCTATACCAAGCTCTGTATAACACACATGGAGAGGTCTATACCAAGCTCTGTATAACACACATGGAGGGGTCAATACCAAGCTCTGTATAACACACATGGAGAGGTCTATACCAAGCTCTGTATAACACACATGGAGGGGTCTATACCAAGCTCTGTATAACACACATGGAGGGGGTCTATACCAAGCTCTGTATAACACACATGGAGGGGGTCTATACCAAGCTCTGTATAACACACATGGAGGGGTCTATACCAAGCTCTGTATAACACACATGGAGGGGTCTATACCAAGCTCTGTATAACACACATGGAGGGGTCTATACCAAGCTCTGTATAACACACATGGAGGGGTCTATACCAAGCTCTGTATAACACACATGGAGGGGTCTATACCAAGCTCTGTATAACACACATGGAGGGGTCTATACCAAGCTCTGTATAACACACATGGAGGGGGTCTATACCAAGCTCTGTATAACACACATGGAGGGGGTCTATACCAAGCTCTGTATAACACACATGGAGGGGTCTATACCAAGCTCTGTATAACACACATGGAGGGGTCTATACCAAGCTCTGTATAACACACATGGAGGGGTCTATACCAAGCTCTGTATAACACACATGGAGGGGGTCTATACCAAGCTCTGTATAACACACATGGAGGGGGTCTATACCAAGCTCTGTATAACACACATGGAGGGGTCTATACCAAGCTCTGTATAACACACATGGAGGGGTCTATACCAAGCTCTGTATAACACACATGGAGGGGTCTATACCAAGCTCTGTATAACACACATGGAGGGGTCTATACCAAGCTCTGTATAACACACATGGAGGGTCTATACCAAGCTCTTTATAACACACATGGAGGGGTAGTGCCAAGCTCTGTATAACACACATGGAGGGGGTCTATACCATGCTCTGTATAACACACATGGAGGGGGTCTTTACCAAGCTCTGTATAACACACATGGAGGGGGTCTATACCAAGCTCTGTATAACACACATGGAGGGGTCTATACCAAGCTCTGTATAACACACATGGAGGGGTCTATACCAAGCTCTGTATAACACACATGGAGGGGTCTATACCAAGCTCTGTATAACACACATGGAGAGGTCTATACCAAGCTCTGTATAACACACATGGAGGGGGTCTATACCAAGCTCTGTATAACACACATGGAGGGGTCTATACCAAGCTCTGTATAACACACATGGAGGGGTCTATACCAAGCTCTGTATAACACACATGGAGGGGTCTATACCAAGCTCTGTATAACACACATGGAGGGGGTCTATACCAAGCTCTGTATAACACACATGGAGGGGGTCTATACCAAGCTCTGTATAACACACATGGAGGGGTCTATACCAAGCTCTGTATAACACACATGGAGGGGTCTATACCAAGCTCTGTATAACACACATGGAGGGGTAGTGCCAAGCTCTGTATAACACACATGGAGGGGGTCTATACCAAGCTCTGTATAACACACATGGAGGGGGTCTATACCAAGCTCTGTATAACACACATGGAGTGGTCTATACCAAGCTCTGTATAACACACATGGAGGGGTCTATACCAAGCTCTGTATAACACACATGGAGGGTCTATACCAAGCTCTGTATAACACACATGGAGGGGTCTATACCAAGCTCTGTATAACACACATGGAGGGGTAGTGCCAAGCTCTGTATAACACACATGGAGGGGGTCTATACCAAGCTCTGTATAACACACATGGAGGGGTCTATACCAAGCTCTGTATAACACACATGGAGGGTATATACCAAGCTCTGTATAACACACATGGAGGGGTCTATACCAAGCTCTGTATAACACACATGGAGGGGTCTATACCAAGCTCTGTATAACACACATGGAGGGTCTATACCAAGCTCTGTATAACACACATGGAGGGTCTATACCAAGCTCTGTATAACACACATGGAGGGGTCTATACCAAGCTCTGTATAACACACATGGAGGGTCTATACCAAGCTCTGTATAACACACATGGAGGGGGTCTATACCAAGCTCTGTATAACACACATGGAGGGGTAGTGCCAAGCTCTGTATAACACACATGGAGGGGGTCTATACCAAGCTCTGTATAACACATATGGAGGGGTCTATACCAAGCTCTGTATAACACACATGGAGGGGTCTATACCAATCTCTGTATAACACACATGGAGGGTCTATACCAAGCTCTGTATAACACACATGGAGGGGTCTATACCAAGCTCTGTATAACACACATGGAGGGGTAGTGCCAAGCTCTGTATAACACACATGGAGGAGGTCTATACCAAGCTCTGTATAACACACATGGAGGGGTCTATACCAAGCTCTGTATAACACACATGGAGGGGTCTATACCAAGCTCTGTATAACACACATGGAGGGGTCTATACCAAGCTCTGTATAACACACATGGAGGGGGTCTATACCAAGCTCTGTATAACACATATGGAGGGGTCTATACCAAGCTCTGTATAACACACATGGAGGGGTCTATACCAATCTCTGTATAACACACATGGAGGGTCTATACCAAGCTCTGTATAACACACATGGAGGGGGTATATACCAAGCTCTGTATAACACACATGGAGGGGTAGTGCCAAGCTCTGTATAACACACATGGAGGAGGTCTATACCAAGCTCTGTATAACACACATGGAGGGGTCTATACCAAGCTCTGTATAACACACATGGAGGGGTCTATACCAAGCTCTGTATAACACACATGGAGGGGGTCTATACCAAGCTCTGTATAACACACATGGAGGGGGTCTATACCAAGCTCTGTATAACACACATGGAGGGGGTCTATACCAAGCTCTGTATAACACACATGGAGGGGGTCTATACCAAGCTCTGTATAACACACATGGAGGGGGTCTATACCAAGCTCTGTATAACACACATGGAGGGGGTCTATACCAAGCTCTGTATAACACACATGGAGGGGGTCTATACCAAGCTCTGTATAACACACATGGAGGGGTCTATACCAAGCTCTGTATAACACACATGGAGGGGTCTATACCAAGCTCTGTATAACACACATGGAGGGGTCTATACCAAGCTCTGTATAACACACATGGAGGGGTCTATACCAAGCTCTGTATAACACACATGGAGGGGTCTATACCAAGCTCTTCATAACACACATGGAGGGGTAGTGCCAAGCTCTGTATAACACACATGGAGGGGGTCTATACCATGCTCTGTATAACACACATGGAGGGGGTCTTTACCAAGCTCTGTATAACACACATGGAGGGGTCTATACCAAGCTCTGTATAACACACATGGAGGGGTCTATACCAAGCTCTGTATAACACACATGGAGGGGTCTATACCAAGCTCTGTATAACACACATGGAGGGGTCTATACCAAGCTCTGTATAACACACATGGAGAGGTCTATACCAAGCTCTGTATAACACACATGGAGGGGGTCTATACCAAGCTCTGTATAACACACATGGAGGGGTCTATACCAAGCTCTGTATAACACACATGGAGGGGTCTATACCAAGCTCTGTATAACACACATGGAGGGGTCTATACCAAGCTCTGTATAACACACATGGAGGGGGTCTATACCAAGCTCTGTATAACACACATGGAGGGGGTCTATACCAAGCTCTGTATAACACACATGGAGGGGTCTATACCAAGCTCTGTATAACACACATGGAGGGGTCTATACCAAGCTCTGTATAACACACATGGAGGGGTAGTGCCAAGCTCTGTATAACACACATGGAGGGGGTCTATACCAAGCTCTGTATAACAAACATGGAGGGGGTCTATACCAAGCTCTGTATAACACACATGGAGTGGTCTATACCAAGCTCTGTATAACACACATGGAGGGGTCTATACCAAGCTCTGTATAACACACATGGAGGGTCTATACCAAGCTCTGTATAACACACATGGAGGGGTCTATACCAAGCTCTGTATAACACACATGGAGGGGTAGTGCCAAGCTCTGTATAACACACATGGAGGGGGTCTATACCAAGCTCTGTATAACACACATGGAGGGGTCTATACCAAGCTCTGTATAACACACATGGAGGGTCTATACCAAGCTCTGTATAACACACATGGAGGGGTCTATACCAAGCTCTGTATAACACACATGGAGGGGTAGTGCCAAGCTCTGTATAACACACATGGAGGGGGTCTATACCAAGCTCTGTATAACACACATGGAGGGGGTCTATACCAAGCTCTGTATAACACACATGGAGGGGTCTATACCAAGCTCTGTATAACACACATGGAGGGTATATACCAAGCTCTGTATAACACACATGGAGGGTCTATACCAAGCTCTGTATAACACACATGGAGGGGTCTATACCAAGCTCTGTATAACACACATGGAGGGTCTATACCAAGCTCTGTATAACACACATGGAGGGTCTATACCAAGCTCTGTATAACACACATGGAGGGGTCTATACCAAGCTCTGTATAACACACATGGAGGGTCTATACCAAGCTCTGTATAACACACATGGAGGGGGTCTATACCAAGCTCTGTATAACACACATGGAGGGGTAGTGCCAAGCTCTGTATAACACACATGGAGGGGGTCTATACCAAGCTCTGTATAACACACATGGAGGGGTCTATACCAAGCTCTGTATAACACACATGGAGGGGTCTATACCAAGCTCTGTATAACACACATGGAGGGTCTATACCAAGCTCTGTATAACACACATGGAGGGGTCTATACCAAGCTCTGTATAACACACATGGAGGGTCTATACCAAGCTCTGTATAACACACATGGAGGGGTCTATACCAAGCTCTGTATAACACACATGGAGGGGTAGTGCCAAGCTCTGTATAACACACATGGAGGGTCTATACCAAGCTCTGTATAACACACATGGAGGGGTCTATACCAAGCTCTGTATAACACACATGGAGGGGTCTATACCAAGCTCTGTATAACACACATGGAGGGTCTATACCAAGCTCTGTATAACACACATGGAGGGGGTATATACCAAGCTCTGTATAACACACATGGAGGGGTAGTGCCAAGCTCTGTATAACACACATGGAGGAGGTCTATACCAAGCTCTGTATAACACACATGGAGGGGTCTATACCAAGCTCTGTATAACACACATGGAGGGGTCTATACCAAGCTCTGTATAACACACATGGAGGGGTAGTGCCAAGCTCTGTATAACACATGGGATGATAGCGTTTAGAACAGGGTTTCATTAAAGGGAAACTATAAACACCATAACAACTGACACTTTATGTGCAAGTTATGGTGTCCGGAATTGTCCCTTTCCATCTGGCAGGAGTTTTTAGATGTCTCTGTAACCCCAATTTGTACATTCCTTTACAGCTGGAACATCACTATATATAATAAATAATCTAATAATAGTAATGTATTGTACAGAATCCATTAGAGTAAAGAAACACCCCTGTAATCTCGTCTTCCTAGACCAGGACGTTAACACATTATCAGTTATTTTCAGTATTTTATTCAGTGATAAAATGACGGCTCCCCTTTCAAAAGTGATAAGAAAAACAAACCCGCATTACAAGAAAGCTGTTAGTTGGGATCTGCCGTTTATCTCTTTAAAGGAACATTCTCAAATGTCTTCCATTTATTTTTAATGTTCTATTTTGTTTGCTCTAAGATTCAGCCCCACCGATTTGTTAAAATAAAAGCCATTAACGTGTCGTGATGCAGTGTGAAGACATATCCACGTTAAGGACAGCATCTGTGCAGCACATTGCCATGTAGTCATTTTGGTTCTTGGTGCCCCTTTAAATGATTTATTCCTTACTATGCGAAGTTTAATAGTCGTCCACCTGATGGCTGCTGTAATGATAGTTTCATGAGATGTTTTGTCGCTAATCGTCACTTTTTTGTTGTTGGTGTTTTTAAAATGTTCCCAACGTAATTCTGTGATTAAACTCAACATAGACAAGAAATGGTCTCCCTATTGCGTCCGGCTGACAATGTGTCATGAAATAATTTACCCGATGACTAACTTGTTTTGTCATTCTGTGACATTATCATTAAAAACTGAAATATGTACAATGAATTTAATGTTTTTATGGATATAATGTATGCTGTAGTGGTTATGGTGCCAGGAGTTCCGTTGCCATTCTAGAACATATTGACTTCTTACCAGAGGTCCACCGAGCACCACTTCCTGCCTCCACTCCAACGCTCTCATTGAGCTAAGCCCAGTGCGGAGGGCCAGGTCATTGGCTGAGAGTGTTTGGCTGACGCTGCATTGTAGTTCGTTATTCAGGAGAACATTCAGAAGCGTTGGGCTCTTACTGGCCTGTTGTGAAGGCAGGGAACGGGTCTCGGCGTACTCCGGGTAAGAAGTAAAATTGTTCTAGAATGGTTTCATCCTTGCATGGGGGGTCAGCCTGGCACCCCTATCTCCAAACCTGCAGTGGTTATGGTGCTTAGAGTTCTTTTAGTAAAATCCGACACGTCTATATTACATTATAAGAACAATGAAGAGAGGACTCAGCTAGAAACAACTGCTTTTATGCGCTGTGTCTAGTTTTATACCTGAATGAAGAATTAGGAATATAGCGCACTGTCGAGAATCTGCAATGTATTAAACAGGGACAATCCTTGTAGTCACTTATTGTGATAAAAGATAATACAATGACACTGGTAGTAAACAAAATAATGTACAAGGAAAATAAATCCAAACACAGTCAAAACAAATAGTAAGTACACGTTCCTGTCTGACAGGAGACACTTCGCCAGCAATATATGAACGACTGAGATTTCTCTCTGTTCTCTCACAGCTGGTTGATATGTTGGACAATTCAGTTCCCGCTGTGGCCAAACTGAAACGCTTGTTGAATAATCTGCCGAGGGAACTCTTACCAGATGTCCTGACATCCATAATCCGGACCACGAACGAAGAGAAACTGAAGGTCAGGAATGGCAGGTGCTCTTGGTGCGATGCAGGGCGGGCAGGATGCCAAGGTCTTCTTAAAACCTGACTTTTATTGATGGTCAACGTCCGTGGTGTATCCTGGTTTTATGCTGCCCTAGATATGACAAAACTCAGACATCCCCGCCACCCACCCGTTTCCCCCCCTACCCCGCCTTCTAAATACACACACACACATTCACTGACAGACACGCATACACTCGCTAACAGACATGCACACTCACCAACAGACACATACAGTCACTAACAGACATACACATTTACTAACACACGCATACACTCTCTCTAACAGACACACACATAGTAACACACTCACTAACAGACACACAGACACACTAACTGACACACACTCACTAACTGACACACACACACTCACTAACTGACACACACTAACACACTCACTTTTTTTTTTTAATTCAACCCCCCAGCCTCCTTACCTTTGGGAATGCTGGGGGGGGGGTTCTCCCTTTCCCTGGGGTCCAGTGGGGCTGCTGGGCGGCGCTGGCGAGGGAGCACTGATTAGTGAGCTGTCTCTGATGTCATTTTCCGGCTCCCGGCATCACTCTGCTGCGCACGAGGGAGCTGAGCAGAGAGCTCAGGGGAAAGTGCTCCCTCGCCAGCGCCGCCCACCCGACCGGATTTCTAGTTAGCCATCAGGCTAACAAGACATTTGCCCTGGACATTTGGGGGCGGCTGTTTTTGCCGCCCCCTGGAAAGTGCCGCCCAAGGCAAATGCCTTGTTTGCCTCGCGGCTAATACGTCCCTGGTCAACGTATCATCACTGGACCCTGGACAGAGGCGTTGGTTGATGCCGAACCGTTGGGGCAGGATTTCGCCACTGCTTCTGCTTAGCTTGTGGTTACATTCTGTTTATTTGTTTTATTGAAGCCGTATCACTGTGTTGTTGTGAAATGTTTTTTTTGTTTTTTTTTTTATAGTCTAGTTTATAATTGGAATATTGTGTTGTCTTGCATTATAGGGTTTGTTACTATGTTACACTCAGATCACTGTGTATCGTGAACTGACACTTTAACAATACTCGAAGGTGTTCATTAAAATAAAATGGAAGTTTTATTTATGTCAATGCTTCTCCCCTGCTCATTGTCAGAACAAGAAAACATTTACTGGCAAAATGGGTTAAAATAAAAAAAGAAAACAAATAGAATTGTACTCCAACGTCTTCATAAAAATACAATGGATCATCAATACAAGTTCTGATTTATTTTTATGAAGACATTGGAGTACTGTCCTATTACTTGCATTGCTTGGAAAACATTTTTATATTATTATTATTATTATTATTGCCCATTTTGTAAGTAAATTTCTTTGGAAGTAAAAGTTTTGAATTAGACTCCCGTAAACTCGCCTACCTGTTGATTTTGTGTCAGATTCTAGACGCTGTGAGTCTGGAGGAACGTTTTCGAGTTACCATCCCTCTGTTACTACGGCAGATTGAAGGGTTAAAACTCCTACAGAAGACGCGGAGCCTGAAATCGGATGATGACAAAAGGGTAAGGGTTTATTAGTTAATATCGGTAATTATGTTTGAGTTTCTCGCTGGCCTATCAATGGATGCGATTCTGATGGGAATATCTTGGCTAATGACACCCCAATGACACTGTTGGAGGAGTTACACCTCCCGCAGCAAAGGGGTTAAAGTCCATTTGTGCTTAGCCACCATGACCACTTCACATCACGGATGTAACCCTTTAAATGAGTGAGGGAGCAGTAAGAGTTACTTTCTCTAACGGTTTCTAGGTGGTCGCTATTCGGCCCCTGCGGAAGCTCGGTGCCATTAATGGGAAACCTTTTTCTTTGGAAAACGCAGACGAGGATGATGAAGATTCAGATGACATCATTCTCCTTGAGAAGAAAATCAAATTGTCCAACATGCCAGAGCCGGCGCTGAAAGTCTGCGTCAAGGAAATTAAAAGGTAAAGTGGCGAGGTGGACATTTACGTTCCCCTTAAACAGTCCTTTTAGAGTAACGAATAACTGAGCAGCCTTAAAAAGGAATAGGTCACGTGAGTCGAAAATCGGTGGGTGAATTGAAACACGAAACTATGTGAGCGGCCTGGGTGTGAGAATGGGGGGTTTATTACCGTAACGAGATCGGAATATAGCGTTCAAGAGAACAAGTAAAATACGGAAGGTACGTTTATTGGTAGCTTCCTGTGCTCTTCATATCCGTGGTAACTTGGCTAAAAAAGAGATCTGAGAGTTGCAGACTGAGACACCTTCCAAAATATTCATGAAAAAGGACCCATCACGCCAATCCACACCCCCACCAACAGAGGGCAGTACACATGAGCAAAACACATCAAAACCACCAGACGGGGCACACTGATAGCACACATAATATCTTCTAGTGGGGATTTTTTATTCTAAAGGTATAAATATTCTGCGATACACGGTATATACCATTTCCCTTCAGACTTCATTCACGATAGCAGTTGGGGCTTGATGCTCAGTATTCGCCTGTGGCTTCTCATTGCACACACACTGTGAGCGTCATGTGTTCCTCTCTCTTCCAGATTAAAGAAAATGCCCCAATCCATGCCAGAGTACGCCTTAACCAGGAACTACCTGGAGCTCATGTCAGAGCTGCCGTGGAGTAAAAGCACCAGAGGTTAGAGATTTCATGATATGACCATGTGATAATTTGATGTCCATGTGATAATTTGATGCCCCTGTGATAATTTGATGTCCATGTGATAATTTGATGTCCATGTGATAATTTGATGTCCATGTGGTAATTTGATGTCCATGTGGTAATTTGACGCCCCTGTGATAATTTGACGCCCCTGTGATAATTTGATGTCCATGTGGTAATTTGATGCCCCTGTGATAATTTGATGTCCATGTGATAATTTGATGTCCATGTGGTAATTTGATGTCCATGTGGTAATTTGATGTCCATGTGATAATTTGATGCCCCTGTGATAATTTGATGTCCATGTGGTAATTTGATGTCCATGTGGTAATTTGATGCCCCTGTGATAATTTGATGTCCATGTGATAATTTGATGTCCATGTGGTAATTTGATGCCCCTGTGGTAATTTGATGTCCATGTGATAATTTGATGTCCATGTGGTAATTTGATGTCCATGTGGTAATTTGATGCCCCTGTGATAATTTGATGTCCATGTGGTAATTTGATGTCCATGTGATAATTTGATGTCCATGTGGTAATTTGATGTCCATGTGATAATTTGATGCCCCTGTGATAATTTGATGTCCATGTGGTAATTTGATGTCCATGTGGTAATTTGATGTCCATGTGATAATTTGATGCCCCTGTGATAATTTGATGCCCATGTGGTAATTTGATGTCCATGTGGTAATTTGATGCCCCTGTGATAATTTGACGCCCCTGTGATAATTTGACGTCCATGTGATAATTTGATGCCCATGTGATAATTTGATGCCCCTGTGATAATTTGATGTCCATGTGATAATTTGATGTCCATGTGATAATTTGATGTCCATGTGATAATTTGATGTCCATGTGGTAATTTGATGTCCATGTGGTAATTTGACGCCCCTGTGATAATTTGACGCCCCTGTGATAATTTGATGTCCATGTGGTAATTTGATGCCCCTGTGATAATTTGATGTCCATGTGATAATTTGATGTCCATGTGGTAATTTGATGTCCATGTGGTAATTTGATGTCCATGTGATAATTTGATGCCCCTGTGATAATTTGATGTCCATGTGGTAATTTGATGTCCATGTGGTAATTTGATGCCCCTGTGATAATTTGATGTCCATGTGATAATTTGATGTCCATGTGGTAATTTGATGCCCCTGTGGTAATTTGATGTCCATGTGATAATTTGATGTCCATGTGGTAATTTGATGTCCATGTGGTAATTTGATGTCCATGTGGTAATTTGATGTCCATGTGGTAATTTGATGTCCATGTGGTAATTTGATGCCCCTGTGATAATTTGATGCCCCTGTGATAATTTGATGTCCATGTGGTAATTTGATGTCCATGTGATAATTTGATGCCCATGTGGTAATTTGATGCCCCTGTGATAATTTGATGTCCATGTGATAATTTGATGTCCATGTGATAATTTGATGTCCCTGTGATAATTTGATGTCCCTGTGATAATTTGATGTCCCTGTGATAATTTGATGCCCCTGTGATAATTTGATGTCCATGTGGTAATTTGATGTCCCTGTGATAATTTGATGTCCATGTGGTAATTTGATGTCCATGTGGTAATTTGATGCCCATGTGGTAATTTGATGCCCCTGTGATAATTTGATGCCCATGTGGTAATTTGATGCCCCTGTGATAATTTGATGTCCATGTGGTAATTTGATGTCCCTGTGATAATTTGATGTCCCTGTGATAATTTGATGCCCCTGTGATAATTTGATGCCCCTGTGATAATTTGATGTCCATGTGGTAATTGATGTCCCTGTGATAATTTGATGTCCCTGTGATAATTTGATGTCCCTGTGATAATTTGATGTCCCTGTGATAATTTGATGACCCTGTGATAATTTGATGACCATGTGATAATTAGCCTGCGCTCCCCAGGGGCCATTCTAACTGGAGTGCCCGGCTTGTACTTTATACATAGACCCAGCGAGCTAGTTTATTCATTCCCAGCTCGTCCGTTACTGAGGGTCTCGTACTGGGAAGTAAAATCCAGTTTTATTGGCAGTTTGCTCAGCCTGTTAGCTCTGCCTACGGGAAAGGCAGACTGAATTTTATAGTTACTTCACTGAAGGAATATTTGATGTAATTTCCCTAACTATCATTGTTTTATATTAGATTTTAGATACGTTGATTTGACAGTATTTTGTGGATTTCCGTTTGCTGCGGCTACACAGGAGCAATTTGCTGAGTGACATAACCTATTCCACAGAAAATCCAATTCTCCTAACATGAGAATACGCACACGACCTTCGAGTATCATCCGAGCCCCCCGTGTCCTATATAGGCACGCCCTGTAAATAAATGGAATGCAGTGCAATACATTCTTTCTTTAAAGAATTAGAAGTAATGGACGTCGCTGTGATATGAATCCCAGGCACACTGATATGCAGTGTATAACTGGAGTGATTCTCTGCCTATCCTGTATTTTACCCAACAGTCAGAAGGCCAGGCTATATGTACCGAAGCCATGTTTTGATGGTCTGATGGTGCAGTGAGCAGCCCCCGGCCGCTATAAAACTTCCTGGAGACGTGTGTTTGGTCTTATTTAAAAGTGGTGTTTTATTTATGTATTTAGTTATTTTTATTCTATTCTCTGTATAAATGGCATAAACCTCTATAAAACCGATTTTTGGCTGTACCTGGTGGGTGCTAGCCGGTGTACAGATTACATTTTGCACACCCCATAAGCCTGGTAAGAAGACTGGAGGGGCCAGGGTTGGACACCCCTGAGGGTACCGACGTATGGCGTTTCAGTACGTTAATCCAAGCAGTTTTCTTTTTGCAGTCTCTGTGTGTCCGTCTTTGGCGGTTTATTAACTGAAATGCAAATTGTGAGCTGGAAGCTGGATTTAGGCTAAATATCCGAGCTCTAGGTTAATTGGATCATTTTCCAGATCGGCTACGTTCGCTTACATTGTACCTGTTTGTTTTTTCTGTTTATGATTTTGGGATATTTAGTGAATAAGCCCTATAGAACATGCAGGAGAAGGAAGCTAGCAACGCGCCCAATAAAATCAGTTCTAAACGCTTTATCTGCTGCCTTTCAAGCGCTATGGAATCTGTTGGCGCAATATAAATGGCAATAATAATAATAATAATATATCGTCACACTGTTTCCATGACACTTTATTAGGTTTGAGTTATGGATTTGTGTCCTGGGATCATCATTCAGGGATCCTAATTGGGCGTAGAACTAAGCTGAGCCTCACACCCCCAGCATTGCAGATTGCAAGGAGGTACAATGGCGGTTACATTAAATATCTATCTACTTTTAATAGCAATATTAGTCTGTGTAGGAAAATGACCAAGCAGCCAGCAGGGGGCAGCAGATGGCGATTGTGCCGTATCCTTATATAATGTGTTTACCAAACCCTGGCTGCACTCTGCTTATCGTCCCATTGGCTCAGATAGCAGGACAGCTACAGCATACTGTCCAACCTGCGCCTCTATCTCTCACTAACAGAACATTATTATCCAGTATTGTTTGGGCTGAATTTAGGGCACATACAGAATAAATGATGATAACTGATGGACTGGTAAAATAATGAAAGATCCGATTGATCAATGGGCCGGACTGGGAACTAAAAGCAGCCCAGGAAAAAATTCTATACCAGCCCAATAATGCATCGCGCCAGCACAGGCGAAAATGCTTCCCCCCCCCCCCCCAACACACACACACATAATGAATCTTCTCTTGTGTTTTAACCCCCTTTGAATCTCTTGTAGTTTTTTGTGTTTTTATTCTTTTTTTTACTTCGTTTAGTGTATCTTGTCTCCAATTTTTCTCCTTTCTGTGTCTTTCAACTTCCCTTGTGTATCTTTTACTTCATCCCAGCCCCTGTGTGTCTCTTTTTACCCTTCTCCAGCCTATGTATGTCTTTCCCCCCCAGCCCCTTTTGTGTGTGTCTCTGGCTTCCCCCAGTCCCTCTATGTGCCTCTTTCTCCCCCAGCCCAGCTTTGCCCCCACAAACCTTTTGTGTGTCACTTTGTCCCCCTCCCTTCTGTGTCTCTTTGTCCCCCCAACAAACCTTCTGTGTGTCTGTTTGTCTCCCCCTAGTCCCTCTGTGTGTCTTTCTTCCCGCAGCCCCTCTGTGTGCCTCTTTCTTCCCGCAGCCCCTCTGTGTGTCTCTCTTCCCCTTCTGTCTCTTTCTCCCCCGTCTCCCCTCTCCGCCTCTCTCTTTCTCCCCCCTCCTCCTGTGTCTGTCTTCTCTCCGCCTTGTCTTCTCCCCCCTCTCTTCTCCCCCACTTCCCTCTGTCTCTCTCCTCCCCCCACTACCCCTCTGTCTTACTCTTCCCCCTGTGTCTCTTTCTCCCCCTCCCTCTGTGTCTTTCTCTTGTCCCTCTCTCTTTTTCCCCCCTGTTCCCCGCTCCCCCTCTGTCTCTTTCTCCCCCCTCCTTCTGTGTCTGTCTTCTCTCCGCCGCCTTCTTGCCCCGTCTCCCCATCCCCGTGTCTCTTTCTTTCTCAGTGTCTCTCTTCCCCTTCCTTCTCCCCCACCCCCCTCTGTCTCACTCTTCCCCCTGTGTCTCTTTCTCCCCCTCCCTCTGTGTCTCTCTCTTCTCCCTCTGTTTTTTTCTCCCCCTTCCATTTCTCCCCTTCACTACCCCCTGAGGCTGACCTGTGCAATGTGCTGTTGTCTCTCTCCATCATGCTCCCTCACGGTTCCCACAATTTCCAGCATGGACACATCATAGAGTAATCACTACTCTATGATGTGGCTGTGCTGGGAATTGTGGGAACCACAAGGGAGCATGACCGTCAGGTCTGCCCCCTCCCTCAGGCCTCCTGTGTCATCTGACAGCTGCAAGTCTGTCAGTATTAGTGAGTGTGCTGCCGGATTGGCTAAGCGGCCGCCTGGCGGCATCTCCATATGTTACATGTTACGCCAGCCGCGGCCGGAAAACATGGAGGTGCCACCTAGCCAGTCCAGCGGCACACTCACTAATACTGACAGCCGTGCAGCCCCCTCAGTGTGCCACCGGACCGGCCTCCCGGCGGCACCTACACACGGCCCGCGTCCGCGATGTTACTAAGGCTGGCCGCAGGGCTCCCTCTCTATTGGAGGGAAGAATCAGCGCTGTGCAGTCCCCAGGTGCCGCGGCCAAAGATAACATTCTGTGTACTGTGTGGGCCGCTATGTGTATACACAGTTAATGGAAGCTGTGCCCACGGCTCGGTGTGGCAGTTCAGTAATTGCTATGCTTGGTAATAGCCATGCATCCTGCGGTCTGTGTGTCACATGGCTGGTCGTCTGATATCTGTGTCACGCACAATAGCCGAGCACTGACTGCAGTGATTGTTCGTTGAACTCTGTCTGAATTCCTGGCCTGTTTGTGACTGTGGGAGGATCACAAGTCGGCCATACATGCCTGGCTTAATAAGTGAGCTCCAAACTGGCACATGACCAGGGGGTGCTATACCCACTTCTGTAATTGGGCAGAAGACCGAGATTGTAACCCTGTAAGTGCCAAGTTGCGGGGCATACGTGGCCTGATTATTGTCTTGTCTACATACTCCATATATTGCCAGCGCTGGGTGTGCAATGATCTGGGCACATGTAATCTACACCTTCTGTGCCAGCTGTGAAATCTGACCTGGATCCCAGAGCTAGCTATCTGCCGTCTCACTTGGAATAGTTGTGCGTCCTTTATCTGCGTGGTTTGCAATTAAAATGTTCCAAAGATAACATTCCCACAAATGCTGATTTCCTTTTTCACGGAGGTCTGCATTTCGCCTTTATTTCAGGAAAGAAAATAAAACTCAGAGAGTGGCAGAAAGCGGAGGGGCTGGGGTGCTGCCAAGTCATTGTTTTTGCAAAGCAAGGCGTAAACCTTGTATCCAAGCGGAGAACCTCATTCTGCTCTGTAACCCAGACTGGCTTCCCAGGGGAAAGGCTGACATTCCAGCGTGTGACAGAGATACAGCACGACTGAATACTGTGCCAGACCAACACTACTAAATTCATGTACACGGCCCAGATTCCTGGCGTTTAATGTCTCGGTGTAGACGCTACAAATTCTCACTCACACATCCGCTACAGGCTTTATTAAACCTGAAAACCATTTGGGTCTAAATTACAATTATATATATATTATAGCGCCAACATACTCCGCAGCGCTGTACGATAGCGCACAAGATAAAAACATTTAAATCTAACAAAACATGTGACATACGAGAAGAGTAGGTGAAGAGGGTTGTGGCTAAACCGACCTCGCCACGTGTCCTTGGAGGGGGCTGCTTGCCCTCCTCTTGCCTTTAGACTATGGCCCCTGTTCTTTTTCCCTGCAGAAAGGCTGGTTTGTGCCTTTCTGCGGACTGTTAAAGCCATGCTACCCCAGATAGCTATTCCATGGAGCCCAGCCGTATACTGAAAGACTGTATGAAAGACTTTGGCTCCATGGCGATTGAACTGTATGTGATCTGAGCGCCATCCGGTAATAATGTGCGCTCAGATCTAAGCTATCTGGGGATTGGTAGAATGTCTGTATTTTATGTAATAAATGTAACCTTGTGTATTTTATTGTATTTTACTGTCTTTTTACTGCCATGTGCTTAATGGAGTTTTGCCTCTGTCCTTGGAGATAATTGGATTACTTCCCAATTATCTCCAGGATAGAAGACTCTGTGGAACTGGTTTTGGGCAGAAAAGCCATGCTTCATTTGGTCACAAAGGACTTTGATCTATCTTTTGAACCAATGGACCAATTTGGCATATGTTTGTATTTGGAGTATGCTGATTCAGAAAATGTAAGTTTTATGTGAATGTGATGCATACTTTCAAAGTTATGAATATTGTGTAAAAAACTGTATTCCTCTGCCTGTGATAATGAGATTACCCATTGTGTTCAGTAATCATATCACAGGCAGAGGGGAGGATTTTGTGTGGGAGTGTCTGTGTGTATTGTACGGATTGATTGTTTGTTCTGTAAAACCCTGTGGGCTGTACTGTGGTTGTGGATTGGGAATAAAAGAGACTGTATGTGCCAGTACAGCCAAGTTCTGCTTTGACCTCAAAACGAAGTGTCGTCTCGTTATTGGGGGAATTGGATTGTATGCTGATTGCCAGGAGTGTAAGCTGATTGAATGCTTTTCCTGTTCAGCTGTTTACAGCATCCATATGCTTGAGAGCATTCGTATGCTTCTCCGGTTCTAGTGGTTGTGGTGTCTGCTGCAGTGCTTGGAGTCCTCAGGAAGCGCTAGGAACATCCTTCAACGGAGGTACCCAGTCGGGGTGCCCGTCGATCCGTTACAAGGGTCCTGCCCAAGCAAACTTACAAACAGAGCTTATGCTCTAATTGGCAATTTTTTCAGGATAAGAGACCTTAAACATGAAAGAAAAACCTGACCATTGTCCACATGATTTAATGGAATTTCCTAAGGTTAAATATTTAAATTATTGCTAATAGTTCTGTTAGATATGGAAGCAGTGCTCCTACAGTATTTAAGTAATAACTTTAAGATTCAAAACCGATATATCCTACCCAGCCTTACTGATCACCATGACGGCAGAGTACAGAGAAATCGTGAGAAGAAATAGTATCTCTGAGAAATCGTATTTATTGCTTTTCTAAACAGATCTGTAAATGCAACATCACTGTGTAAGCAACGGTGTCACCAAACCTGACTGGCCTGCCATCCACTGAACAAGCAATATGAGCGCTCCCTGTACTCTCCTTCATTTCCCTGCAATATGTTATTAGCGTAAAGCATGGCACTGCCCGTATGTTCTCTCTTTAATTGCCGACTAATAATATTGCACATATTATATGTGTTTATTCCTTTTACATGCTGTAACGGATTATTCTAATTGCCGGCAGATCGTCTGGATATCCGAGCTGCCAGAGTTCTTTTGGATAACGATCACTATGCCATGGCAAAACTGAAAAGGAGAGTCCTGGAGTATCTAGCGGTCAGACAGCTCAAAAACAACCTGAAAGGACCAATCCTTTGCTTCGTTGGACCCCCTGGGGTGGGGAAAACTAGTGTTGGCCGATCCATTGCAAAAACGTTGGGCAGAGAATTCCACCGGATTGCATTGGGTGGAGTGTGCGACCAGTCAGACATCCGAGGACACAGGTAGGTGGGAGTATCTACTTATTCCTTTCTATATCTCCTCCTTCACCTATTGTGTGCATTCTGTATTATCACATTATTACTGTGCGCATTCTATATTATCCCATTATTACTGTGCGCGCTCTATATTATCACAGTATTACTGTGCGCGCTCTATATTATCACAGTATTACTGTGCGCATTCTATATTATCACAGTATTACTGTGCGCATTCTATATTATCACATTATTACTGTGCGCGCTCTATAATATCACAGTATTACTGTGCGCATTCTATATTATCACAGTATTACTGTGCGCATTCTATATTATCACAGTATTACTGTGCGCATTCTATATTATCACAGTATTACTGTGCGCATTCTATATTATCACATTATTACTGTGCGCATTCTCTATTATCACATTATTATTGTGTGCATTCGATATCACATTATTACTCTGTGCATTCTATATTATTACATTATTACTGTGCGCTCTCTATATTATCACATTATTACTGTGTGCATTCTATATTATCAGATTATTACTGTGTGCATTCTATATTATTACATTATTACTGTGCGCATTCTATCTTATCACATTATTACTCTATGCATTCTATATTATCACATTATTACTGTGCGCATTCGATATCACATTATTACTCTGCGCATTCTATATTATTACATTATTATTGTGCGCATTCTATATTATAACATTATTACTGTGCACATTCTATCTTATCACATTATTACTCTATGCATTCTATATTATCACATTATTACTGTGCGCATTCTATATTATCACATTATTACTGTGCGCTCTCTATATTATCACATTATTACTGTGCGCATTCTATATCACAATATTACTGTGTGCATTCTATATTATTACATTATTACTGTGCGCATTCTATCTTATCACATTATTACTCTATGCATTCTATATTATCACATTATTACTGTGCGCATTCTATATCACATTATTACTGTGCGCATTCTATATTATTACATTATTACTGTGCGCATTCGATATCACATTATTACTGTGCGCATTCTATATTATTACATTATTACTGTGCGCATTCTATATCACATTATTACTGTGCGCATTCTATATTATTACATTATTATTGTGCACATTCGATATCAAATTATTACTGTGTGCATTCTATATTATTACATTATTACTGTGCGCATTCTATATTATTACATTATTACTGTGCGCATTCTCTATTATCACATTATTATTGTGTGCATTCTATATCACATTATTACCGTGCACATTCTATCTTATCACATTATTACTCTATGCATTCTATATTATTACATTATTACTGTGCGCATTCTATCTTATCACATTATTACTGTGCGCATTCTATATTACATTATTACTGTGCGCATTCTCTATTATCACATTATTATTGTGTGCATTCTATATTATAACATTATTACTGTGCACATTATATCTTATCACATTTTTACTCTATGCATTCTATATTACATTATTACTGTGCGCATTCTATCTTATCACATTATTACTCTATGCATTCTATATTATTACATTATTACTGTGCGCATTCGATATCACATTATTACTCTGCGCATTCGATATTATTACATTATTACTGTGCGCATTCGATATCACATTATTACTGTGCGCATTCTATATCACATTATTACTGTGCGCATTCTATATTATTACATTATTACTGTGCGCATTCTATATCACATTATTACTGTGCGCATTCTATATCACATTATTACTGTGCGCATTCTATATTACATTATTACTGTGCGCATTCTATCTTATCACATTATTACTCTATGCATTCTATATTATTACATTATTACTGTGCGCATTCGATATCACATTATTACTCTGCGCATTCTATATTATTACATTATTACTGTGCGCATTCGATATCACATTATTACTCTGCGCATTCTATATTATTACATTATTACTGTGCACATTCAATATCACATTATTACTATGCGCATTCTATATCACATTATTACTGTGCGCATTCTATATTATTACATTATTACTGTGCGCATTCTATCTTATCACATTATTACTGTGCGCATTCAATATCACATTATTACTATATGCATTCTATATTATTACATTATTACTGTGTGCATTCTATATTATTACATTATTACTGTGCGCATTCGATATCACATTATTACTCTGCGCATTCTATATTATCACATTATTACTCTATGCATTCTATATTATTACATTATTACTGTGCGCATTCTATCTTATCACATTATTACTCTATGCATTCTATATTATTACATTATTACTGTGCGCATTCAATATCACATTATTACTCTGCGCATTCTATATTATTACATTATTACTGTGCACATTCGATATCACATTATTACTCTGCGCATTCTATATTATCACATTATTACTGTGCGCATTCTATATCACAATATTACTGTGCGCATTCTATATTATCAGATTATTACTCAGCGCATTCTATATTATCACATTATTACTCTATGCATTCTATATTATCACATTATTACTGTGCGCATTCTATATTATCACATTATTACGGTGCGCTCTCTATATTATCACATTATTACTGTGCGCATTCTATATCACAATATTACTGTGCGCATTCTATATTATCAGATTATTACTGTGTGCATTCTATATTATTACATTATTACTGTGCGCATTCTATCTTATCACATTATTACTCTATGCATTCTATATTATTACATTATTACTGTGCGCATTCGATATCACATTATTACTCTGCGCATTCTATATTATTACTGTGCGCATTCGATATCACATTATTACTGTGCGCATTCTATATCACATTATTACTGTGCGCATTCTATATTATTACATTATTACTGTGCGCATTCGATATCACATTATTACTGTGCGCATTCTATATTATTACATTATTACTGTGCGCATTCTATATCACATTATTACTGTGCGCATTCTATATTATTACATTATTACTGTGCGCATTCGATATCAAATTATTACTGTGTGCATTCTATATTATTACATTATTACTGTGCGCATTCTATATTATTACATTATTACTGTGCGCATTCTCTATTATCACATTATTATTGTGTGCATTCTATATCACATTATTACTGTGCCCATTCTATCTTATCACATTATTACTCTATGCATTCTATATTATCACATTATTACTGTGCGCATTCTATATTATCACATTATTACTCTATGCATTCTCTATTATCACATTATTACTGTGCACATTCTATATTATCACATTATTACTCTATGCATTCTATCTTGTCACATTATTACTCTATGCATTCTCTATTATCACATTATTACTGTGCACATTCTATCTTATCACATTATTACTCTATGCATTCTATCTTATCACATTATTACTCTATGCATTCTATATTATTACTGTGCGCATTCTATATTATTACATTATTACTGTGCGCATTCGATATCACATTATTACTGTGCGCATTCTATCTTATCACATTATTACTCTATGCAGTCTATATTATTACATTATTACTGTGCGCATTCAATATCACATTATTACTGTGCGCATTCTATCTTATCACATTATTACTCTATGCATTCTATATTATTACATTATTACTGTGCGCATTCGATATCACATTATTACTGTGCACATTCTATATCACATTATTACTGTGCGCATTCTATATTACATTATTACTGTGCGCATTCTATCTTATCACATTATTACTCTATGCATTCTATATTATCACATTATTACTGTGCGCATTCTATCTTATCACATTATTACTCTATGCATTCTATATTATTACATTATTACTGTGTGCATTCTATATTATTACATTATTACTGTGCGCATTCGATATCACATTATTACTCTGCGCATTCTATATTATCACATTATTACTCTATGCATTCTATATTATTACATTATTACTGTGCGCATTCGATATCACATTATTACTCTGCGCATTCTATATTATTACATTATTACTCTGCGCATTCTATATTATTACATTATTACTCTGCGCATTCTATATCACATTATTACTGTGTGCATTCTATATTATCAGATTATTACTGTGCGCATTCTATATTATCACATTATTACTGTGCGCGCTCTATATTATTACATTATTACTGTGCGCGCTCTATATTATTACATTATTACTGTGCGCGCTCTATATTATTACATTATTACTGTGCGCATTCTATATTACATTATTACTGTGTGCGCTCTATATTATCACATTATTACTGTGCGGGTTCTATATTATCACATTATTACTGTGCGCGCTCTATATTATCACATTACTGTGTGCATTCTCTATTATCACATTATTACTGTGCGCGCTCTATTTTATTACATTATTACTGTGTGCATTCTATATATTACATTATTACTGTGTGCATTCTATATTATCCCATTATTACTGTGTGCGCTCTATAATATCCCATTATTACTGTGCGCGCTCTATAATATCCCATTATTACTGTGCACGCTCTATATTATTACATTATTACTGTGCGCATTCTATATTATCACATTATTACTGTGCGCATTCTATATTATCACATTACTGTGCGCATTCTCTATCACATTATTACTGTGCGCGCTCTATATTATTACATTATTACTGTGTGCAGGGCCGGATTAACATAGGGGCTGATGGAGCTGCAGCTCCAGGCCCAGGCCCATGGAATAGGCCCATTTAAAAAAAAATAAAAAATTACTTTTTTTTTTTTCACACACTACTCTAAGGTTTTCCACCTGACTGGTATTTTACCTGACTGGTATCCACAGCTGGTATTTGAGGCTGCCTGGCCAGTGCCAGTATTGCAGTAATACTGGCAATACAAATGCAGGTATTTTTCTCAGTATAAACGGAAATTACTCTGCAATACCAGCACCGGCCAGTAGGGTGTCACTGTGTGTGGAGAGAGGCAGGGATAGGAAGTAACAGCATATCCCTCCCTGCCTCTCTCTACTCACTGATCCATGGGGGAGCAGCTACACAGCACAGAGAGTCCACACAACAGCTCTACAGCTCAGGTAAGTGAAGGATGGGGGGACACTGAGACACATGGGGACACTGAGACATAGGGACATTGGGAGACACTAGGGACACAGTGTCCCCTAGTCTCTCAGTGTCCCTAGTGTCTCAGTGTCCCCATGGCTCCCAGTTTCCCCATGTCTCCCTGTGTCCCCAAGTGTCTCAGTGCCCCATGTCTCCCAGTGTCCCCAAGTGTCTCAGTGTCCCCGGGTCTCTCAGTGACATGGGGACACAGTGAGACATGGGGACACTGGGAGAAATGGGAACACAGAGACACTGGGAGACTAGGGGACTGGGCAACATGGGGACACTGACACTGTGATACATAGGGACACTGAGAGACTGGGTGACTTGCGAGACTGGGAGAAAGGGAGACAGGGAGGCCCCAGTGGGAGCAGTCCATCTATACAGCAGAATCAAACTGTGAGTAGTTTGTTGGTGAATTTACAGAATTTTCTCTTATGTCACTCCTTATGATTTACATCATGTGATGTCATGCATAACTAATTAATTATACAAATGTATAAGGCTGTTTTTTTTTTCCCCAAGAAATATGGCCTTCCTAACTACTCTTCACATACTCTTGCTTAAAGGAACACTATAGGGTCAGGAACACAATCATGTATTTCTAACCTTATTATGTTAAAACCACTATTTAGCCCCCATGGCCCTCTCTTGCCTCCCTAAATATAGTAAACTCTAACTTGTATTCAAGTCTGTAGCTGCCGACTTTGTCCCTATCTGCCTCTGAACTGACTCTGTCTGCGGATATCATCAGAAGTGGTGGTCTGAGTAAATTACAATGCTACCCCATAGGATTGGCTGAGACTGTCAACTAGGGAGATCAGGGGCAGAGCCAGCACAAGTCAAACATAGCCCTGGCCAATCAGCATCTCATCATGAAGATAAACTGATTCAATGCATCGCTATGAGGAAAGTTCTGCATGCAGAGGGTGGAGACACTGAATGGCCGTGCTGCACACTAGGCAGTACTGCCCCAGGAAGCACCTCTAGCAGCCATCTAAGGAGTGGATATCAGAGTACAGTGTTTACTGCAAAAAAACCTGGAGGGAATGATTCTATTTACCAGAACAAATACAATAAGCTGTAGTTGTTCTGGTGACTATAGTGTCCCTTTAAATTTGGAAGCTTAAGAGGGATGCATGGGAATAAAACCTGTGTGGACTGGCTGACAATAAAATTAGTTTAGATAATGCAGACTTTGGTCTCTCTAACACTGTGGCATGTCCCCTTTCTTCTACACTCACTACATACACTTTTTTTATGTCCCAGACTATATACCAGGAACGTCTGCCTGCTAGTAAGATGATAAAGAGACAAGTGGACATGTGAGTGCTAGGGAACAGACCTTAGAAAGCATGGAATAGGCACATAATTTGATGCATTTATGTCAAGTCTGCATAGTATGTCCTTAGTTGGATAGCCTGCATGATTGGCAGGCAGCCTGACATGCATTCATGCCAGGCTGGCCTTCCAATTCTTTGGACAAAAATGCCCCTTTTTGGGCTGGTTCACCCCCTTTTGGCAGGTCTGGTCGCATGATTTGCGCCAGTGGCACACTCTTTTACCCTGCACATTGACTTTCTGCTTCACTGGACACTGCTGTTAGGGGATATGGATTTTCTTGAAAGATTAAAGCATAAATTAGAGAGAGATTAGCATAGAGTATGTGTTTTCGTATAGCTGCATCCTTTGAGTTTCCCTCCAACACCATCTCCATCAGATACATGATGCTTGGGAGGTATGTCTGTTTTAGTGTTTTTGGTCAATAAGATTCCGTAATTAGGCCCATCATAATTGTCAGCACCAGGCCCAGTGTGCTCTTAATCCGGCCCTGACTGTGTGCATTCTATATTATTACATTACTGTGCGCATTCTATATTATCCCATTATTACTGTGCGCGCTCTATAATATCCCATTATTACTGTGCGCGCTCTATGTTATCACATTATTACTGTGCGCATTCTATATTATCTCATTATTACTGTGCGCGCTTTATATTATCCCATTATTACTGTGCGCGCTTTATATTATCCCATTATTACTGTGCGCGCTCTATATTATCACATTATTACTGTGCGCATTCTATATTATCACATTATTACTGTGCGCTCTCTTTATTATCCCATTATTACTGTGCGCATTCTATATTATCCCATTATTACTGTGCGTGCTCTATATTATCCCATTATTACTGTGCGCATTCTATATTATCCCATTATTACTGTGCGCGCTCTATATTATCCCATTATTACTGTGCGCGCTCTATATTATCCCATTATTACTGTGCGCGCTTTATTATCCCATTATTACTGTGCGCGCTCTATATTATCCCATTATTACTGTGCGCATTCTATATTATCCCATTATTACTGTGCGCGCTCTATATTATCCCATTATTACTGTGCGCGCTCTATATTATCCCATTATTACTGTGCGCATTCTATATTATCCCATTATTACTGTGCGCGCTCTATATTATCCCATTATTACTGTGCGCATTCTATATTATCCCATTATTACTGTGCGCGCTCTATTAATTCACTGTGTATTCTCTATCTTTTGTTAGTATGACACGTTTATGTACTCTGTGTATGTTCTGTGGTGTGCCTCTGTATACAGTATTGGTGAGCCCCGGTCAGTACACTATACCATACGTAGAATGTGGGGTAATTCATTGAAAGCCTTGGGAGACACGCACTGCAAAGATTCTTAGGGATTATTATATAAAGATGACGTTTTTGTAGCTTGACAGAAGTTTCCAGGTTTCTCATGTAAAGCTCCACAATACACAGAATGTACCAGAAACATGTGGGATATAACGTCTCCAAGGGTAACTGCTCTGCAGGGAGCCGGTATTATCCCGGTCTAATTTTATGAGGAGCACGTGGCAATGTTCATCCACACTAAGCCACTACCTGCTGAATAGCAGAACACCGGTCATTGTGTGCCCATAGATCATTCTTGGATAGAAAGAACATGTTTCAGCAGGATTTCAGACTGTCCGCTTATATAGAGATTATACCCTCGTACGTCTCATGTCTGTCCGTCGTGTCCCCCTCGTACATCTCATGTCTGTCTATCGTGTCCCCCTCATATGTCTCATGTCTGTCCATAATGTCCCCCTCGTACGTCTCATATCTGTCCGTCGTGTCCCCCTCGTACGTCTCATGTCTGTCCGTCGTGTCCCCCTCGTACGTCTCATGTCTGTCCGTCGTGTCCCCCTCGTACGTCTCATGTCTGTCTATCGTGTCCCCCTCATACATCTCATGTCTGTCTATTGTGTCCCCCTCATACGTCTCATGTCTGTCTATCGTGTCCCCCTCATACGTTTCATGTCTGTCCATCATGTCCCCCTCATACGTTTCATGTCTGTCTATCGTGTCCCCCTCGTACGTCTTATGTCTGTCTATCGTGTCCCCCTCGTACGTCTTATGTCTGTCTATCGTGTCCCCCTCGTACGTCTCATGTCTGTCTATCGTGTCCCCCTCGTACGTCTTATGTCTGTCTATCGTGTCCCCCTCGTACGTCTCATGTCTGTCTATCGTGTCCCCCTCGTACGTCTTATGTCTGTCCATCGTGTCCCCCTCGTACGTCTCGTCTGTCCGTCGTGTCCACCTCGTACGTCTCATGTCTGTCCGTCGTGTCCCCCTCGTACGCCTTATGTCTGTCCGTCGTGTCCCCCTCGTACGTCTCATGTCTGTCCGTCTTTTCTATGGTGATTGTTGCAGTTGTAGAGCAATCAGCAGGAACATTCCATTGGTTTCCATGGTGATTACCCCAGAATTGTTCTTTAAAACTAACCCCAGGATTCCTAACAGATGCCTTTCTGTCCCAACTGTAGTCATTTCTATCTGTAATCGTTTAAACCTCTCATTGCTCTTAGCGTGGAGCCATCTTAGAATTGAACTGCTGCACAGAAGGAAAACCGAAAAGCTTTGTCTATAAAGGAATATTAGGAATAACGGTGATAAAGTTCCTGGCAGAGTAGGGTCCGGGTGCAGGTGGTCATGTTTCCGCTACCCGGGAAACTCTGCTACTAATGAACTTCTGGGAAAAACACCAAAAGGGTTATTGTGAATCTCCCTAACAACCTTCCTGGCCAAATGCAGCTGCACATGTATTATTGTAGGTGGCAAAAGAAACATACATTGGCATGTGGTGGAGGCTGGCTGTTCTGCCTTGTTGGACCTTGGTTGTCCATCGGCCCATTTGGTGCAGATGGAATGTCTCATTGACGTGTGATGTAACGCTCCTCGTACAGAAGGTGCTGTCTATAACACGCTCTGTATTTACAAACACAACATTTCACACAGCTGGATAAACTTGTTCAAAGATAAGTACTTCTCTCTGAGAGACGTCACAGAGCTTCGCTTACTATCAGAGCAACCACTGAAAATTAAACTGAAAAAGGTCATAATTTCTCTTATCTAATCCAGGGTCCCCCCTCGCTGAATCCGGGGGGTTGGAGGGCTAGCATTTCATACAGATTCCGGGTGATTCTCCCAATGATCTATATTCATTTCTACCAAACTGGTTGATTGCTAATGTAACCATAGAGATGTACGAAGCATTTATCAATTCTTATACCATGGAAGGAGAACCTAATACAGATTCCGGCAGGACATATCTGATTTAGATTGGAAGCTCTTGTGGAGGAGCCTATGGTCATTACTAGCAGAGCAATCCTGTTAAAACAGACTTTTTCAGTATCTTTGGAATAATTTTCTTATTATAAGTGTTGAATTATTCCCTGGCTACAGCGCTGCAGTATGTGTGCAATGTCCATGTCTGTATCACAGAGCTTACACTCTAATGATGACGACTCCTGTACATTATGCATTAGCCATGTTTATTGTATAATGTGGTGTTTCCGAAGCCCTGTACACTGTCTGTAACGTTTTTACTCATTTTTCTTATGCTTGCTGCAGGCGCACATATGTTGGCAGCATGCCCGGCCGTATCATCAATGGGTTAAAGACTGTCGGGGTGAATAACCCGGTTTTCCTCCTGGATGAAGTTGATAAGTTGGGGAAGAGTTTACAGGGGGATCCGGCAGCCGCCTTGCTGGAGGTGAGTCTCTGTTAATATCCTGGGTAGTGGTGGGGCCCCTCGATGTCAGGAGAAGTGATAAGGCCGGTTAGATTGTAAATTCTGTTTCTGATGTCTGTAAATAGCTGCATCTGTCACACCTCGAGAACAGTAACAGGACTGTGTAATTTGTATTATTAGAGTTTACACGAGTCTAATTATAAAAATGCATTCCAAAATCACAAGTCAACCACTGCAAATCATGCAGATTAGGGGCTGCTTGAGAGGACCCTTTTTTCTTTTTTGTACATTATTTTTCTGTAACGATTTCCCTCTGCGAGATCTCTTAAAACTGCCCACTTCACGGCGGCTAGAAAGTGGCGGAACATTTTTCAGCCAATCGGTGCTCCACATACACATTTATAGTTACATTGAAAATGTACGTGAAATGACATTGTGTGAAGTCCTAGCACCGATCACGAGGTCATAACGCACTCAGACCAACGCTGTAGGTGCGCGAACGTACTGCTTGCACACAGATACCTCTCTTTTTGTAGCTGCCATCAGCAAGCCGTAACAGGTTCAGAAATGGCGCAGAAGGAGGAGCTCATTTTTATGGTTTCTTCTATCTCCAGAGCGTGCACCGCGCGGGATGTCTCCAGAGCGTGCACCGCGCGGGATGTCTCCAGAGCACCCGTTACACTGTGTGTGTGATAGCTCCAGCGTACACATGGCACGGTTTCCCGTGAACTGCTATTTCTGTCTGGTTTGTAGTTGGGTGATTCCTCTGATCATTTTCATCTTATTCCTACATCCCCTCATAGACACACAATGTCAGAGAGGAAGTGGGGGAGTTTAGGAACAAATGAAATCTGGGGCGGCTGAATCGTGGGCTTTGTGTAAAACGGAAATTGTCTGATCACATTTCAGCACCTAAACTGTGTTAAGAGCATTAGAGGCTGGGCCATAGGACAATTATAGGAAAATTAGCAGAGCTCACTTTTTATATGGTGTATCCTTATTATTCATTGTTCTATCATTTCTATATTATACAGAGTGTGGTCTGACCCCTACTAACTCTGTATTGTAAGCCTTCGTATGATATTACAGAGAGTCCATTAAATGCTTCTTTCCGCCCCTTGTATAAACCAGATATTTCTGTGACGTCATCAATATTTAAATATTATTTTATTATTTATATAGCGCCAGCAAATTCCGTAGCGCTGTACAATGGGAATATTAATTCTGATACGGGGATATCATGTTCCCAGTGTGGAATCAACCTCTGACCATACAAAGCTCATATCTTCATATCTGTGTTTGAATTATCTCCATGAGAACTAGACTAATTAATCAAAGTAATCGATCAATAAACTGGATATAATGGTTTCCATGTCAAGACCTAGAATACAGGTTATCCTACTAGATCCTGTTAGAACGTGTGTGAAATGCTTTTAATTGTGGTAATTACAGAGCACCAACTCGTGCCACGGTGCTGAATGTTGTCTTTGTATTTAATAACCCCCCCCAGCTCCCCAGGGGGAGTGCTGTGAACTGACTGTTATGTGCTCCTGTCGAGCTTTGTATAGAAGTTGTGTCTGGCCGTGGGGGCCCCTGAATCAGCAGCTGGTCTTGATCTAACTCTATTTGTTTGTTTCCTGCATGCTTATTTCTAACGTTCCAAACTGCTAACGTGGGATTATGGACAAAGCCAGTCCATTCCACATCAGAGGATAGATCCCGAGATCGGCCATGTCCACACTAATTTACTGATAATCTTGGTTGGCTTTTCAAAAGCTAAGCTCTCATTCTGCCAAGCTCACTATTGGCTGGATAAGAGTGCTGAGAGTTGCCTCTGGTTTAGTATGCCTGTTGGTCATACTCTGCACCCCGTGCGGCTGTTTACGCAGCTGCCTCCGAGGTCCTCAGGTTACCATGCGATGATGTGAACGCCGTGAAATGTGATCTTTTCATTGGCTTCAAACACAGAGACGATGACGGCCAGTGTGTCAGTGTGTGCACCCAGGACTTGGTTTATACAGTGTGTGTAGTGGAGAGGTAGTATAATCCACAAGGTCTCCGCTGGTAGACAGGAAAAACAGGCAATAATCCAAATAGGCAGGTACAGCATACAATAATCCAGGTAGCGTTATGTAATCCTTCCCTCCCAAGAACTAGACGAAACATAGGCTGGGAGTCAACTGAGGTCTTTATTCACAGGTCACAGTATTTATGGGATTCCCCATGCAAGGGGTTTCCCCACAGACATTCCAGGGGTTGTACAATAGGGGACTACATGGGAAACTGAATAACCTGGGTATTTCTCCCATCAGGCACCGCTGCACGAGAGGGATACTCCCACTAGAATATACAGTTAAGTGGATTATCCCCTCGTGCAGCAGAACCGATATTCTACATGAAAATACAGAACTTTTATAATATTCGTTAGATTTAAACTAATGGACGTTCGGTAGATAGCTGGGGTCTGAGCGCACATTTCGTGAAAGTACCGCTCAGATCCCAGCTTAAATAACCGAATGCCGCACGAAACACACATTATTTTTAAGTTACATTCAAACTGCCGATTGGCCTTAGAGAAACACATTACCGAAGGACCGGGGCTCCCGAACGGCTTGGAAGTCCAGCGGTATTCGTGCCGTCGAGTAGCCGATTTTAGTTCCAGGCGCTCCACGACCAAATACCGCTGGGCTAACAAAGGATCCAAGATGGCCGACTGCCGCGTGGTCGGTAGCCGAACGACGGCCACCCTGAATCCTCTTAATTACCGATTGCAACAATGTTGCAATCCTTAATGGGAGCCACACGACCTCCTGTGTGTGGTCTCCATTCGGTAGTTTGTTCTTTTCACGAACAGTGTTGAAATTCACTGTTTGTGAACCGATTGCATGAATGCTTGCGGTTTTCATGCCGCCAGCATACGAATGCTATAGTTCACCTGAACCATATTACACACAACATACATACGCTTGGTTCTTTAAAGTTGTACACACCTATGCAATAACAAAATACATACATGAATGACAATATACAGTGGCTGTGTTTGCCACAGTGTGTCAGTGTGTGCACCCAGGACTTGGTTTATACAGTGTGTCAGTGTGTGCACCCAGGACTTGGTTTATACAGTGTGTCAGTGTGTGCACCCAGGACTTGGTTTATACAGTGTGTCAGTGTGTGCACCCAGGACTTGGTTTATACAGTGTGTCAGTGTGTGCACCCAGGACTTGGTTTATACAGTGTGTCAGTGTGTGCACCCAGGACTTGGTTTATACAGTGTGTCAGTGTGTGCACCCAGGACTTGGTTTATACAGTGTGTCAGTGTGTGCACCCAGGACTTGGTTTATACAGTGTGTCAGTGTGTGCACCCAGGATTTGGTTTATACAGTGTGTCAGTGTGTGCACCCAGGACTTGGTTTATACAGTGTGTCAGTGTGTGCACCCAGGACTTGGTTTATACAGTGTGTCAGTGTGTGCACCCAGGACTTGGTTTATACAGTGTGTCAGTGTGTGCACCCAGGACTTGGTTTATACAGTGTGTCAGTGTGTGCACCCAGGACTTGGTTTATACAGTGTGTCAGTGTGTGCACCCAGGACTTGGTTTATACAGTGTGTCAGTGTGTGCACCCAGGACTTGGTTTATACAGTGTGTCAGTGTGTGCACCCAGGACTTGGTTTATACAGTGTGTCAGTGTGTGCACCCAGGATTTGGTTTATACAGTGTGTCAGTGTGTGCAGCCAGGACTTGGATTATACAGTGTGTCAGTATGTGCACACCGGATTTGGTTTATACAGTGTGTCAGTGTGTGCACCCAGGACTTGGTTTATACAGTGTGTCAGTGTGTGCACCCAGGACTTGGTTTATACAGTGTGTCAGTGTGTGCACCCAGGACTTGGTTTATACAGTGTGTCAGTGTGTGCACCCAGGACTTGGTTTATACAGTGTGTCAGTGTGTGCACCCAGGACTTGGTTTATACAGTGTGTCAGTGTGTGCACCCAGGACTTGGTTTATACAGTGTGTCAGTGTGTGCACCCAGGACTTGGTTTATACAGTGTGTCAGTGTGTGCACCCAGGACTTGGTTTATACAGTGTGTCAGTGTGTGCACCCAGGACTTGGTTTATACAGTGTGTCAGTGTGTGCACCCAGGACTTGGTTTATACAGTGTGTCAGAGTGTGCACCCAGGACTTGGTTTATACAGTGTGTCAGTGTGTGCACCCAGGACCTGGTTTATACAGTGTGTCAGTGTGTGCACCCAGGACTTGGTTTATACAGTGTGTCAGTGTGTGCACCCAGGACTTGGTTTATACAGTGTGTCAGTGTGTGCACCCAGGACTTGGTTTATACAGTGTGTCAGTGTGTGCACCCAGGACTTGGTTTATACAGTGTGTCAGTGTGTGCACCCAGGACTTGGTTTATACAGTGTGTCAGTGTGTGCACCCAGGATTTGGTTTATACAGTGTGTCAGTGTGTGCAGCCAGGACTTGGTTTATACAGTGTGTCAGTGTGTGCACCCAGGACTTGGTTTATACAGTGTGTGCACCCAGGACTTGGTTTATACAGTGTGTCAGTGTGTGCACCCAGGACTTGGTTTATACAGTGTGTCAGTGTGTGCACCCAGGATTTGGTTTATACAGTGTGTCAGTGTGTGCACCCAGGACTTGGTTTATACAGTGTGTCAGTGTGTGCACCCAGGACTTGGTTTATATAGTGTGTCAGTGTGTGCACCCAGGACTTGGTTTATACAGTGTGTCAGTGTGTGCACCCAGGACTTGGTTTATACAGTGTGTCAGTGTGTGCACCCAGGACTTGGTTTATACAGTGTGTCAGAGTGTGCACCCAGGACTTGGTTTATACAGTGTGTCAGTGTGTGCACCCAGGATTTGGTTTATACAGTGTGTCAGTGTGTGCACCCAGGACTTGGTTTATACAGTGTGTCAGTGTGTGCACCCAGGACTTGGTTTATACAGTGTGTCAGTGTGTGCACCCAGGACTTGGTTTATACAGTGTGTCAGTGTGTGCACCCAGGATTTGGTTTATACAGTGTGTCAGTGTGTGCACCCAGGACTTGGTTTATACAGTGTGTCAGTGTGTGCACCCAGGACTTGGTTTATACAGTGTGTCAGTGTGTGCACCCAGGACTTGGTTTATACAGTGTGTCAGTGTGTGCACCCAGGACTTGGTTTATTCAGTGTGGGCGTTGCAGCCAGGCCTCCAACATATTCTGATATACAGCTAAACATTGTCTACCAAGAATTTGGGTTTATCTACAAACTGGCTCTCTTCTTTGCACCCTACTCTAGCCATTCTTGTCCCCAGGCCTGAGTGAGCAGTGATTGTGGATTCAGGGCACTATAAGACCATATAAAGCGACAGACACACTAGATTGGCCGACGTGCTATAACAGCCCCGGTGTGTTATGTCTTGTACAAGCTATATAAGTGGGATCCAGTAATCTGCCCCGTCAGTGTGCTTTCAAATCGTTTTATTAGCATGTGTTTATAAATCGAGCTTGTGTGAGGAGGGCATCTGTCATTTTTTTATGTTTTCAATCCAAAGAATGATTTTTTTCACATGACATGAAATAGAATTGCTCACAGTGTAACGATGTACAAGCTCAAAGCCAGTTCTGAGAATTCTCAGCTTAGTAAATAAACCCCGAGTGAAGTCCTAACATGTAAACCTACCAGTATTGCTTGCCGAATATTAGCCGAACTTTCTGGTCTGTGAATAAATGGCAAACATGTCCAGTACATGTGACAATGTCGCTGGAATTCCTCTTACTTCCTGTCCTCGAAGTCATTAAGGAAAACAAATTCTCTTCCTGTTTGCCATCTCTGCTGAACAACCAGGACATTGTTCTAATTTTAGGTGACCTTTTTTTATACTTTTCAGAAGGGCGTATTGCATCCAAGTGTTCAACAGAGAGGGTGTTTATTCCCCGTTAGACGCTGTGAGTGGAGAGACAGGCTATTCCGTTTAATAAGTCTTTCCGATCTCGGAAGTTATAAAATATTACACACTGAGCGTTGTGTGTTTTTGGGGAACACTCTGCCGGCGCTGGTAACTGCAACATATTCATACGGTGCCAGAATTCTCTCCATACATGCATATTCTGCTTTATACCATACGCTAAAAGTGATGTGTTGGGATTTTAAGACGCTCGCAACTTTGCCTTGGCAAATGCATGTTGTGTTTGTATCGTTCTTGAATGTTCATCGAATGCAGGAAACTTTTTAAACCCTATGGGGTGCACAAAACGTTAGCATTATCAGTGTTTCCCAGAGGTTCTGTTGTGGTCATTTGTATATTTATTTATCATGTCTTATCTGGAGTGCTTTATAATTTATTAAGAAATAACACTGGTAATTGTACAAACGGGATACATGATTGGACACACTGAAACAAAAGGGATAGAAAGCCCTGCCCGTGAGCTTACAATCTAGAGGGGAGAAAATCCAGTAATCAGTCAGAAAGCCAGACTGGGTATGACTGATATAGTGGGGGTACGGCTGCCCTCCGTGATTTGAAATAGCATGAGCAAGCAGGACATTATACGACCTTTATGGCTTGTATTCGCCCCTGGTGTCACCACGCGGGCCATTTATATAATTTGAAGATACAGAAAGGGTCTGATGGGCATCCTCCATATTACCTGCGCCTGGCTGAATGCCAGCTGTGCCAGGGCAGCGCTCTCCCTCCGATCCTTGTTTATAATCCTGCACCGGTGAAATATGATGATCTGCTGAAAAAGAACATCTCCTATTTCTCTTAGCCATTGTATTTGTTATGAAATGGGAATCCTGTTTTTGCTTACTTGCGTTTGTTCGGCCCCTGCATTCCTGGTGTGAATTCCATCACATTGTACATTGAGCAGCTGTGAGAGTATCTGGGGGCTGACGCTCGGCTTCATATAGCACGCAGTAAGGAAAGCCGTTAGCTTGGGTCTGAATGCAGAGCCTGGATTATAAGATCACAGCATTGTCTCACACTGGACGATAATATAGTGACTGTAAATATCGCACATTAAATGGCCAGTCTGGGAACACTACACAGCTCACATTAGTGCAAGATAACCTGCTAACTAAGACTAGATCAACCTTCCTGCTGCTTCAACAAGATTGTGAAATATGTGTCCTTCTGTATCATTACATTATCAGGGGATGATAAACTGGAGTCAGCTGTAGAGCAATCAGCAGGAACATTCCATTGGTTTCCACGTGATTGTTTCAGCTGTAGAGCAATCAGCAGGAACATTCCATTGGTTTCCACGGTGATTGTTTCAGCTGTAGAGCAATCAGCAGGAACATTCCATTGGTTTCCACGGTGATTGTTTCAACTGTAGAGCAATCAGCAGGAACATTCCATTGGTTTCCATGGTGATTGTTTCAGCTGTAGAGCAATCAGCAGGAACATTCCATTGGTTTCCATGGTGATTGTTACAGCTGTAGAGCAACCAGCAGGAACATTCCATTGGTTTCCATGGTGAGTATATCAGCTGTAGAGCGATCAGTAGGAACATTCAGTTGGTTTCCATGGTGATTGTTACAGCTGTAGAGCAATCAGCGGTAACATTCCATTGGTTTCCATGGTGATTATATCAGCTGTAAAGCTATCAGTAGGAACATTCCATTGGTTTCCATGGTGATTGTTACAGCTGTAGAACAATCAGTAGGAACATTCCATTGGTTTCCATGGTGATTGTTACAGCTGTAGAACAATCAGTAGGAACATTCCATGGTGGAATCCATGGCTGCTGTGGGGACTCTTTATGCTTATACTTTTCATAGACCATTCTGTGGATATAATAAAAGACGCACTTTCAGATTTAACGTGTTATTTAATTTGGGCTACAGTTATTTAAAAATAATTGTAAAGGCTGTTTGTCTAATGAGCATATTTTCCCTCTGCCCTCCCTTTCTAATGGGATTTCATGTTCTCGTTGTCTCTGTCCACTCAAGTACCGGTAGGAAATGTACACAATAGTGTTTCTCACACAGTCTTCATCTTGTCTTTATTATGAAGGTCCTGGATCCCGAGCAGAACCACAGCTTTACAGACCACTACCTAAACGTGGCCTTTGACCTGTCCCAGGTCCTCTTTATAGCCACGGCCAATACGACAGCAACTATTCCACCTGCCCTGCTGGACAGAATGGAGGTTCTGGAGGTTCCAGGTAAATACATCTTTTGAGATGATTTCTGTGTCTGTAGCGGATGTGTTGAGTAGACGTTATGCCATCAAACAATATTTGTCGATTAGTCATTATATATTACAATAACCTTGGCAGATCAGATGTTTAAACTCCATTTAAAGATTGCTGAGCATCTTGGGAAATATTAGGTCTGCCAAGCTACCGCTGGTATTTACAGTGATATGGCAAGACCTCGGCCCCTGCTTGGTTCTTTCTTATAAAGCTGCCGTCACATTGTGACCGAGACATATCATTTCTTTGTCTACCACCCCTCCTGAGAGACTTATCCATGCATTCTGAACTCAGATTAGATTATCTCCTTGTTGTGATCTGAGAAACCTTATGCTTTCCAGGATACAGTCAAGAAGAAAAGCTGGAGATCGCCCATCGTCATCTGATCTCCAAACAGCTGGTGCAGCATGGTCTGACCCCGGAGCAGGTCCAGATCCCACCAGAAGCCACACTGGAGATTATCACCAGGTGAGCACACAGCATGGCACAGCTTCATTTAGCAACTTCCTTTCATTTGTACTGCAGTTTTTTTTTTTTTGTATTTCATTCTGGGTTGTTTTTTATTTTTGCCCTGCTCAATCCTCTGGCCTTTCTATGTGTAAGCAATGCTGGATTCATAATGTCTAACCTTGGGATATACACCACACGGGAAGGGGGCTTACATAGTGTGTCATCCCTTTCATTCATTCACTCAGTTTAGTTTTCTTTTCATTCAGGTAGCTATTTATTACATTAGAATCGGAGACGGACGTTATTTTGCTTGTCTTCCCCTTTTAATTTCCATAGCTGTCAGTAATTGTCCATACATTATGCAGTTCACGCTGGAAACGCTGCGATGTGTTATCTAATACTCATAGTAATTATTTATAATGGGCCAGCTCAGCTGCAGTGCAGGTATTGGCTATATCAGAGTAACACGGTGATATCCTGCTATGTCCGAGTATCTCGGTGATATCCTGCTATGTCAGAGTGTCCCGGTGATATCCTGCTATGTCAGAGTGTCCCGGTGATATCCTGCTATGTCAGAGTGTCCCGGTGATATCCTGCTATGTCAGAGTGTCCCGGTGATATCCTGCTATCTCAGAGTGTCCCGGTGATATCCTGCTATCTCAGAGTGTCCCGGTGATATCCTGCTCAGAGTGTCCCGGTGATATCCTGCTCAGTCAGAGTGTCCCGGTGATATCCTGCTCAGTCAGAGTGTCCCGGTGATATCCTGCTCAGTCAGAGTGTCCCGGTGATATCCTGCTCAGTCAGAGTGTCCCGGTGATATCCTGCTCAGTCAGAGTGTCCCGGTGATATCCTGCTCAGTCAGAGTGTCCCGGTGATATCCTGCTCAGTCAGAGTGTCCCGGTGATATCCTGCTCAGTCAGAGTGTCCCGGTGATATCCTGCTCAGTCAGAGTGTCCCGGTGATATCCTGCTCAGTCAGAGTGTCCCGGTGATATCCTGCTCAGTCAGAGTGTCCCGGTGATATCCTGCTCAGTCAGAGTGTCCCGGTGATATCCTGCTCAGTCAGAGTGTCCCGGAGATATCCTGCTCAGTCAGAGTGTCCCGGAGATATCCTGCTCAGTCAGAGTGTCCCGGAGATATCCTGCTCAGTCAGAGTGTCCCGGAGATATCCTGCTCAGTCAGAGTGTCCCGGAGATATCCTGCTCAGTCAGAGTGTCCCGGAGATATCCTGCTCAGTCAGAGTGTCCCGGAGATATCCTGCTCAGTCAGAGTGTCCCGGAGATATCCTGCTCAGTCAGAGTGTCCCGGAGATATCCTGCTCAGTCAGAGTGTCCCGGAGATATCCTGCTCAGTCAGAGTGTCCCGGAGATATACTGCTCAGTCAGAGTGTCCCGGAGATATCCTGCTCAGTCAGAGTGTCCCGGAGATATCCTGCTCAGTCAGAGTGTCCCGGAGATATCCTGCTCAGTCAGAGTGTCCCGGAGATATCCTGCTCAGTCAGTGTCCCGGAGATATCCTGCTCAGTCAGAGTGTCCCGGTGATATCCTGCTCAGTCAGAGTGTCCCGGTGATATCCTGCTCAGTCAGAGTGTCCCGGTGATATCCTGCTCAGTCAGAGTGTCCCGGTGATATCCTGCTCAGTCAGAGTGTCCCGGTGATATCCTGCTCAGTCAGAGTGTCCCGGTGATATCCTGCTCAGTCAGAGTGTCCCGGTGATATCCTGCTCAGTCAGAGTGTCCCGGTGATATCCTGCTCAGTCAGAGTGTCCCGGTGATATCCTGCTCAGTCAGAGTGTCCCGGAGATATCCTGCTCAGTCAGAGTGTCCCGGAGATATCCTGCTCAGTCAGAGTGTCCCGGAGATATCCTGCTCAGTCAGAGTGTCCCGGAGATATCCTGCTCAGTCAGAGTGTCCCGGAGATATCCTGCTCAGTCAGAGTGTCCCGGAGATATCCTGCTCAGTCAGAGTGTCCCGGAGATATCCTGCTCAGTCAGAGTGTCCCGGAGATATCCTGCTCAGTCAGAGTGTCCCGGAGATATCCTGCTCAGTCAGAGTGTCCCGGAGATATCCTGCTCAGTCAGAGTGTCCCGGAGATATCCTGCTCAGTCAGAGTGTCCCGGAGATATCCTGCTCAGTCAGAGTGTCCCGGAGATATCCTGCTCAGTCAGAGTGTCCCGGAGATATCCTGCTCAGTCAGAGTGTCCCGGAGATATCCTGCTCAGTCAGAGTGTCCCGGAGATATCCTGCTCAGTCAGAGTGTCCCGGAGATATCCTGCTCAGTCAGAGTGTCCCGGAGATATCCTGCTCAGTCAGAGTGTCCCGGAGATATCCTGCTCAGTCAGAGTGTCCCGGAGATATCCTGCTCAGTCAGAGTGTCCCGGAGATATCCTGCTCAGTCAGAGTGTCCCCGTGATATCCTGCTCAGTCAGAGTGTCCCCGTGATATCCTGCTCAGTCAGAGTGTCCCCGTGATATCCTGCTCAGTCAGAGTGTCCCCGTGATATCCTGCTCAGTCAGAGTGTCCCCGTGATATCCTGCTCAGTCAGAGTGTCCCCGTGATATCCTGCTCAGTCAGAGTGTCCCCGTGATATCCTGCTCAGTCAGAGTGTCCCCGTGATATCCTGCTCAGTCAGAGTGTCCCCGTGATATCCTGCTCAGTCAGAGTGTCCCCGTGATATCCTGCTCAGTCAGAGTGTCCCCGTGATATCCTGCTCAGTCAGAGTGTCCCCGTGATATCCTGCTCAGTCAGAGTGTCCCCGTGATATCCTGCTCAGTCAGAGTGTCCCCGTGATATCCTGCTCAGTCAGAGTGTCCCCGTGATATCCTGCTCAGTCAGAGTGTCCCCGTGATATCCTGCTCAGTCAGAGTGTCCCCGTGATATCCTGCTCAGTCAGAGTGTCCCCGTGATATCCTGCTCAGTCAGAGTGTCCCCGTGATATCCTGCTCAGTCAGTGTCCCCGTGATATCCTGCTATGTCAGAGTGTCCCCGTGATATCCTGCTATGTCAGAGTGTCCCCGTGATATCCTGCTATGTCAGAGTGTCCCCGTGATATCCTGCTATGTCAGAGTGTCCCCGTGATATCCTGCTATGTCAGAGTGTCCCCGTGATATTTACCGGTTTCGTTCAGGGTGTCTGGCTATATTTCTAGCTATAATGATTGTTTATTTGCAGGTATACTCGGGAAGCTGGTGTACGCTCGCTAGACCGCAAACTTGGAGCCATTTGTAGAGCAGTCGCTGTTAAAGTGGCAGAAGGACAGCACCGGGAAACAAACTCAGCGCACACGGATGGCGAAGGTTGGAAATTATGGATATAACGTTTTCACAGTTAACCCTCATTTATACCTAAATGATTCTATTTATTTCCCATTATTCTCTCTGGTTATGTCCAGCAGGTTTCCTGTAAGATGAAGCCTTACTGGATGACTGGGGTGATGGCTGAGCTAGGTGTGAGTTAATGTGGGAGACTGTAGTTATAAAGGAAATAAGGCAGTGTATGAGGAGTTAACGCATGGGAGATGCAATGTGACGTTTTTAACCATTTTGGGAATATATTTTTTAAAAATCGGCATTCAATTGTAAAAAGTGAACAGCTGATCTACTACTCCCAGAAACCTGTGCTGTCCCTCAAGAAACATGGCGTTGGTCATGTGACCTCTTCTAGCAAGTGGATGTGCTCGAACAGCGTAGGTCTAGCTGATTAGCCAGGTTTCCTTCACCTGGAGACGGTCCCTGCCTCTGATAACCAGGTTTTCTTATATCACCGGTATTAATAAAATACTAGATCTGACATAGATTTGTTTCTTTTCAGAGGTCGCTAACATTTACTCAACCTATGGGAACACTCTGTGTTAAGGCAGCTGAACCGGAGCCAGTAATTAGAGCTCGTATCTGTTACACATGGCAAAGGAGCTGTTCCCGACTCGTTAATATTTCACGCGTTGCTAAATACACTCCTTGCGGCAGGCTTCGTTCTACCAGCTGAAACCATTCATGGTTATTTATTAAACCCTGACATTTTACAGATTAAATCCGAATGGCAAAACTGTGGCAGGATGGCCTTAATTCACTATAATTCAGAGCTTTGCAAATAACCCTGTCTGTGTTATATTGTGTGTGTTTATTGCTCCTACTTGGTGGACACATGGACCTCGATTTAATATTGTTGGATAAACTTCTAATATTAATATTTTGATAGAATTTCTACATTTATATCGTATCCTGTGCCTGTATCCCCCTATCCTGGATAAGGGGTTGATGGAATCTAAATGCTTATGATGAAGATGGAATGTACAGGGGATTTTTGGCATCTCTAATATTCTAATCCAGTATTACATTCATTAAATTATCTGTAACGGATCACCTGTACTCCGACCGAGTACCTTCCGTTGACGGACGCTTCCTAGATTGCGCCGAGGACAGTAAGCACCGCACCGGACACCACAACCACCGCAGACTCCACAACTGCCGTAGCTTAACTGGAGTCTCACCGCCTTCTCCTCTCCTCCAGGAGAGCGTATCAGGAACAGCTCTTAAAAGAGCTAAGTGATAAGGGCTCAGCGGAGCATACAAAGTATAGCAATCCCCAGTGTGATTATAGCAGTTCCCCTCCAATCACGAGACAAGACTACGTGTTGAGGGTCAAACAGGAAAAGAATGCACTGAGGCTTTATTGCTCTTATATACACCTTTTCCCACAAGGTTACCACCCCCGTGGACCTTGTGGTACACAGGACTCAGAGTTACAGCAACCAATCAAACACATTACAGTACAGTCAGACACTCCCAGCCAAGGCACACAAGCCCTCCCCTCTGCCTGTGATATAATAACTAAACACAATGGGCTGACTTAATTATCACAGGCAGGAAAATATACATTTTTACCTAATATTCATAACTTCAAAACTATACATACAATTTCCATAAAAGTTACATATCTGAACCAGCATAATCAGTATACAAACATATTCAAAAAACATACAATTTGGTCCAGTGGTTCAAAAGATAGGTGGAAGTCCTATTTGATAGACTGCAAGCATGGCTTTCATGCCCAAAACAGTTCCACAGATTTAGGCTGTGCAGACGGTCTATCTTCTCCTCTGTCCTGGAGATAATTGTCTTAAGTGGGTCTGGTAAGCCATTTATCTCCAGGTACAGAAAATATCTCTAAGTTCAAAACCTCTTACAAAAACTACATTAAAAATACATAACTCATATAATACAATGTTTAACCTATATGTCCAACATATCCCCAGATAGCTTGGATCTGAGCGCTCAATATGTCCGAAAAGAGCTCAGATGTCACGAATACAGTTGGATCGCCATGGGGTTAAACAATAGCAAGGGCTGATGAGAGATTGAGGAGGGACAAAGCAGCCAGTTTCAACTGGTCAGGTAGTGTCCCTGGGACAACGCTCTGCTGGAGAACAATGGGACAGGAAAAAGGGGGAGGGGAAGAGGAACATTCTCCCATGGAATCAAAGGGGCAGAAACAGTGCAATAAAATCCAATATGCCCAAATAACGTTTTTAAAGGGCAATCTCTCCCAGGGGCCATAGTCACAAGGCAAGAGGCTAGCAATTAGTCCTCTCCAGGCACAAGTGGCGAAGGGCACTTCGTCACATTATCCCTGACAGAGGTTAAATAGACTGTAAAGTGAGGAGGAAGGTGACTGGTAAAACAGTTACTCTGTATATAGGATTGTAACCTTGCCGCCAGCTGTCTCCCAATACAAGCCGAGATCGTAGCGTGCATGTACAGGAATAATAAATGAGTCTGGTGCTGTATACATTAAATGCATTGTATGAAACAAAACTTGCCAAACTTGTGCCTATTCCAAGAAATGCCAGGTCAAGTCTCAGAGGGTCCTTGGCTAGCATTCCTGCCATCTAATCAATAGCCATATAGATTATATACTGCTGAAGATAGTTATATTCTATATTGTGATTAACAGACGCCAGGCCAATGGCCTATGTAATTGTAAAGGGCACTGTTCTTAAACTCTTTGACTACTTACTCTGTGCTGGAGATGTAGTGGTTATAGTGGTTATGGTGCTCTGAGTGTTCCTTAAACTAAAACTCAATACCTTTTATACTATGGGATATGGACATTACAGGTCTGCAAGGTGACATCTTAAAATAAACTAATCTAAGATGGATGCATTTTAAAGAGTTCATGAGATGTACAATATTGTCAGTGATATTACCTGCTTGAGCTGTTACTTAGAAACTGGTTTCATTTCCTGATCGCGTGCTGACCTTTTGACAGACCATTCTGTGGTAATGACGTTGTGATGATATTTAAGAGACCTTTTCCTAGCACAGAGAGGGTGGCTGTACCAGAGGTTTTATAGTGGTCGAGATGTAGGATATCTGTGGTTTGCTCGATGCCTGGTTCGGGTAGGACGCTCCGTGGTTTGCTCGATGCCTGGTTCAGGTAGAAGGACGCTCCGTGGTTTGCTCAATGCCTGGTTCAGGTAGAAGGTGGCCGCTCTGTGGTTTGCTCGATGCCTGGTTCAGGTGGAAGATGGCCGCTCCGTGGTTTGCTCTATGCCTGGTTCGGGTGGAAGATGGCTGCTCCGTGGTTTGCTCGATGCCTGGTTCAGGTAGGACGCTCCGTGGTTTGCTCTATGCCTGGTTTGGGTGGAAGATGGCCGCTCCGTGGTTTGCTCGATGCCTGGTTCAGGTAGGACGCTCCGTGGTTTGCTCTATGCCTGGTTTGGGTGGAAGATGGCCGCTCTGTGGTTTGCTCGATGCCTGGTTCAGGTGGAAGATGGCCGCTCCGTGGTTTGCTCTATGCCTGGTTCGGGTGGAAGATGGCCGCTCCGTGGTTTGCTCTATGCCTGGTTCAGGTAGAAGATGGCCGCTCTGTGGTTTCCTTGATGCCTGATTCAGGTGGAAGATGGCTGCTCTGTGGTTTGCTCTATGCCTGGTTTGGGTGGAAGATGGCCGCTCCGTGGTTTGCTCTATGCCTGGTTCGGGTGGAAGATGGCCGCTCCGTGGTTTGCTCTATGCCTGGTTCGGGTGGAAGATGGCTGCTCCGTGGTTTGCTCGATGCCTGGTTCAGCTAGAAGATGGCCGCTCTGTGGTTTGCTTGATGCCTGGTTCAGGCAGAAGGACGCTCCGTGGTTTGCTCGATGCCTGGTTCAGGTAGGACGCTCCGTGGTGTGCTCGATGCCTGGTTCAGGCAGAATGACGCTCAGTGGTTTGCTCAATGCCTGGTTCAGGTAGAAGATGGCCGCTCTGTGGTTTGCTCGATGCCTGGTTCAGGTGGAAGATGGCCGCTCTGTGGTTTCCTTGATGCCTGGTTCAGGTGGAAGATGGCTGCTCCGTGGTTTGCTCTATGCCTGGTTTGGGTGGAAGATGGCCGCTCTGTGGTTTGCTCGATGCCTGGTTCAGATGGAAGATGGCCGCTCCGTGGTTTGCTCTATGCCTGGTTCGGGTGGAAGATGGCCGCTCCGTGGTTTGCTCTATGCCTGGTTTGGGTGGAAGATGGCCGCTCTGTGGTTTGCTCGATGCCTGGTTCGGGTGGAAGATGGCTGCTCCGTGTTTTGCTCGATGCCTGGTTCAGGTGGAAGCACGCTCTTCGGTTTTCTCGATGCCTGGTTCAGGTGGAAGGACACTCCTTGGTTTGCTCAATGCCTGGTTCTGGTGGAAGATGGCTGCTTCGTGATTTGCTCGATGCCTGGTTCAGGTGGAAGATGGCCGCTTCGTGGTTTGCTCGATGCCTGGTTCAGGTGGAAGATAGCCGCTCTGTGATATGCTTGATGCCTGGTTCAGGTGGAAGATAGCCGCTCCGTGGTTTGCTCGATGCCTGGTTCATGTGGAAGATGGCCGCTCTGTGGTTTGCTCGATGCCTGGTTCAGGTAGAAGGAAGCTTCGTGGTTTGCTTAATGCCTGGTTCAGGTGGAAGGAAGCTCTGTGGTTTGTTTGATGCCTGGTTCAGGTGGAAGGACGCTCTGTGGTTTGTTTGATGCCTGGTTAAGGTTGAAGATGGCCGCTCTGTGGTTTGCTCAATGCCTGGTTCAGGTGGAAGGACGCTCCATGGTTTGCTTGATGCCTGGTACTGGTGGAAGATGGCCACTCCGTGGTTTGCTCGATGCCTGCTTCAGGTCGAAGGTCCCTGTGCCCTTTGCTCGGTTTGGGTCTGGCCTGATCCCAGCGCTATGTTTTGCAGGTGATGTCAACGCACAGCTGAGGCTGTATCCCGATATAAACACAGCTTTAACCTGATAGGGGCTGGCAGCACAACCTGCAGATCTTCCCACATTCATGACATTTATCACTATGGGGACATATAATGCTGTCCATCCTGGGAATGTCTTCATAAAGGGGCAGGCACGCACATAATCTCTTTTGTAAACCCATCCGATCTGACGTAACTATGCCAGCAGTAGAGCAGGAATGACACTGTAACCATGCAAATGGTTAATTAGGGGGAAGAATAAACCCACCTTGTCAGTGAGCGAGGCCCGTACACAGAATGTCCGTTCATTTGTAGTGTTCAAAGTGAGTTTGCTGCTTGTGTTGCTGCCAACAAGGAAACTGGCAGCGCCTGTCCTGGGGCCGGGATTGGGGCCGGAGCTGGAGTATTTTCTGTCAACAAAATAGTTTGGATCAGGCTTGAGCTGCATGTGTCATACCACATGCATGTGATCTGTGTGCTGATCACTGTTATAATAGCTGTGTGCCATGTGCTGAGCATTGCGTTGTTTGTGCTGCGTGATAATAGCCATGTTCTTCGCTCCGTGCCCTGTTTGCTATGCGTCTCGCTCCATGTCTCGTTTGCTGTGCGTCTCGCTGCGTCTCCTGTTTGCTGTGCGTCTCGCTCCGTCTCCTGTTTGCTGTGCGTCTCGCTGCGTCTCCTGTTTGCTGTGCGTCTCGCTGCGTCTCCTGTTTGCTGTGCGTCTCGCTCCGTCTCTTGTTTGCTGTGCATCTCGCTGCGTCTCCTGTTTGCTGTGCGTCTCGCTCCGTCTCCTGTTTGCTGTGCGTCTCGCTGCGTCTCCTGTTTGCTGTGCGTCTCGCTGCGTCTCCTGTTTGCTGTGCGTCTCGCTGCGTCTCTTGTTTGCTGTGCGTCTCCTGTTTGCTGTGCGTCTCGCTGCGTCTCCTGTTTGCTGTGCGTCTCGCTGCGTCTCCTGTTTGCTGTGCGTCTCGCTGCGTCTCCTGTTTGCTGTGCGTCTCGCTCTGTCTCCTGTTTGCTGTGCGTCTCGCTCTGTCTCCTGTTTGCTGTGCGTCTCGCTCCGTCTCCTGTTTGCTGTGCGTCTCGCTCCGTCTCCTGTTTGCTGTGCGTCTCGCTCCGTCTCCTGTTTGCTGTGCGTCTCGCTGCATCTCCTGTTTGCTGTGCGTCTCACTGCGTCTCCTATTTGCTGTGCGTCTCGCTCCGTGTTCTGTTTGCTGTGCGTGTTCTGTTTGCTATGCACCCACTGTATGTTTAATAAAAGCCTAGAGAACGTTATTCCATATGAATTTGTGAAAAGGTCCTATATATTAGTTTATATTTCTGCACAATTTGAAATGCGTATTATAGGTAGTGTGGAACCTGGTGTGCTGCAGCAGCCTATGCAGGATGTGATTAGAATAATCAGGGAAGTTAGTGTTATCCTCCCGCCAGGCTGAGCCCTGACATTATGGGCTGGCTTAAACACACCCTTTATTTAATAGTCATTCTCTGCCCTGTCTGACCTCACCTGCCTAAATCATCCATCCTGAGTCAGTCTCATAAACACTACTGGCTGGAATAGCTTTAACTCTTACTGAGCCTGTTTGCGGGATGCACCCCTCGATGATGATGATCTTATTAAAGGGGTACTCCAAGCATCATAACTGGTCAGTGTTAGCCTAGATTACTCTCTGCGTCCCTCCAATCTGTAGAATACCCGTATCGTTACTCTGCGATGTCCCCAATCCATGGAGATCTTTTATATAGCTTGTGTATACAATACATCACACTTCATGTACTGCTGTACATTGTACCGCACACAGCTCGGTTCTTGTAAAAGTTACTGGGTGTGATTATAAATAATGAATTCAGTTACTGTCTCAAGTAAGTAGTGCAGGATTCATAAAAAGCTGACAACTGAATATCCCATAATGCTCTGCTGTGCCAGGAGTTTATGGGATAGGAAAGAAAGTGTTGGGGGAAAAAAATGCAGAAACCAGGATCGGCTGAGTCCTGCCGTGTCACTGTGTAGGAAGCAGATCCTGGGGCATTACCACGAAGGGCACATCGAGGTGACCAGCTTTTAGCATTTTTGCATTTATTAATGCATTCTTTTGAAAGGCAATGAAACAGAGGGGGATGGATTCTAAATGATGCAATGCTCTGTCCTAGAATAAAGAAAGTGACACTAGCCTACCTGCCTGCGCCATGCTTAGTGTGGGGTTGCTTTTTTCGTACTGCCCCAAGTCACACAAAGACCTCATGTGTTGCACCCAGACGGCAGGCAGTGATTCAGGGTTTATTGAATTACTCCGTCCACACCACAGCTGCTCTATTGATTCCTTGGTGTGAGGCCGCTAGGGGTTGATGAGGAGACACTTTCTCTCTGAATCTTTGTCCCCTCAGGGCTCATCAGCGCACTCCAGAAATTGGTGAGGAGGGGGTCGGCGTTGCTATAAGAAGAGATTCCAAACAGATGTCCTTTGCAGACAGACAATGCTTCCTTTAACACTGGCTACTAACCCTGACCATTAGATTGGTGATACCCTCTGGGATTTGGGCGAATACACTTGTAATAAACCTTAATTACATTGCGTTCTTTGTAGATGTACATCCCTGGCTGCGAAGCCTTGGGAACATGCCGTGTGATACTGTGCCAGAAAATTCATTGGACCATCAAATGTTTTAACTCACAGACTTGTGATGAGAGCAATGAACACCGTAATTAACCAGCCTAGTGATATACGTATGTTACACGTAATTACCCTTCTGATATTAAATCATTTATCAAAATAGGGATTTATACCCAGAATCTTTTCGAGCACCATTTATTTTACAGCCCTGCTCGCAAACACAGAGAGGGACTGAAAATTTGGGGACATGTATTTAAACTCCCAGCTGGGACGTGAAGAGAACTGCACATTTTAAGAACATTATAGCCATGCCAGAAAAACAAATCTTATATGTAGCTCTTCTTTTGTAATTTAAGATCCAGAATCCCAAGTTTATATGTTTGCTGAATAATACCTTGTTGTAAAATAGTGGGGGTTCATTAGCTAATCCCAATTGTCCTTTAACTGTTCAGTGTTTGGTCAGATTGAACAAAAAGAGCAAATATGCAGCGAAGACCCCAAAACCCTTATCTAATAAGATTAATTGAATTTGGAACTAACTTTGGTGACAGAAATTTAGTGAATTTGCTAATGAAGAAATTTGGCATAATTAAGTTTCTCAATGTAATTTCAAATCCCTCTGCTCACATCCAATGTCCTTTCTTAATGACAGATCGCAAAGCAGGCGTCCCAGATCAAGCAAAACTTGAGATGATTACTGAGACTGCAGACCTAACACTGCCTCCTGAAATGCCCATTTTGATTGATCGCCATGCGTTAAAGGATATTCTAGGACCTCCAATGTATGAGATCGAGGTAAGAGACTCTGGTGGGGTAACATTAACCATTTCAGTGCCATTGTCCTCTAATGTTTACCGCACTGCTTTGATCTTAGAAAGCATTAGAAGCGTGGTATGGCCTAATAACAGATATCGGTACCTGAACAGACAGTGGGATCCAAATGCTTCCTGCTTGTAGGACAAGCTTTGATTTGTAGCTTCCTACCAGTTTAATGATTAGAAAGCTAATTTGCAAATATGTTAGTTTTATACAAAGCGAATATTACTTGCTATTATTGCTTTATTGTTAATATTACTTACCTGCATCTTTTATCTTGTTTTGATTAGCTCTGTGCTTTCTCATGACTATGCCCTCTCCCCTCTGAGCTGATAGAAGAGGTGTCTCTCGTCCTCTGTTACAGTAATACTGTGTCTGGGGGCTCAGTTAGTTTAGAGGATATTGTGTCCGTGTCTGGTGAAAGGACGTACTGTGATTACATAATAAACACACAAATTGTAAGATAGTGAACCTCAAACATTTCTTAGGATAGCTTTTAGAATGACACGCTATCACCCAGTAGGCACCTGACTTCATATGGATTGGCAGCTTAACTGGTTCCAGACCTCGAGATTTTGTTGTGTATCTTGTATATCTGCAAGTTAACCTGTGCAGATCATAGCGTTCCCTGCTTGACAGCCCATTCCACGGACTTGTAGACCCTAGCTCTATTTTCCCTGCCTCCCCGGCTGCAGAGCCCAGCTCCTCCTCGCCTGCCTCCCCGGGCTGCAGAGCCCAGCTCCTCCTCGCCTGCCTCCCCGGGCTGCAGAGCCCAGCTCCTCCTCGCCTGCCTCCCCGGGCTGCAGAGCCCAGCTCCTCCTCGCCTGCCTCCCCGGGATGTGAAGTCTTACTCACTTCACATCTCCCCAGGGAGCACAGTGCTCCTTCCTAACCTCTGCAGAGAATTGCTTCACCAATGGAGTTTTCAAAGCAGCACAGAGTATTGATCTCTGAATTTAAATTACAGAAAACCAAACCGTACTAAAAGATGCGAACAGAAACCGGGTCAAAATCCATGTAGATGGCAGGAAGATTTTTACTGTTTTTGGCTGGCATGAAATGGCAAGGGATAGGGGACTATGGAAAGCACATATTGTAATGGAGGAGGAATGGTCCATTAGTAAACTCCTGTTTAATTCCTTCAAGGTGTTTGAGCGTTTGAACCAGCCCGGTGTGGCCATTGGTTTGGCCTGGACACCCCTGGGAGGTGAGATCATGTTTGTGGAAGCCAGCCGCATGGATGGTGAAGGCCAGCTAACACTAACCGGCCAGCTGGGAGATGTCATGAAGGAGTCGGCACATCTGGCCATCAGCTGGCTGCGCAGTAACGCAAAGAAATACTGGCTAACAAACGGTATGTCCAGAGACTGACCATTATGCTTTGTAGCAGTAATACCATACAAACGAATCTACCTCATTTGATCTCTCAGGAAGTCATTGTCAGCTTACACCTACAGAATAATCGGTCTGTGTCCCAGCAAGAAGTCCTTGGATGCGGTGTGTGGCAGGGGGAGTCAGTGTTGGCTGTATCTTGTTATTTCTGTGGAGTAACAAGGGGAGGGAGCTATGAAGGTTTTATTTTGTAATTTTACAAATGCATACACCTCACAAGATTTCCTTTAAAGTCTAATCTGGTGGTGGGGTTCATCCTTTAATAGCATTGCTCTAAATACCTTAAGCTAAAGATCATGCCTACAGGTTCAGTGAGGTTTGGAGGGACCACAGTGATTACAATGTAACTATTTTCTTGCCAGTATCGGGAAGTTTTGATCTCCTTGACAACACAGACATCCATTTGCACTTCCCTGCCGGAGCAGTCACCAAGGATGGGCCATCTGCAGGTGTTGCCATAGTAACATGCCTGGCTTCCCTATTCAGTGGCAGGCTGGTGTCCTCTGATGTAGCCATGACTGGAGAGATCACACTGCGAGGACTCGTACTTCCTGTAAGTGACACAGTAACACAGGTGTGACCCGTGGGGATTTTGTCCTTAGACCTGCAGTTAGTATGGCCTCCCTTATGGAGCACTACTTTGGGCTGGTATATTATCTCAATGACGTGGTCTTGTAGTTTCACCCTTTAACCCCTTAATGACACATGTGATGTCATGATTCCCTTTTATTCCAGAAGTTTGGTCCTTAAGGGGTTAAAGTTAAAACCTGCAATGTTTTCATAGTAGTCTTTAGCAGCTATCTAGCCAGTCATACTAGGGCTGATTTTGACTCCATAACCAAAGCAAACGTGGTCCTGTAATGCAATGCTACTCTGGAGTTTTGCTGCGCATGCTCCCTATAATCCATTGTTTCTCGGGGGGAGGGCGGGCTGACACAATAGGTTCCCTTTATTCACAGGTAAGAAATCTTAGAAAGGGTTATGTGGATCCAAGTTGTGCTGGTACCAGGAATATCTTGTAAAGAAAGTATGGTTTGATGGCACGTACATGATATTCTGTTCATTAAAGTGACAATTTAAGGCCAAAGTCTCAGAACTGAAAATGAACTTGTGGTACTTTTCCAATTCACCTCTGTGTATGTGTTTAGTAGGGCCCCTGTGTGCGATGGTGCTGATTACCACTGGAGCAGTGACTTTGTTTTTTCCTTTAGTGTTGGTATTTTTCATTAATGATTGTAGAGCCTGATTAATCTGACAGTAAGAGAATAAACGGACAATTATTTTCCATCTATGTCTACAGCCTATCCCCCTATTCAGGTAATAAGCCTCTAACCATGATTATTGATAATGGCTATAATCTGCATTTCAATGTGTCTCTCTAGGTTGGCGGGATTAAAGATAAGGTATTAGCAGCACACAGAGCAGGCCTGAAGCGTGTCATTATACCCAAGCGTAATGAGAAGGACCTGGAAGAGATTCCACTTAATGTACAGCAGGATCTAAGCTTTGTGTTGGCAGAATCCCTGGATGATGTACTTAACGCAGCATTTGATGGTGGATTTTTACAGAAAAACGAATCAGAGCTTCTAAACAGTAAACTGTAACTATATCAGACTGCTGCTCATCTTCCCAGCGTAAGGTCTCATTTAAACAAGGTTAGAGTAATGGAGTTATAATAAGCACATGATGCCTGGCTTGCAAAGAATTATGGGAAACCATTTAGATAGAGCCTAGCTAAATGAAGTAAAGGAAGCTTTAATTTAAATGATTAAACCAGAATCTGTTTATTACCAATAAATGAAAGTAGCTATTGAGTTGTGTCTGTTGCAGTCTAGATTTATTATATATATTAGACAGGCAGGGCTCGTGAGTTCCTGCCAACATGTATCTTGAGCAGGCAAGTCAATCCAGATTTTTACTGCTGTAGGTTGATGCACATATTAATGTGATTAAATAAAAGAATTTAACCTTGTGTGTTCTAGTTATTTTTCCTAAAATCAACTCCCATGGTATGAAGCAGCCAAGGACACAGAAAACCCTATATTAGTAATATTCACTGCAGGGTACAGCCTGGCCTTGCTTTTAATGGTACATTTACAAGCAAGCTAGAGTGTAGATCAGTGGTTTCCAAACCAGTCCACGATTTAGGGATTACCCAGTGGTGGTGGTGTTTTTAGAAAACAAATGCCTTGACACGACTGGGTAAAATCCTGGAGTGGTAGGCATGCTGGGGACTGGTTTGGAAACCACTGTTGCAGACACTCAGGTTTATACTACAGCATGAGTCCTTTATAGAAAGTCACACCAGCCACCCTTTCCAAAAGCAATAATAAGGGCTAAATTACTTTAATTGTATTTGTTAGCTAAAACAAACCTGGGCCTACCGTTTTAGTTGGCTCTGATTCCAGCAGGTAATTAAAATGCAACAGTTGTTGGTCAGACACTGTGTTGCAATCTAACAATGGGCACAGAGTGCAGTTATTTTTGATTGTTGTAAGCATGTCTTTTGAGTCAACTAAAAAAAACAGGCAATCTTTATTTGATCAGACACTAGGATTTTTGATTATCTAAACTTCTGTAAACTGCATTTTAAAAAAAAAAATGCAATTACAAAAATTCTGCGGTTTTCTTTGGTGGTATAACTAAAAAAGACAGCTTGCAAAAACGAGAAGTCTTTACAAGGCCAGTGCTCTGGGCAATTGCTGCCTCTTGATTTTATCTTCATTGAGCTAAACAAACCAGGAAGAAATAGACAGTGGCAGAAAAGCTTGCCAGAAAGAAAAGTCACAACTTTCATGCATTGGAAACAAAAAGTAAGAAATCGCTTGGTGCAAAAAGGACTAGTTTAAAAAAATTAAAAATTGTTCATGAAAATGCATAAGTGAGCCTGACACTATTAAATAACTCCTCCTGCATTAAGGACAAGCCAGCTCTATGCTGACAGTGTCACCAGTGTAAGGCACAAAATATAAAACCTACCTGAAGCACTCAGCAACTCATTAGACCCAACACCATGTTTACAAATGTACAAAATGAACAGGAAAGGCTATTGGTAAACCGACAAGGGATTGAAGAGTTGTAATATAGGCAGAACATGACATTTAATGGGATTGCAATCTCTACAAAAACATTAAAATGACCACATTAGGCATATAAAATGGGCACACTAACCCCTTAAGGACCAAACTTCTGGAATAAAAGGGAATCATGACATGGCATGTGTCCTTAAGGGGTTAAGAAATAATTTTCCAAAATAAAACCATGAATTGTCAACGCGAGGTTAATAAGGTACTTTACTGGAACATGCTGAATTTCAGCAGTTAAAGGGGCATTCCATAAATCACCATTCAGTAGATATAGTAGCCAAAGAACACATGCATGTATTCATTGAGGGTGTATCTTTGAACTTGTAGACAGCAATTCTTTGGAACAGCAAGCCTCCCCTTTTTTGCCCCTGGAAGAGACTAACAGGCTTTACATGCTTCTGGAGTGCTCCCTCCGTGCATGCGCAGCATTATAATCTGAGTTTTGAGAAGGAGGTATGCAGAGGGGAGGCAGGCTTACTCAAGTATAGCACACCTGCTGCTTCCGTTCAATCCAAAGAGCCAATGCAAGCAGGAAGAAATTGCCAGCCAGGGGGGCTGTTTCATTAAATTGTAAAAGTGCAGATCAGCACTTTCTTAAAGTGCGTTTGAGATGGGATACTTATTGCAGAATCTGAAGTGCTCTAGGAGTGTGGAGTGGTCCTTCAAAGGACCAATGGGCTTGTAAAGATATTAGGGGGTCAATGTGTTCAGCCGAATTAGGAAGTGTGTTGTTCTGGATGTTTAAACTAGTGCTATTTTTTTTTTTTTTTTTAGGGATCCTATGGTCTAATGTCCATTTAGGGACCAGAAATATTTGAAATCAGTTTTATCAAGCCCAAATTCAGAGCCATGCTAGAACCACCTCCAGTTTTAACAAAGCTAAAAAAAGGCTCAAAAATAAGCAGCTGTACAGAAAGAAACACTGATAATATTAAGATGATGTGAACATTAACAAACAGATCATAAATGGTCAGTCTTAATGTCAGCAAACACATTTCAGTCACAGCCCATCATTAAAATGATCTTGAACCTGGACAGGCATACAGCCCCAGCTGACAGAATGACAGAGGTTTTTAGCTGGAGGCCAGAGTTTACACATTCCTTAACCCCTTAAGGACACATGACATGTCTGACACGTCGTGATTCCATTTTATTCCAGAAGTTTGGTCCTTAAGGGGTTAAAAGCCATGACGCTCTAGCCAGTTGTGCCAATCTGTGTAGATTACAGTTTTACATACACTAGTCACATGCCGAATCAAAAAGGGTTTTCTTCAACTAACACCCAAGCATTCTAGCAAAATGCCTTTTTCATAACACAATAGCGGCTAGTCATGCATGGTTAAACCAATATCCTGAGCACATTACACAAACTTCACTCACACATGTTGCTTATAATGTCACACAGGACATGTAACGGTTTAACTGGGCTAAAGTAAAGGCAAACCATGATTACACATTGTGGAAGCATCATCTGGAAAATCCCATCACATCCAGAACTGGACCAGACCACAAATTAAAGCTAAGAGCTGGTAGTTTGTTAAGGATACATTTAATGACAATTATAAAAAGAATGAGAACATCTCATTTTGAGACTACTCTTTAACAATATCAGGTTTCAATTATATTTGTCAGACAATGGGTTCTTGCAGCTACATAAAACAAATACACCCTTTGTTTGAGACAAACAGCCATACATCTTGCAGATTTTGTTTAATGTTGGGTGAACAGAAACTACACAGAATTTACTCAAAGCAGAATGACCCCCCCCACCCCATTTGCTACTTAAATTAAAAAAATATATATGTGGTTTGACATTCATTCTGCAATTGAGGTTGTGCTGGAGATCCAGGGATATACATATACTTGGCATTATTCAACAACAATCCCCATTATCCCTAATGGGGGTTATGGGAATTGTAGAATCTGCCATATCTGATTGCATAGATGGCAGAACTAGGAGGCTTTCGGCTATACATACAGCAAAGCCAATTGGTTCAGGATCATGTAACGTTAAACACATTCCTCAAAGCCATACTAGAAACATTTTAAAATAAAGTTTAAAAAAAAAAATGTATATCTTTAATCCAAAATTATGCATTGCAAATGTGTACAAAAAAACCCTTAATTACAGAAAAGAAAGTCAAATTTATTGAATGAAAAACTAGAAGTTAATAAAAAATTAGCCAAAAAAAAGTACACAAAACAGCAGCAATTCTATAGAGTGACTTGAGGATTGCAGTGGCTTTAAACCGCGCAAAAAGGCTTGTCCGTCAAACAGGAGGGAAATAAACACACAATTTCACTGTACAAACTACAAACACAAATTCATTGGGGGTTATTTTACATTTAATGTTGGATTTTTGTTGCTCTGTTATTTTTTTTTTTTTCGCTTTACGTACAAAAGTTGACCCGCTGGGTGCCTATATATTTCAGTGGTTTTTTGTTTTGTTTTTAAATATTAGTGTTTCTACATGCAACTGCTTCCTGTAAGTGGAATTCCTGCTTGTGGCGGGAGGCCGGCAGTACGGATTGATATTGAGCGCTGGATGGGAAGTGGAACACTGGCCTGGAAGTATTTGAATGCAGCTTTTAACACATGGAGATGGTTACATTAATTCCTAAATTGCCATTTTCTGCAAACAGCTGTGCGATGCTGGTGTCGAAAACTAGACAGTCACTGTTCATGATAGCAGTTGCAATTCCCTCGTGAATTGAGCGAGGAGTAGCTTCCCAAGTCAATCGCCGCCGGTGGCCATTTAGCTCCAGCCGGTAGGCAAAATTTTCTGCTTGCTTGCGCGTTCCTATTAGCTGCACAATTGCAAAGAACTGCTGATGACCATCATACTTCTCTTGTTTCTCCAGAACCAACATGAAGTGAAACCCAAAGCAAGATTGCATCATAACCCAGTCGACAGCTCCTGGAAGGTTAATGTCTGTAGCCAGGAATACAATATCCTCTCCTTGTAATGTTGTTATAGATTTATGCTGATGCATTAGGTGAGGCATGACTGCATCCAGGGAGCCTTGCCATTTACAAGAAGCCCCAGGACAGGGACAAGAGTAAGGACGAAACTCACACAGCTCCTCATGATCCGCTTTTTCCGTGTGCGGCAACGTTACCTCACATCCAGAGCTAGCGTATTTGCAGGGGAAAAGTACAGAGTTGGCCACCTTTTCCATTGCCAAATTACGGATGGATCCCAAAGGGCCTCTGCAGGTTGGACAACATGTGAGCTTTGGCCGACAATTGCTGCAAACAAGGTGGCCGCTCTGACACTGGAGAATGGGTGGTAAAACATAGTCAAAGCACACTGGGCATTCAAACAGGCTTGCCAGGTCATTGTTGGATGCAGTTGTTCCCGTCAGAGCTGGTACTCGCTGGGATGGGGGACACTTGGAAGTACCTGTAGGGATGGCTGTAGCAGTCTGACGGCTCATTTCTGCATTGAAAAAAAATAAATAAATTAGTTTTAACACGTTAAATATTGTAAGATTAACTTCTAGAGGAGCCAATTAATACCAAGATTATAGCATTACTAACCATTTACCAGCCAAAGAAGAGAACATACATATTGAAAACATTTCACTAAAGTGGAACTAAACCACAAGATTAACCAACGCCGCATAACGAGTCGACATGGGGGTTATTCACAACGTGGAAATTACCAGGAATTCAAAGTGTATTTCAAATTATAGGTCTAAAGAACCAAATTAAAAAGTATAGCTAAACTATACAAACCTATTACTGGCTGGAATTGCTTTGCAAGTCAAATATTCGCCTGAAATTTAAAATTGGTTTTGAATTTCTGACAATTCCCACTATGTCCATTACTTTCCCAGCTCTATTGTGGTGCATGGAATCTACTTGCCAAATGAGGGTATAGTGCATAACCAGAGGATCTATCAGGCCCCTCCAACCTACATGTATGTAATATTGTGAGGTAGGTCATTGTATGGGTTATCTTACACAGACAGTTTTCTACAAAGTACATATTTTTTTCATATCAATTTGCAGGAGCCAATTATACGGTAAGAGCATTACAAGTTTGTAATTTATGAATCATTTTCTAAACCAAATGACTACTCTCCATGTAAAGAATTGCAATCTGACTAAATGCAGTCTAAAATAGATGGTCTGAACATTTTTCGGCAGTGCTGTTTTTGGCCTAAATTTGCTACATTTCAGATTCAATTTGCTACAATTCAGAGTAGGAATAACCCTGAAAGTTTTCAATCTATTGATGTGTGTCCTTCCCAGACTAATCCATAATAGCTCTTAGCTGGTGTACACAATTAAAGGAATGTGTCATGGCCTATTTACACATCACACAGGGTTTCATTACAGCATGGCTTTAGATGTTATTCTGTGTAACCCTACCCACTGCAATAACCTCCAAGGCCCATAGCAGACTCCTCATGGTGAGGGGAAACAAATGATCTTCCCATCACAATCAGATGTTACCATACACAAGCCAAGACAGAAATAGCCTAAAGGATATGGTATTCTTTACGTTTTCTTAAATGGAGGTTGCACTCTATGAGACCCACAGTAAATGATAATGAGAAATAGGGTGCTGGGGGCCTGCTTCAAGCAGGACAGGCCTATCCCACATCAGATAATGTCCCTTTAATGTCAGACGGGGTATGCGCCGTGCAGGACAGATATTGTCCCTTTAATGTCAGACAGGGGACAGACGGGGTATGCGCCGTGCAGGACAGATATTGTCCCTTTAATGTCAGACTGGGGACAGACGGGGTATGCGCCGTGCAGGACAGATATTGTCCCTTTAATGTCAGACTGGGGACAGACGGGGTATGCGCCGTGCAGGACAGATATTGTCCCTTTAATGTCAGACTGGGGACAGACGGGGTATGCGCCGTGCAGGACAGATATTGTCCCTTTAATGTCAGACAGGGGACAGACGGGGTATGCGCCGTGCAGGACAGATATTGTCCCTTTAATGTCAGACTGGGGACAGACGGGGTATGCGCCGTGCAGGACAGATATTGTCCCTTTAATGTCAGACTGGGGACAGACGGGGTATGCGCCGTGCAGGACAGATATTGTCCCTTTAATGTCAGACTGGGGACAGACGGGGTATGCGCCGTGCAGGACAGATATTGTCCCTTTAATGTCAGACTGGGGACAGACGGGGTATGCGCCGTGCAGGACAGATATTGTCCCTTTAATGTCAGACTGGGGACAGACGGGGTATGCGCCGTGCAGGACAGATATTGTCCCTTTAATGTCAGACTGGGGACAGACGGGGTATGCGCCGTGCAGGACAGATATTGTACCTTTAATGTCAGATTGGGGACAGACGGGGTATGAATGTCAGACTGGGCTGGGAGAGGGGTATCGAGCAGATCTTACACCCAAAGCCCGGTACAGAGCACGTGGGTCCCCAGGGGCCCTTACCTTTCCTGGGGTCACTCCCGGACAGGCAGGTAAAGAGGACCCCTTTCCATGAGTAGAGCACGCTGGGGGTCGCTTTGCCAGTCATGGAGGGGGAGGCAGGGCATCGCTTCTCCCGGCACAGCCTCAGCAGCAGGCAGCCAGGGGCCCGTCCCAGATCCACGTCCCCATCCCGAGCTCAGAGCACAGCGAGCGGCCTCCCTCTCCGACTCACTGCGGCTCCCATCGACCGCACCCGCGACAGGGCGCAGTGCGCATGCTCAGACAGCAGGGACGGGGCCGCCAGCGCCACCCCCTCCCCCCGGGCAGCACGTGAGCCGGATACACTGGGGAGGCTAATAATAGCCCAGGGGCCCCTACACGGGGGGCATTAACCCTCAGTGTGCCAGGCCTTGGAGGGAGGGGGGGCATCAACCCTCAGTGTGCCAGGCCTCGGAGGGAGAGGGGGCATTAACCCTCAGTGTGCCAGGCCTTGGAGGGAGGGGGGCATTAACCCTCAGTGTGCCAGGCCTTGGAGGGGAGGGGGGACATTAACCCTCAGTGTGCCAGGCCTTGGAGGGAGGGGGGCATCAACCCTCAGTGTGCCAGGCCTTGGAGGGAGGGGGGGCATCAACCCTCAGTGTGCCAGACCTCGGGGGACATTAACCCTCACTGTGCCAGGCCTGCTGGGGGGGACATTAACCCTCACTGTGCCAGGCCTCGGGGGACATTAACCCTCACTGTGCCAGGCCTCGGGGGACATTAACCCTCACTGTGCCAGGCCTGCTGGGGGGGACATTAACCCTCACTGTGCCAGGCCTCGGGGGGGGGACTTTAACCCTCACTGTGCCAGGCCTAAGGGGGGGGGACATTAACCCTCACTGTGCCAGGCCTAAGGGGGGGGGACATTAACCCTCACTGTGCCAGGCCTAAGGGGGGACATTAACCCTCACTGTGCCAGGCCTGGGGGGGGCATTAACCCTCACTGTGCCAGGCCTGGGAGGGGCATTAACCCTCACTGTGCCAGGCCTGGGGGAGGGGCATTAACCCTCACTGTGCCAGGCCTGGGGGGGGGGGCATTAACCCTCACTGTGCCAGGCCGGGGGGGGCATTAACCCTCACTGTGCCAGGCCGGGGGGGGGCATTAACCCTCACTGTGCCAGGCCGGGGGGGGGCATTAACCCTCACTGTGCCAGGCCGGGGGGGGCATTAACCCTCACTGTGCCAGGCCGGGGGGGGCATTAACCCTCACTGTGCCAGGCCGGGGGGGGGGCATTAACCCTCACTGTGCCAGGCCTGGGGGGGCATTAACCCTCACTGTGCCAGGCCTGGGGGGGCATTAACCCTCACTGTGCCAGGCCTGGGGGGGCATTAACCCTCACTGTGCCAGGCCTGGGGGGCATTAACCCTCACTGTGCCAGGCCTGGGGGGGCATTAACCCTCACTGTGCCAGGCCTGGGGGGGGCATTAACCCTCACTGTGCCAGGCCTGGGGGGGGCATTAACCCTCACTGTGCCAGGCCTGGGGGGGCATTAACCCTCACTGTGCCAGGCCTATCCAGTGGGGAGGAGGGCCCTTAACCCTAAGTGCCAGGCCTATCCAGTGAGGAGGGGGGGGGCATTAACTCAGTGCCAGGCCTATCCAGTGGGGAAGGGGGCATTTACCCTCACAGTGCCAGGCCTATCCAGTGGTGAGGGGGTCATTTCCCTCATAGTGCCAGGCCTATCCAGTGGGGAGGGGGGCATTCACCCTAACAGTGCCAGGCCTATCCAGTGGGGAGGGGGGCATTTACCCTAACAGTGCCAGGCCTATCCAGTGGGGAGGGGGGCATTTACCCTCACAGTGCCAGGCCTATCCAGTGGGGAGGGGGGCATTTACCCTCAGTGCCAGGCCTATCCAGTGGGGAGGGGGTCATTTACCCTCAGTGCCAGGCCTATCCAGTGGGGAGGGGGTCATTTACCCTCAGTGCCAGGCCTATCCAGTGGGGAGGGGGTCATTTACCCTCAGTGCCAGGCCTATCCAGTGGGAGGGGGTCATTTACCCTCAGTGCCAGGCCTATCCAGTGGGGAGGGGGTCATTTACCCTCAGTGCCAGGCCTATCCAGTGGGGAGGAGGGCCATTTACCCTCAGTGCCAGGCCTATCCAGTGGGGAGGAGGGCCCTTAACGCTCACAGTGCCCGGCCTATCCAGTGGGGAGAGAGGCATTCACTCTCACAGTGCCAGGCCTATCCAGTGGGGAGGGAGGCATTCACTCACAGTGCCAGGCCTATCCAGTGGGGAGGGAGGCATTCACTCACAGTGCCAGGCCTATCCAGTGGGGAGGGAGGCATTCACTCACAGTGCCAGGCCTATCCAGTGGGGAGGGAGGCATTCACTCACAGTGCCAGTCCTATCCAGTGGGGAGGGAGGCATTCACTCACAGTGCCAGGCCTATCCAGTGGGGAGGGGGTCATTTCCCTCAGTGCCAGGCCTATCCAGTGGGGAGGGGGGCATTCACCCCAACAGTGCCAGGCCTATCCAGTGGGGAGGGGGGCATTTACCCTCACAGTGCCAGGCCTATCCAGTGGTGAGGGGGTCATTTACCCTCACAGTGCCAGGCCTATCCAGTGGTGAGGGGGTCATTTACCCTCACAGTGCCAGGCCTATCCAGTGGGGAGGGGGTCATTTACCCTCACAGTGCCAGGCCTATCCAGTGGGGAGGGGGTCATTTACCCTCAGTGCCAGGCCTATCCAGTGGGAAGGAGGGCCCTTAACGCTCACAGTGCCAGGCCTATCCAGTGGGGAGGGGGGCATTCACTCTCAGTGCCAGGCCTATCCAGTGGGGAGGGAGGCATTCACTCTCAGTGCCAGGCCTATCCAGTGGGGAGGGAGGCATTCACTCACAGTGCCAGGCCTATCCAGTGGGGAGGGGGTCATTTACCCTCAGTGCCAGGCCTATCCAGTGGGGAGGGGGTCATTTACCCTCAGTGCCAGGCCTATCCAGTGGGGAGGAGGGCCATTTACCCTCAGTGCCAGGCCTATCCAGTGGGGAGGAGGGCCCTTAACGCTCACAGTGCCCGGCCTATCCAGTGGGGAGAGAGGCATTCACTCTCACAGTGCCAGGCCTATCCAGTGGGGAGGGAGGCATTCACTCACAGTGCCAGGCCTATCCAGTGGGGAGGGAGGCATTCACTCACAGTGCCAGGCCTATCCAGTGGGGAGGGAGGCATTCACTCACAGTGCCAGGCCTATCCAGTGGGGAGGGAGGCATTCACTCACAGTGCCAGTCCTATCCAGTGGGGAGGGAGGCATTCACTCACAGTGCCAGGCCTATCCAGTGGGGAAGGGGTCATTTCCCTCAGTGCCAGGCCTATCCAGTGGGGAGGGGGGCATTCACCCTAACAGTGCCAGGCCTATCCAGTGGGGAGGGGGGCATTCACCCTAACAGTGCCAGGCCTATCCAGTGGTGAGGGGGTCATTTACCCTCACAGTGCCAGGCCTATCCAGTGGGGAGGGGGTCATTTACCCTCACAGTGCCAGGCCTATCCAGTGGGGAGGGGGTCATTTACCCTCAGTGCCAGGCCTATCCAGTGGGGAGGGGGTCATTTACCCTCAGTGCCAGGCCTATCCAGTGGGAAGGAGGGCCCTTAACGCTCACAGTGCCAGGCCTATCCAGTGGGGAGGGGGGCATTCACTCTCAGTGCCAGGCCTATCCAGTGGGGAGGGAGGCATTCACTCACAGTGCCAGGCCTATCCAGTGGGGAGGGAGGCATTCACTCACAGTGCCAGGCCTATCCAGTGGGGAGGGAGGCATTCACTCACAGTGCCAGGCCTATCCAGTGGGGAGGGGGGCATTAACCCTCACAGTGCCAGGCCTATCCAGTGGGGAGGGGGGCATTTACCCTCACAGTGCCAGGCCTATCCAGTGGGGAGGGGGTCATTTACCCTCAGTGCCAGGCCTATCCAGTGGGGAGGGGGTCATTTACCCTCAGTGCCAGGCCTATCCAGTGGGAAGGAGGGCCCTTAACGCTCACAGTGCCAGGCCTATCCAGTGGGGAGGGGGGCATTCACTCTCAGTGCCAGGCCTATCCAGTGGGGAGGGAGGCATTCACTCACAGTGCCAGGCCTATCCAGTGGGGAGGGAGGCATTCACTCACAGTGCCAGGCCTATCCAGTGGGGAGGGAGGCATTCACTCACAGTGCCAGGCCTATCCAGTGGGGAGGGGGGCATTAACCCTCACAGTGCCAGGCCTATCCAGTGGGGAGGGGGGCATTCGCTCTCAGTGCCAGGCCTATCCAGTGGGGAGCATTCACTCTCACAGTGCAAGGCCTGACTCCCTCTGTGTGTAGTCTCAGGCTTACTCTGGGACTGTAGTGTTTACATGGAGGGTTAATAAATCATATTCTAATACAGACACATTATTCAAAGAGTAATTGAAACCTCCTCCAGATAGACGGACAGAGGGGAGGCACTGAGTGACAGTCAGTAAAATGTTGCTGGCCAACAAAGTAAACACGACTAATCTGAAAATGCAGTTTTCACTGCTTAGCACGAAGGAACAGGTAATAGACAGAACCATTACCATACAAGAAGCCGTATGCTATACATTGCTATACAAGTTGCAGGGGTTCTGGTGACTACATTACACCTTGAGGCTTACCAACTCACACAATTCTCCCCCACTACATCTGTATATGTAATCCAGCCTCATCTGTCACACAGCCACCCCAACACGTGTGTAATCCTGCCACGTGTCACACAGCCACCCCAACACGTGTGTAACCCTGCCACGTGTCACACAGCCACCCCAACACGTGTGTAACCCTGCCACGTGTCACACAGCCACCCCAACACGTGTGTAACCCTGCCACGTGTCACACAGCCACCCCAACACGTGTGTAACCCTGCCACGTGTCACACAGCCACCCCAACACGTGTGTAACCCTGCCACGTGTCACACAGCCACCCCAACACGTGTGTAACCCTGCCACGTGTCACACAGCCACCCCAACACGTGTAACCCTGCCACGTGTCACACAGCCACCCCAACACGTGTGTAACCCTGCCACGTGTCACACAGCCACCCCAACACGTGTGTAATCCTGCCACGTCACACAGCCAACCCGCCACATGTGTAATCCTGCCATGTCACACAGCCACCCCAAAACAGGTTATCCTGCCATGTCACACAGCCACCAACACGTGTCACTCAGCTACCCCGCCACTTGTGTAATCCTGCCACATGCTGCAGAGCCACCCCGCCACGTGTGTAATCATGCAAAATGTCAAACAGCCAACCCACCACTTGTGTAATCCTGCCACGTGTCACAGCTATTAAATACACCAACATTTTTCTCCTTTTGTGATCAGGCAACAGATCAATGACCCACAACAAGCCTTTATTCTTTATAATTACACACAGCTAACAATTCAGGTAACAACACCTAACGGTACATGGAGGCTAAACTATGTCAAACAAAGGATTGCATCAAACCAATCATGAAATCATAAGTGGCATCAGAACTCTCTGGTCAATTCTTCCCCCCCCCCCAAGACAGCGCCCCCCCCTCCCCAATTTTGTATTATGGACATCATAAAGCACACTACCAGGGTATCTCATTACCATAAAATTTGAGTCAGTTACAGGGAAAGAAAACATTCTAGATATATTTCTGTAACCTTATCACAATGCTAGAGAGATAATTCTGTTTCAGTTGGAAGACTTCTGCTGAAGCAGACTAAACAGATACAGGTAACGCACTGGCTGCTTTTTCAGGTTTTGCTGTGAGCTCTGCTCAGACATGGAAATGGCTCAGCAAATCAAAGGTCTCATTCTGCATTAATCAATAGTCAGCTTAAAGGGACACTATAGTCACCAGAACACCTACAGCTTATTGAATTTGTTCTAGTGAGTAGAATCATTACCTTCAGGCTTTTTGCTGTAAACACTGTCTTTTCAGAGCAAATGCAGTGTTTACATTACAGCCTAGTGATAACTTCACTGGCCACTCCTCAGATGGCTGTTCGAGATCCTTCCTGGGTCATGGCTGCCTAAAATGCATCCACACATTCAGTATCTCCTCCCTCTGCATGCAGACACTGAACTTTCCTCATATAGATTCATTGATTCAATTCATCTCTATGAGGAGATGCTGATTGGCCAGGGCTGTGTTTGAATCATGCTGGCTCTGCCCCTGATCTGCCTCTTTGTCAGTCTCAGCCAATCCTATCGAGAAGCATTGTGATTGGATCAGGCTACCACTTCTGATGATGTCAGCAGACTGCTTGTTTTTTTTTAAAGGCAAACAGCATGCAGAGTTACAGCTTCAGGCTTGAATACAGTAAGATTTTGCTATATTTATGGAGGCATGAGGGGCCCAGGGGGCTAGATAGTGGTTTTAACACTATAGGGTCAGGAATACATGTGTGTGTTCCTGACCCTATAGTGATCCTTTAAAAGGTACTGCCCCACTGTACTGGTTATGATGCCAGTTTCCCAGTAATGGGTTGAGCCATTTGACAGTCTTCCCCCTTACTTGGGACCTTGCCAGACTGAGGCTCCCTAGTGCTCCAGTGACATGCATCCAAAGCAGCAGCGGTCAACATTAATTGGCTGAGAATGTCAGCTGACTGCTCTCAGTCAATGATGGGTATACTGTAAAGTTGCATAGAACAGACAGCCAGACAGAACTCTAGATCCAGGCTGGCTGATTATGCCCTAATGATGCTGTTACATAGCTTTTCATAGCAAAATTCCTGATGTGGCCATGATGCCTGGAGTAACAAAACTGCTGCAAACATGAAAGTTAAAAATATTATCAAGCACACCCCTGAGATCATCCTCATTCACATCAATAACCAACTACTAGTTCACTCCTTTACTAAGCTACTTACTTGCGTCTGAGCAGCCACCACCTTCCAGCATAGCACACGTCCAGAAATCGGATCAGTATTTGCGCATACAGACGTATCTCCGCTCACATGTCAAGGGCCAGCCCTGAAAGAAAGGGTAATCAAATGTTATCACAGCTATAGCACAAATCCTCTCACCACCTCACGCACCAAGTTACCACACAATGCAGGTTATGGATTGAAATGCATCAAGTATTCCTATTACGAGAATGTAGGATATGGGGGGGGGGGGGGGAGAGACTTTAGATTGAAAGGCTGAACTCTATAGACTTGAAACTTTTGTTGTGGTAAACTTTTACCATATACTTCTACAGAAATTGATAATCGCGCTTTGGAGGAGTCAATGTATGACCAGAGGATGTGGGCAAACCCAAAGTGTTTACAGAGATTGTTCATATTGTGTCTCTGCAGTATTAATCCTTAAAGGGCCTCCCTGCCCTCAAAAAAACTTCATCACAAAGTTGGTTTAGTGGTTGGACTCAGTGTCATTTACTTTAAAGTCTCTTAAAAAAAAAAAAAAAAAAGTACATTTAAAAAAAATAAATAAATAAATAAAGGGGCAGAGCCAGCGCCCGAGCAAGCTAGACGCTCATCTCTGCAGCTCCAAGCATTGCTCGGAATTAACTGCTCCGAAACCGTTACACACTGACCTAAAGTGCTTTGAAAGAGACCCACGGACTCCCAACACCATGGGGAAGAAAAGCAAGAAACAGCGCGCGGAAGGTAAAAAAGAAGATTAGTGTTAATTTGATTTATAAGGATTTAACACCAAATGTGGGTCCCTGGGCTGCCATCTGCACTGCCTCCCCTTTAAGAGTACATACTGTTACATGCAATGGGCGCCCAGTGATAAGCGGAGATGTAGTTGTTCAAGTAGTTTTGATATATTTGCAGCATTTGCCTTTAAATTACAAATGTCACCCCAATTCCTTACACAGCAGTTTAGTGAATGACAACCATGTCTCTATAGATTGGTAAATTCAGATCCTAGAGTTCAAAGACAGAATTGGCAATAGACCAATGCAAAATACAGTTCTTGAAATAAAACAAAGCACAGAACCTACGATTGAGCACATATCACTAAGAATCTAGAAGAACGCCAGTGGGATCTCCTGGTTAAGTCTGTGGTTCTTGCTCAAAATAAATGGCTGGAATTCAGTTATTAACCAGAGGCTTACCTCATCTCAGGTACTCTGGGCAGGCGGTGTTACAGTAAGCCAGGGCTTGACAAATTTGCTTGGAATCTAGGAGACAGGGTTTTCAGTGCAAAATTACAAATCTTAAAGGGACACTATAGTCACCAGAACACTACAGCTTAAAAGGATACTATTGTCCTAAGGTATTAAACTTGGGGTATTTTGACTCTTTTCATGCACCCATTTTACCACCATGCCAAATTTTTTTTTTTTTAAATTGGTGATTTAAGAACCTTAAGGGTTACTGCCAAAGAACACCACAATATGTGTTCAGCAACATCTCCGGAGTACAGTGATACCACCCATGTATAGGTGTGTCTGGTTCTCTGGGGGCTAAAAGACCTTATTCGGAGTGTGCGCATTCCAGTTTTCCCAACTTGGAATTTTCACAGCTGGTCATGAACCCATGTCCTATTTGGGACATTGTTTAAGCTGGCCAATGTACAATCCAGGGTATTCAATTTGGGGTATCCAGTCTTTTTTAGTAGCCACTTAGTCACAAACACTGGCCAAAGTTAGCATTTATATTTGTGTGTTAAAAAAAAGACTGAACATACCCCATTTGCAATACCTTGGGTTGTCTTCATTTGAAAATTGTATGCCATCATGGGGGTAATTCTCATTCCTGGGCTACCATACGCTCTCAAAGCCAATCTTGCAAATTTCAATGTGAAAAAACAGCCTTATTTTTGACCCTGTAACTTACAAAAACCCTATAAAACCAAGGACCGCCGATAGGGAAGGCTGGGTGAATCCTTTACTAATAAAAACTGAGTAGACTAAGCTAGGTGGTGAATGTATCCATTTACTGTATAAATCTTACCTGCTGATCACAAAACCGATTATATTGTTTGCCAATACTCGATAAAATAAAGAATAAAAAAAAAACAAACAAACTATAAAACCTGTACATGGGGGGTACTGTTATATTCTGGAGACTTCGCTGAACACAACTAGTGTTTCAAAACAGTAAAAGGTATCACAACAATGATATCATCAGTGAAAGAGCTGTTTGTGTGTGGAAAAAAATGCAAAAAAAAAAACACTTCACTTTCACCGACAATATCATCTCTGTGATATGTTTTACTAAAACACTAATATTTGTGTTCAGCGATGTCTACATAGTAAAAATAAATAAAAGAGAGAAGGGACAGAATAAATAAAAGAGAGAAGGGACAGAATAAATAAAAGAGAGAAGGGACAGAATAAATAAAAGAGAGAAGGGACAGAATAAATAAAAGAGAGAAGGGACAGAATAAATAAAAGAGAGAAGGGACAGAATAAATAAAAGAGAGAAGGGACAGAATAAAAGAATAGAGATGAAATGAAAATTATGCCGCATGCAATAAATTTTGCATAAAATAGTTCATTTGCAGGGGGCGGAGTCTGACCGCCAAGCGGAGTGGACGCGGACCGCATGAGCTCCCGCTCGACGGGCAAATAAATCGTCGAAAACCGGACTTAAAAAGCTCGCAGACACATCAGGGTGCACTCCCTAAGTTAGGGGTGCACCAAACAAGCAACGAACACACTCCCGACGCCCGTCGGGGCCGGGAGCACTGGACGCCTACCGCGACATACAGGAGCTGAAACCGGGGCGAGACGGCCGCTCATCCCGAGCTCGGAATAACCCGGCAAACAACCTCCCCCCCCCCCCCCCTCTGGACCGGTGGGGGTCATCCCGGTCCTCCCCAGCCACATCAAGCACATATGAGGACGGGCTGAGCAGACTGTAGAGGTGCAACACAGCCAAGGCAAGGCCAAGATGGCGTCCCATTACAGGCCCCAGCCGAAAGGTACAGACACCCAGCCATCACCCCAGCCCATGGCAACGCTAGATCAGCTCTGCAAAAGCTTTTGGGCAATACTCCGCAACAACGGAGCCACACAAGTTCAAGCAATGAGAGCAGTGAACGCGTGGTTGCGCCCGGCCACCAGACGCCGCTATTACGACGCCATGCCGAGGGCCCTCAGAACAACTGCCCGGCGGGGCAGCCGCAAACATCCAATAAAGCGGGGAACACTACCCGGGCACACACAGGCGCAAACACTCAACCTCACCCACACAAGTACCTAAGTGCCGCGCAGGCCCCACAAGCGAGACCCACGCTGAGCCAGAGAATCAGAGCCCAGCGCGGCACCCGGGGCCCCTCAGAAGTTGCAGCCGCCTACCGGATCAAGGTGAGCGTGACCACACTGACACCCGTTGGAGGATCTGAATCGCTGCATAGAGGCGACGCTGAATCCACCTGTCATCACGGACTGGACCCACAGGAACTCCTGAACCACCTTCCAGGGACTGCATTCAAAGCATCCAGAACGGGCATTGGCTGATGCAACCCGGACTGCAGCCCGCGACCTTGCCTACGGAGCAGAGACTCTCTCTCCATAAGGACGGAGGCAACAGTACCCCAGCTACATCCTTTATATGTATGCCCATAATTGATATGTGCCAATGACTGCTTAATATGTGCCGATAATTACTAGGAACCTACGATTGAAATGTGCTTACATTTAACATGTTCCCTACACCTGTTTTAACATGGTCCTCCTGTTTTAACTGTAAGGCTTCCTGTTCCAATCTGCAATAGCCTATAAGCCAGACTACTGTCACGCTTTTGGGAATATATATCTAGGCACCTCTCTCCACTCTGCTTATTAAGGACACAACATTGCTGGGCTAACCATAGTTTAGCGGGCCATTCTGTACTTTTATAATCAATTAAGTTAAGACCAATACATACAAAATGTCCTGGCCAGCCCTAAGGGTCTAGTCTTTTTTTTTTCTAAGCGACAATGTAAGCGTTAGCCTGGATCAATACATTCATATATTGTCTGTGATAGCGCACCTAACGTAATGCAAGCGTAAGTTAGTCTAACTCTCAACCTTCCACTTAAATATGATGGTCAACTTTATAAAAATCTCATGTCATAACGTGAAAATATCCAAGCAATGATAAGCCACACTGCTTATAATTAGATACAGCTCTGCTACAAAACGCGTTCATACCATACCTTCTTTAGCATAGGTGATCTAGCAATGTTAAGCAACAAACATCTTTATTTTATTTTGTTATATTTAATTCTACTCTGCTAACCTCCTGTTTAGTTAAGCAAAAAAAAAAAAAAATGGTGCGAATTACTATGCCACTGTCTAACTTTTATGAATCCTTTCATACGCTGTTGTGGCGTTTTGTTGTTATATTATGCTCATCTGCACAACAAAAATAAAGAATTAAAAAAAAAAAAAAAATTGTTCATTTGCATTTAATTTTAATGCATGTGAAGGGTTATTTAGGGATTCCTGACAGAAATCAGAGATACAATGTAACTTGCGATCAATTTGAAAAAAAAAAAAAATTACAATGGTTTGGAAATAGCAACGTGCTACTTGTACTTCTAGCCCTATAACTTTCCACACACAAAAAAAAAAAGCTAAGAACATGTTAACTTTGGGTATTTTTAAACGGAGGACAAAATTTAGAAACTTTAGCATGGGTGTTTTTTGGCGGTTGTAGATGCGCAACAGATTTTGGGGGTGAAAGTTCAAAAAAATATAAAATGATTAAAAAATTAAAAATTGTTAAATATTTTTATAGTAAATTATATAAAATGAAAATAATGGTATCTTTAGAAAGAACATTTAATGGCAAGAAAAACAGTATATAAAAAAAAGACAGCCGTGGTCCTTAACGGTTAGAAAATTTTAAAGCGGCCTGGTCACTAAGGTGTTAACGTTATGGTGTCTATAGCCTGTCCGTGCAAGCTTTTTGTTGTAAACACTACATTTATATTGCTGCCTAGTAACAACTCTGGGAAAGCATTGGATTGGCTGAGATCCTCAAGATTGATTATCTCAGCCATGGAGGTGGGGCCAGTCGTGGAGAGAAAGCATGACTTGGGGGTAAAAAAAGGTGAGTAAAATCACCTTTCCCATGAGATTGGAATGGAGCCGCTAAGCTAAAAAACTGTTTTTTGTAAACAAGTATAATCCACACACTAAAAAGGGGGGAATACTTTTTGCAGGGTGCACCAGAAAGGGAGGGTCAATCCCTTGAAACAGTAAATGGAAGAAAAAGAAATATCCAGATAGACCTGAGGTTTCTTCAAAAAGGCAGTCTATTTGAAACAAGAAAGTGGAGACTTACTCTGGAATTTTGGCATCTGAATAATGGACTAATACAACAAATTATTATATACACGCACAGAGATAATATGGGATCCAGAATTGAGGTGGGAACAGGAAATTGAAAAGAGGTGTGATGCAAAAATTATAAAGGTGTGAATTGGAAATGGCATGAATGGCTAGTAAAGACTGAGAAATGGGGAAGTAGAGGAAAAGAGGAATCTAAAATTGAGAAGGATTGAAAAGCAGGAGAGGAAGGATTGAGGAACTGGACTAGGAGATCAAGCATCAATGCAAAGTATTCCTGGTTTCTGAGAAGACGAAAAAAAATAAAAAATAAAAAGGCACCCTCCTCCACTTAGTCCGGGATTCCAATGCATGAGGGAACTCTGCTCTATGAAAGGATCTCCTATTGAGTGCCACAGGTCATAGTCTGACTTATTTGGCAACCTGGACCCAATTTTTCACTGCCGGTGGAGGTTGTCCTGGTGCTCCCAACTACTTGTAATCAGAGCCATAATTACCTGTGGACTCACTGCATACACTCCGCATACAAGACAGCACGGAATGTCACCTAAAATGGAGGACTCCGCGGATCTGCTTGGAGCGGACATCTTATACAAGCATGACATGCTTTTCGTGGACTTCTAGAGATGAATCAAGGAGTGCATGCTCCAAAGTGACCCACATATACTACATGCCCCTCGACCCCAGAGGCATCCGCTGAGCTCCCGACGAATGAAGACTGCTCCATGCCCAAGGCGCACCTGACACCAGCGGAGAAGCACAGGCCATCTCCCACCAGCTCCTACCAAGCGCAACATACCCTCGGGTCTGCATAAGCAGGACACTATGCTGCGCCTTCCCGAGAGGCAGAGTCAACAGGAGGGTCATCGAAGATATTGCTCAGCACACCAACACATTCCATTCTGTCGCTCCCTCAATCTTAATTTGCCCGAATGTACCTGGTGGATAACATGCCAATGCTGGACTGTGATATGCTCCAGAGAGGTATAGGATGATGCAAAGTTATTACACTTGCATTCCTTTCTCCATGACTTTCTTTATAAACCTAATATGTTGAGTTTGGGGTAGTTCTACCTAGTTTATCACACATGCACCTATGCATAGATTTAGCTTGTTCCAAAGAAAGTGCAGCATTTACTGATATGACTTGCTTTACGGTCTCTATTCTATCAAAACATATGCATGGATTTCACTTGTTCTACTTTTAGCAAAACAGTGCAGTACCTTGATATTTTATGACTCGCATTAGTGTCTATTTTCTCACAAAATGTCACTGAAACAGTGTACAAAGGAATAAAAACAACAAAAATAAAGAATTAAAAAATAAATAAAACTCCAGAGGATTACACGGCAGCCCCAACTTGAACCGCGGGACTCCCTCCACACTGCCTCTTCTACCATCCTCAGGACATACCCCAGTAGCGGCTCAAAGTTGTTTATGATTATTTTTTTACCCCGACTTTACACTTTGTTTTCAGCCCATGAAGCATCCCAGTCACACCTGGGTATCCACTGCCCCACATGCCGGGACTCTTGGCCCAACTATGACGGCCTCAGCACCAGAATCTACCTCTGCGGTCTACAGTTGTATGTGTCTTACCATTCCTCTCCTTGCGCAGCTACACCTCAGCACTCGTTGCCTCATATTCCGAGATTCGCGGCCCACCTATAAAAGGCCTTAATTCCTGAGCTTACAGATGCGGTTCGAAGTTATATATGCTTTTATTATTTTATGTGTATTTCATGGTGACAACCCTTTACGGTTTACCACCACAGACGAGACTATGCAGACACCCCAACCATGCCAGTTGACATGCAAAGGCCCTCCTTCCCCCACCCCCTAGACTAGACCCGATAGGCCTATAGACGTTATGAGATCCTGGGGGTGGGCAAATACAGTTTGACATAGAACCGGGACAAGCAAGGCTACCTATGCGGCCTGGACACTGACATAGAAAACAAACTAGCAGGATACACACACACCTCTCACGAGAGACGCCCAAGCCAGGACCATCCCCTTGCAGTCCTTCCACATTTCCGCCTAAGGACTGCAGATAACCCACAGGTTCCAGACGGGAGAGAAAAGAAACCCTGCTCCCACATAACAGATCGTATAGTCACATGTATACTAAGATGTTTGTACTGAATATGTTGCCTTTATCGTAATTATTCCTGCTAACCCACTTATGCTGGTGAGCCAGGTCAAAAACAAACTGTTGAGGGGGCAGGGCCTGACAGCCAAGATGGCCGGACGTGCTCTGAGAGCTCTCACATCAGCAGGCACAAAAACGAATATCCCAACTATCCTAGGCATGCTAATGACACATGATGCCCAGAAAACAACACAGGACCACACGGGGAACAAGACGATACCAGTCCTGCACCAAAACTCAGAACGAGCGCCTGAACCGGCCATGAGGCCTAAACTGAAGCTGTGCCTGAGGCCTGGGGGAGGCGGCCGATCTCCTGGCATGGGACCTGCTCAAAAGCGTGAACAGATGCAGCCCTGCTACTCCCCCCTCTGGACCAGCGGGGGATATCCCGGTCCACGCTGGGGACTACTGCCCCCCGCAACGCGGCTCAGACAAGCGACTGAAGCTACCAACAAGCGGGACGGCAGGGGCCCAAGCAAAATGGTGGCAAAACACACCCTCCCCAAACCACCCAAGCAAACCCCGGAATTCTTTGATAAGACTATATACCATCATAGGGACTCCGTACCGGTGGCCAGCATTTTAAGCTAGCATTGGGAAGAGTGGCGGCGTGGATCCGCCCGTCCACCCGACGCCACCTGATTAGTTGCCCACCCCGAGCACCTAAAGCGGCAACTGGACGGAGCCTGCCTCGGAACTTCAAATGGCGGGAATCGGAGACCTGCCTCTCAGAATCCAGCACTCACCATCACACACAACAAAGCGAGATTACTACTCCCGCCCGACCTACTCCCCTCCCAGCAACGTCGGAAACCTCTGGCCAGCACAGCACGTCTCTGCACTCACAAACCCAAGCAAACTGCCCACGTGAAGCACAGCTCTACACCGGCTAAAGGCGCGGACGGAATGCCCCTCCAGATCACAATGGCGACGGAACGCAGCACCAACCCTGCACATGGCTCACCTGTCAAGCCTCCAAAGCCAGCATCGGCTAACCAAGGCGGTCTACGCCTCAGACGGATTGCGATCCAGTATGGAGACAGCGCCCTGAAAGGGCAGTAACTACCACACTGTCATCCCGTTTGTTATGAACTTTACTCACCACCGAAATACGCACTGCTGAAATGTTTTATTTTATATTCACCGCTAACTATGCTCTATACATTCGTTGACATAGCACACTTCAGAGCCTAGCAATAGAACGGTTTTACTAATCGGATATAACATTGCTCCACACAGACACATTACATTTGAACAGCCGCTTACGACCCTCGTGCACATAAAGTGCATAATAGACCCACGAGTCTCATGTGTCACGTGTGTAGAACACCAGTTTATTTTCACTTTTAGAATTCTCATTCACATAATAAACGGTTATATTGCACTATAGGATATAGACGGTAGTCGCATTCTAGACTCACATATTTACTTAACACTGTCACACATCGCTGTGCAGCACAGCCAGTTGTACATAGCCTGACCAGCATGCTTACAGCACATAAAAACTGAGACAGATAATCAGGAATTTAGTTACTGACCACATGTATCCAATCTTAGTATATGCAGTAGTTCCTTTACCATTATTCTCTGTTCAGATATAAAATTAGTGCAGAAACCTCCACATGCTAACCAACTGTTAACAATTGCTTATGTACCGTATATGCTTGTCAAAGCTGTTGGGGCATGACGAGCCCACTTGTTATGTTTTCATGCACGCAAAAATAAAGAATTTATTTAAAAAAAAAAAAACACGACATGAGTTCACCAAATATGCACACCGACCTCAGACCAACCTAAGACTAACTAAGCACCATACACCGCACCGCTGCCCTCACACGCCAAACTTAAGTCCAGAACCTCCAAAAACACACAAAAAAAAAAAGGAAATATCAAAAACCAGTGGAGATATATACATATATCTTTAATGTGCAACATCAGTGTAAATTTACACCTTACAGGGATACAGCTCTCCACTGTTTTTTTTTTTTTATTGGAATGTTCTTTTTTAATTTGAAAAAGAGAAAAATAAATCTCTTATTTATTTATTTATTTAAAATAGGCAAAGCTATGTTCTGGACTTCTCGCGCGCGGCTTCTTTCCTTTGGAACAGCCTGTCTACCCCCATCAGACTCTCCCCTAGTCTTCAATGGTTTGAGAAGTCCCTCAAAAAACATCTGTTTAGAAATGCTTATGGTCTCCCAGAGTAACTTATCTATACCTATCCAAATCTGTGTCTTGCTCTCCTGAAGAGCCACACTCCACCCTCACCATCAGTTATGCTACATTTCCACCCTGTTTGGTGGCTGTCACCCTTGCTGTCCTGTTGTGTACTTGTACCCCACCTTATCTAGACTGTAAGCTCGATTGAGCAGGGCCCTCAGCTACCTATTGTTCCTGTGTCACTGTGTCAATTGTCTCATTTATTGTAAATGTTCCCCCCTTTCATAATATTGTAAAGCGCTGCGGAATATGTTGGCACTATATAAATACCAATATTAATAATCCACACACCTACCCTGAGAGTTTGCTCAAAAATGTCTGCCCCTAATGTCTTCAAGTTTTATCAACCTTTGTAAAAATCTAGAGCCATTAGTTTCCAACGCAAGCCATGTACCATTCCTTACCAGACAGATTTGCTCTAAATAAAAGCATTTTGTATCACAAGCGGCAACATTCCACTCCACAGACTGACAGCTTTAATTCAGGATATACTTTCCATTGACCTCTGCCCTTTCAGTGCCATCTCAGTGGAGCATTAACAGGAACACTCCAAGAACCACTGCCACAACAGCATATCTGTGCCAGGTGTTGTCTGTTAATACCCCACGTAAGTAATCAAACCCATATTGAAACCTGTGGTTTGAAAGCTCCTTATCAGATTACAAACAGAAGGCCCTACTTCCATATTCCTGATATCAATTGCATCAAAATAGAGATAAAATTAATGTCAATAATGCTGAGAGGGAATTTAGAAATATCTGAAGAGGGGGGTGGATCTTGTGGGGGCCCATGGAACTATGGTTAAAAAGGGTTAAACCAGCGGTTCCCAGACTGTGCCGCGGTGCGCTGGGGCGCCATTATAGGCACACAGGAACGCCGCAAAATATGATGCTATGATCGTAACACTGGAAACATTTCTGCTTAACATGGGCCTGGTCGGGTGCCGCGGCCCTTTATGACCGAGACCACGCCTCTGTAGTGTTGGCTGGCTGGGAGGAAGTGACAGCCTGTCACTTCCTCTCAGCTTCACGCAGAGAGACTGTGTGGGAGAAAGAGGAAGCAGCCGCAGAGGGAGCATTAGGGGAGGGGAGAGGGGCACGAAGAGCTGCTTCAGACCAATTACTCCCACCACCAGCAGGACCAGAACTTCAAATAAGCCACCCACATGGACACAAAAGGTAAGCCAACAGTAGGATTGGTGTAGACATAAAATTGATCACATACATATACACACATATATAGAGTTGTACATAAGTTTACAAATGCCTCGGTTAACAATTTTTGGTTTATAAATGAAAATCCATTGAAAAGAATGCCTCAGTTTACAAAAAAATTTCGCAATACAAAGCAAGTTTCCCCAGGATGCATTGTGCCTGGGAGGTTTATAGCGCCGCCCCTGTGTATGCTGTCTGTGGGTAGCACGCGGCGTCAAGTGTGGAGGTGTAGTTTTTGCATTGGATTTTGGAGCCATTCTGGAAATTCTGGGGACTTTTTGGTGCATTTCTCAAGCTGTGGAAAGTTAGGGAGCTGAGCTTTGTCGTTTGCATGCCTTTTACTGTGTGTTCTGCATTGTGTGTTGCTTTCCATGCCAGCTCAATTTGACTTTCTGACCTCCGGAAAGGATTAATTGGTTTTCAATGCATTCCTATGTGAAACCACATTTCGGTTTACACATTTTTCCCAATACATAACGTCCCAGAGTACACATTGAATTCGTAAAACGAGGTACGCTGTAACGGATCACCTGGCACCCCGACTGGGTACCACCGTTGAAAGATGCATCTTAGCGCTTCCTGAGGACTCCCAAGCACTGCAGCAGACACCACAACCACCGAACCAGAGAAGCATACAAATGCTCTCAAGCATATGAATGTTGTAAACAGCTTAACAGGAAAAGCATACAATCAGCTTACACTCCTGGCAATCAGCATACAATCCAATTCCCCCAATAACGAGACGACACTTCGTTTTGAGGTCAAGCAGAACTGACTGTACTGGCACATACAGCCTCTTTTATTCACAATCTACACACATAGTACTGCCCACAGGGTTTTACAGAACAACCAACAACAAACACACGCACATTACAGAAAACACTCCCAGCAATTATACACAAAATCCTCCCCTCTGCCTGTGATATAATTATGGTACACAATGGGTTAACATAATTATCACAAGCAGGAAAAATACAGTTTTCATACATGTACGATAACTTTAGAAATATACGTCCAATCATCATAAAATATTCAGAATCAGCACACTTTAAACATAAACACTCTCAAAAATCAGACAAATACATCCAGTAGATCAAAAGTTAGCTGGGAGTCCTTTATTTTCCTGCCCAAAACAGTTCCATAGATTTGGGCTGTGCGGTCGGTCTATTTTACACAGAAAAATGACTAAGTCCCATTCGAATGCACGAACGGGGCAGTTCGTGCATTTAGCTTAGTATAGCAGTGAGTTCAAACTGCCGAATGGGACTTAGTCTCTGCAGCTGAAAACGGAGTGAAGGAGAAGATAAGGGTCAGCAGTGTTCGTTGAAATGTGTAGCCGATTTCAGTTCCATGGATTTGGCTACACATACCGCTGACCTCATTCGAATGAACAAAGATGGCCACCGCCACGTGTTCGTTTGTCGAATGGCGGCCACTTCGACTGCATCCGAAGTGCCAATTTAAAGCTTCAGAACTGCTCCAATACAATTTAAAGTGGCAGCAAGTCTTTAAAATCCAATCTGCTAAAATAGTCTTTAACAGGCAATATCTTCCAGGGGCCATAGTCTTAAAGGGGTATTGTTCCCAAAAGTCACAGTATGTCCCCAGATGGTTCTTCAAGGGCCAGCAGCAGCATAATACAATATAATATGCCCAAATACTGTATTTAAAAGGGCCAAATCTCCCAGGGGCCAGTCAGCAGGCAGGCAAACAGGCTTCTCCAATGCCCAGTGGCGAGGTTGGTTTTGCCACATACACGTGCATGTAATTTTATATACATACATACATATATAGACACACACACATTAACACACAGATAGAGAGATACATCTGTGTGTTAATGTATATTTATATCTGTGTACGTATGTATGTGGTAGTGTATGTGCATACATTGAAGCAGTCAAACATCAGCACAACATACACACTCCTGCAATTTTACACAATTACATACAAATAAACCCCTGCATTCAAATTCCAAAATTATATACAAACACACCCCTTCACTCAAACACCAATACTACACACAAACGTATTTCAACATTTAAACGCTAGCATTACATCAAAACACACCCCTGCAGTCAACTGCAGACATAACACACAAACACCCCCCCCCATATTAAAATACTAAAATTATATACAAGTACCCATTCAAACAAACACCAACACTATACATTATACTAAAACAACAGTATATGCTGCAGCGCAGTAGAGATCTACAACCTAGAATTTTGTTTTGACTTCTGGTGCCTTGAACCTAAAAACCTTGGAAACCACTGGGTTAAACCATTCAAAAACTGTTTGGTTACCATATGAAAGCATAAGGAATTCCCAGCACTATAACTACTATGGTGAGCCTACAAAAAGAGTGTGTAAAACAAACAAACCTAAGAAAGCAAAGACACGAGGGGAAACAAATCTATGTAAACGTGTGGAATGCCATTTATTGAATACACTATACTCCTAGATGGAACCTGTAAAATGGAATTACGAGAGGCGTAGAATTCAGTGCTTAATGGACCACGGTCACCTCAAAACTAGTTTTACTATAATAATCCTTTCACCAAGTTTTGAAAGCAAATTTTTTTTTTTTTTTTAATGAAAGGGGGGTGGGGGGCGGGGACATTTACAAACGCAAGAAAGCACCACAACTCATCCCTGCCATATATATATATAGTGACAGCCATGTACATACACCTTGGGTTGGACAGTGTTTGAAGACAGTTTGTTTCTATGGTCTTACCTGATTTACTCCCTGCAATGAAGCAGAAAGACCATAGATACTGTCCAACCAATGGAGCATGTAAATATATGGCTGATGGATCTGGTCATATTGTGATCCTTCATTTAACAAAAATCTATTTCCTTTCAAAACATGAGCAAAAGATAGTTTAAAAAAATACTTTTTTGAGCAGACCGTTGTCGTTTAACAGTTATTTATTATACAAAACTTGGTATTATAAAAAGGGTGCAATATGCCTGGCAGACTAAAGTATGTAAAAAATATTTGCCGCCAGTAACCAGCTTAGTTAATGCTGATAATAGCTTCCCATCGGGATTGTCGCTTGACCTACTTTACCACATAAATTATAGACATCATTTATTGCGTTTTGCCACCTGTGTGATCATAGAAGGGTGTCAATTAACAGCAGGTTGGGAGCACATTAAAGCGCTCAATACTAAAGCACGCCTGGTGAGATTATCTACGATAAACTGAGCCACGCAGTGAGAAGAAGGTTATAGGTTTTGAATAGGACACATACATACAAAGACACACCCTTTTTTGCCTACCTACTTAAATTTTTTGTGAATATATGTCTATTTATGTTACCAACGTAAAAAAATAAGTACTGATATGGTGTATTGCAAGTTGGCTGATATGCACTATAAATGAAGAATAATTTAACCAATACATTACAATACAAGACAATTTTGCCTATACAAATCTAACCATGTAATCCTCAGCTTTGCAGTGAATTAGTCCTTTAGAGGAGATCTCCATGGTGGATTCGCCACTTAAATGACAAAATAATTCACAATATCTACCGACACAGATTGCCGTTACTTGTTTCAAGAGCTCATGTTTCCTTCACCAACAACTATAATGCAGCACTCGCTGTAAGTTAGCGCTCAGACTGTTCGGACCTCTGACTAGCAATGAATCATGGGAGTTACAACTTCTCCACAAAGATATTCCTAGCACTTACAGATATGTGGTCCATGCACACATGTCACTACAGGACATACCTCTGTACATTTAGACATTATCATTATATTACAACTGATTGCCACTGCTTCCTTCGCAGATAACATGGAATCTACTCTTTGACCTGCCCTCCTATAGGGTGTAACCGTAGCCTTAATGTGTCCTTTACCAAGTGGTGGGTGCAGTATTCGCCACATGAATACAGAGAGCAGATAAAGGTGATCATTTATTGTATGAACTGTTTTAGAATGCACGTTTCTTAGACCTCTATGGTCTTTTCTTCAGGCTTGGAGGCTACAGATGTCTATGGAGGTCCCAATCCAAATCTTGGACAATAAAGGTTCGATCAGCTGCACTGTACCCATTATTACATGTATACCAATTACAGTTGATTAAAGAGGCGACAAACCGGAAAAGCTGTGTATGGCCCAATGCATCTGTATCACACTACACTGTGGGATACACAATCTTACAGCAAACAATGGTATGTTCTATTCACCAATACTGAAATCCACACAGTGTATCATTTTACATAGCACTCCCAATGTATACAAACAGAAGGAGAATTTCCTGTCCAAGTAGA